>NC_135970.1:25811614-26117947 GCF_053455715.1 Rhinoraja longicauda | reverse complement strand
TTTACAGGAAAAATAAACTTTAATACAAGCTGATTTCCAAATTCTTGCCATTTCTACACACCAACAATAACACATTTTCTAACGACAGTAGCTGAGTTTACTCACCAGTATCTGATGCATTAATAACATGATTTTTATAATGGTTTAAAGGTTATATTTCAGTTTCATTTTTGATTTTGTGCTTAATTCTGTAAGCATTGTTTCAGATACTTATGTTTTAAAGCCTGTATTCAAGTGATTTCAGATATTCAAAGGCATTCTAATCTAAATACAGCATGTACAATGGATTGTGATTGACATAGATCGATTATTTTAAATCCATTTTTTAGTATGGAAATTTATACAAACTTTAGTTTTCCTTCATGGTAAAACTTGTTGCAGGCTGAAGTGACGGTATTGACAATTGCGCAGTCATTAAAATATCTCTTCCTACTCAGCCGATAGATACACCTCATTCATGAATTCATGTTTAAAAAATCTATTAAGGACTGCGATTTTGGATTGATTTACCTATTATCAACATTAACGCAGGCGGCTTTATGTTATTCATGTGCGCTTTTGGTTTTATATCTCTGCATTCGCTGAGAGAAACAAGATTAAGCGCCTGATTCTACCACTAATATTTTTGCTCCATATTTACACTGTTTAGATGGAGTAATTTCTTTGAAAATTGAAATTTTGTTAACGTATTTAAACTAGTGCAGATGAAAATGCTTTAAGTAATTCTATAGACAATAGGTGCAGGAGTAGGCCATTCAGCCCTTCGAGCCAGCACCACCATTCAATGTATTTATTCACAAAATGCTGGGTTAACTCAGCAGGTCAGGCAGCATCTCAGGAGAGAAGGAATGGGTGACGTTTTGGGTTGAGACCCTTCTTCAGTCTGAAGAAGGGTCTCGACCCGAAACGTCACACATTCCTTCTCTCCTGAGATGCTGCCTGACCTGCTGAGTTACTCCAGCATTTTGTGAATAAATACCTTCGATTTGTACTATCATCTGCAGTTATTTTCCTACTCCACCATTCAATGTGATCTTGGCTGATCATTCTCAATCAGTACCCCGTTCCTGCCTTCTCCCCATAACCCCCTGACTCCGCTATCCTTAAGAGCTCTAGCTCTCTCTTGAAAACATTCAGAGAATTGGCCTCCACTGCCTTCTGAGCAGAGAATTCCACAGATTTACAACTCTCCGACTGAAAACGTTTTTCCTCATCTCTGTTCTAAATGGCCTACCCCTTATTCTTAAACTGTGGCCCCTGGTTCTGGACTCCCCCAACATTGGGAACATGTCAAAGTCACCTCTGCTCCAAATTGTTGACATTTACTATTACAATTTGGGTAACTGTAACATGCTTTACATCTTTTGTCTAAGAAATAATGTCACGTTTCCTCAAACGAATTTGATCAAGCAATAATTAATGATCATTAAAACAAAACAGAACGGTCTCGACCCGAAACGTTACCCATTCCTTCTCTCCCGAGATGCTGCCTGACCTGCTGAGTTACTCCAGCATTTTGTGAATAAATACCTTCGATTTGTACCAGCATCTGCAGTTATTTTCTTATATTAAAACAAAACTTGCGCTCCCCGAGGAGGTGCCAATAGATGAAAACTGATTAATATGTCCATATTTTAGAAAGTGACAAAATGGACATGTATACAGAACCATTAGATAGCTTTTTGATTCATGGAATTAGCAGAATTGATTAACTTTAAATCATATTTACATCAGTAATATAGTTAATCACGGAAATAGGAAAATATAATCTGACCAATCTTGACCACTTACAAGTGATACGAAAATGGGCTGAGAAACTTAATAACACAGTACACCTTGAAACCTGTGAATTTGGACAACATCCTGGGTATCAATAGGAAATTGGCTGAAGGTTAAATAAAAATATTTAAGAGGATTAAGTAAAAATGGCAAATGGTGGAAACAATCAGCACACATCATCTGTGAAGAGAGAAACTAAACTAATCCTTCAGGTCAAAGAATCTTTGTTGTTTACAGGACTTGTGATGAAAGCAGAGGTGGAAGTGCTTGATGCATGGATTGCATTCTATTAGGTTTAATCACGAACTAAGTCTGAACTCCATTAATTTTGCAAATGATGCAACACTGGGTTTGCCAGAAATATCTAAAAATGGAAGAATAAGGTGTGCAAAGTATGTAAATGGGCAGAATACTTAAGCATCCTTAAGTATTTAAGCAGACAAATCTCAATGACTACACATTGGAAAGGGGCATAGAGCATGATGCTGAAACAGAAATGGAAAAGCTGAAATTCTCAAGCTTAATGCTTTGTGTCAATCCAATAAGCAGCATTTATAAAACTCAGAACTCTAGTCAGTCTATTTCTTTTTGTTGCCAAGAAATGATGGGTGCTCAAATGCTTGAGGCAATGCACAGATGAGCCACAATGATTTCTAGTGTTGGGGATCAGAGTTATATTGAAGACGTGAGAAACCTAGTCTCTTTCCTTTGGGGGGGGGGGGGGAGGAGGAGGGGGGCGGGAGATGGGACGGGAAACATTTGATCGGCGATCCTGTCAATGTTTTATATTTGTTAATGGATAGAAAAGGTCACACTGCAGCAACAATTGAAATTTTAAAATGAAGGAGCTGTGCTAGCTGGTTCAAACTCATAAAAAGCCATTTATTAAACTGAAGTATGGAAATTTTTCATGCATATCGTGGTTTGCAACAAACTTATATTGAATGATTAAGCAATATTCCACTGAATTATTAAAAAAAATTATTGGATCCTATAAATAGGTTGATCATGGTAGGTTCGGATCACTGGACATGTGGCCATTGCCCAAATGTAATATGATGCAAAAACAAGCCTTTTATTTGTAATATGATGCAAAAACAAGCCTTTTATCTGTTTTTCCCCGAATTTCAGAGACAGCAAAGATTGTGAATGCACAGCTTACTTACAATTGTCCTTAATCTTGACCATATTTTAAAAGAAAAACTGAACTCCATTGAAAGCTTTGTGTGGCTGCAGCTGTTCTGACAGACGTTTTACCAGTTTATCAAAGGGAAGCTTCTCCCTACTGTGTAAATTGTGCAGTCTATTCTTCAACTAAACACGTGTGTCCAAGAGTGCAAAAGACCCGCTCTTCGGGCATCACCAGTTTGTTTCATGAAGCCAAATACTTGGAAAAATATAAATATATCTTCCAAGTGAGTCCTCTTTATTTTGCTGAGGTGAAGCAGTGTTACACAACTGAAGTTGGGGACTTTAGTAGGTGAAGGATAAGTAAATTGGCTAATGTTCTACCATCTGCATTATCCGGAATATGTAAATATTTTGCTCTTTCAATACACACCAATTCCTATCTGGTTTACGGTGCTTTGTTGTGAAATCTTATGAATCTAAATTGCCAGGGTGGAAGATATTTTAGTTCAAAATTGGTTCAAATAAATTTAGTGACAATAATTTGCAATCCTGTGTTGATGAATACTAGAATTTAACAATTTATTTCTCTGATTGTATTTGATTTAGTATCCACACCAAGTTTTATAACGTGCTTTTAGAGTTTTCTTTCAATTTTTTTAAATCTTTGGCATTTGAACGAACATGTTTGAATCCATTGTTGAAGGTATTTTATGTACTTCCTTAAATTGAATGTGTTGGAGTTCAACTTTGACTTTCAGGTCACTAATAGTTAGGCATCATGAAACGTGGTCTGCCCTAACATTTGAGTGAAATTAAGCTTCCAGTTATATTTTGAATAGTTTTGAAGAGGGATGGTATGGACACTATTCTCAAATTTATAATCTACCATTGAAGGGGCTTTGGCAAATTTGTTGATGAAGCATGTGATAAAGTCTGAAACAAGTCAATGAATCATTACCTCTATTTGTTTTGGATGTGAAAAGAATCTGAGCAAAGTTGGAGAATGATGCACACATCGAATGCTGCAATGGTAAAATATCCATTTTTTAAACCTTTGGGGCAATGAATAGTTCAGCATACAAAAGGTGAGGCTCTTATCTATGATATTTACATTGGGGTTTAAAAAATACACTTGAATAAATAGGTAATTATAGAGTGGAACACGGTTCACTGTTTGCTCTCAGTAAGAGCCAGTCATATAAAATTTATGCATGTTATGTTGGCTGTGGTATAAGGAAATTACTACATTTTGTATTTATCGTTTCCATATTTTCTTTCCTAGTCAATGGTGGCTATAGGAGGGTTGCAGTAACTCTTTCTGGTCAATTCGAATCTCCAAATATTTATTGAAAAAAGACAAAACTGTTTGTTAAATAGTGGAAAGTGGGAATGTGTGGCAGCTGGATTTACTTACACAATGTGTGTTTTAGCAAGGTTGTGACGGTGATGGCTTTTTCATTTCATTTCGATAACTCGCATAAAGGTGACGGAGCAACATGGAATAGATGAGGAGTCACCTTCACACACTATCTAGGAGCTTCAGGTAGCAAAGAGTGTGAAAATGTAGGGATTAGAATTTAGAGGTACCAGGATAATTTTAACTTAATTATAATTACAGGAGACAGACTATCGACTGACGTCAACTACAATCCTACATACTCTCGCAGTTATCTAGACTACACATTTTCCCACCCTATCTCTTGCAAAGATGCTATCCCTAACTCAATTTCTCCGTCTCTACTTCATCTACTCCAAAGATGAAACTATCCATTCTAGAACATTAGAGATGTCCTCGCTCTTTAGTACACATGGTTTCCCCCCTGCTGTCAGAGATGGATGCATCACCCATGTCACTGCTAAGCTTCACAATTCATAGCTCTTCATTGTTTTGTCTCACATCTTCTGTCTTTTCATCTCTGCCACCATCTGTGCACCATCTGCTTAAACCAACCCCACCCCCTCACCTGGATCCACCTATTACCTGCCAGGCTTTGTCCTGTCCCTCGTCTCTTCCAGCTTTCTTCCCCCCACCCCTTCACCCATCCCCCCTATAATCAGTCTAACAGAAGTCAGGACCTGAAAAGTCACCCATCCATGTTCTCCAGAGAAGCTGTCTGACCAGCTTAGTTACTCCAGCACCCTGTGTCTTTCTTTAAACTCTTTTGATGAGGCAAACACTTAATAGTGTAGACTGTGTTCAATAAAGCAGTTATAGTGTCTGAACCTAATAATAACAATAATAAATGATGGTAAAGAGAGTTCAAATTAAAAAATATCAAAGGGAAATCTGTTTTAAGAAAACAGAATTAGTAAGGCATTTGAAGCATCTGCACATTGTGCTTTTTGAATTCTCTGTTTTTACAATGATCATTAAGATTCTTTTTTGATGTTGGAAGTGCTCCAGAAACTTGGTAAGTTTCTATTTACATTTTTAATTATAGTTGAACTGCAAGATGTACAATTTTCTGAAATTCATCAAATCTATGAACGTCTGGATATTTCATTTTTGAAAACACAAAACAATTTTTCATCTACTTGTGAATTATTTCCCCCATTCACCTCCCCCCCCCCCCCCCCACCTTTTCCACAAAAATGGTGGCTGCTGATGTTGCCCACTGCCTTGTTAACTGATGGTTTAAAGGTCTAAAGTAAATGTGGTCTGGAATCAACATACTACTTGTGGCATTTGCATTTTGTTCATGTGAAGAGAAAATAATAGTAGCATTTATTTTCCTGTTCAGCAAACTTTGTGAACCTTCCCATGGATATTGTATTGAATCAACTTTGGATTAGAATATCAGGCAGAGATACTTGGGAAATTTCCTTTATTTTCACTTTGCATGTGACCATAACACGCACCCCCCTAATGACAATAGATGAAAAGCAGCCACTGAAGCAGCTAGTCTTTTTTTTTCAGTGGACGTTGAGGTTTTTTCTAAAAGGACACTTGAATCCTTTCACTTAAAATGGATAACATTTTGATGCTATTTTGTTCCTTTCCTGAAACTTTGAACTGAATGTTTTAATGTGTAGACCTTGTAGCGACCATAGGGATTGGTCCTGAGAGTCGAACCCTCGGATTGGCCAGCAAGGTCACATGGTGGTGCGACCATAGGGATTGGTACTGAGAGTCGAACCCGCTGATTGGCCAGCAAGGTCAGGTGGTGGTTTTGGGGCCCAAAAACCAGGCAGTGGGAAGAGAACTTCGATGTGAACAGTTTGAGTTAATGGTTGTCTGTAATCTCGTTTGTTATCCTTTGTAATTGAATATTGCTGCCGCAATAAACTTCTTTAACAAAGTACAAGCCTCCAGACTCGCCATATAGGTAACCCCGACGTGATCTAGCCGATCATCTACCATGGAGGGACAAGACGCCCCTTCTTTGGTTCTAACGCCCGGCGTACCGCAGCTAAACGCGGTCAGCGTTCATCTTCCTCCGTTTTGGGCGCATCAACCACAACTTTGGTTTGCCCATGCTGAAGCACAGTTCCACCTGAGAAACATCTCGGTGGACGAGACAAAGTATCATTACCTGGTCAGCGCTCTACCGCCTGAGACGTCCACGCGGGTGATGCAGTTCATCACCTCCCCTCCTGCAGACGGCAAGTACGAGGCGCTGAAGGTACTCTTGCTTCGAAGCTTCGGATTCAGTAGGCATGATCGAGCTGAGAGGCTTATGCACCTGCCGGATCTCGGAGATCGGCTGCCGTCCGCCCTCATGGCCGAAATGTTGGCGCTGGCAGGTGAGCACAAGGATTGCCTCATGTTCGAGCAGACATTCCGAGAGCAACTTCCAGAAGACGTTGGGCTTATGCTCACGGATTGTTCTTTTAAGGACCCCGTGGCATATGCGGAGAAAGCTGATGCACTCATGGCGTCCAAATCGAAAAAACACAGTTCGATCAACAGGGTCTCGGCACCATTAGGCAGCCCGCAGCGGCACCAAGATGGCGCCGCGACTCCCGCCATTTCTTCAAAACCCAGCCAAAAAGATCCGCACAAGCGCGGCTGGTGTTATTATCATCTGCGATGGGGTGGAGAAGCCCGCAACTGCCGCTCACCTTGCACCTTCTCGGGAAATGCCTCGGCCGATCGTACATAGAGGCGGTTGCGATTGGCCAGAACCGACGCCTCTACGTCCGAGATCGATTCATGGACACAGAATTCTTGATCGACAAGGGAGCCATAGTCAGCATCGTGCCGCCAACCGACCTCGAAGCCCGATCGGGTAAGAGAGGGCCCACCCTCATCGCGGTTAACGGTAGCCCCATCCGCACGTATGGTACGCGGGCAATGTCTGGCTTTCGGCACCCGCAAGTACGAATGGTCGTTTATCGTCGCGGAAGTCGGTCAGGCGAACCTGGGCGCAGATTTCCTCTGGGCCTTTTCGCTAGTTCCCGATGTCCGAGGTAAAGGCCTTCGACCCTCCGCTAGCAGCGATGAGCCCGCTGCTCCACCGCCGGCCACCCCGCCCAGTCCGACTGTCCAGGCCGTTGTCGCGGCCTCCGACCCGTATGCTGCGGTCCTGGCTGAGTTTCCGGAGCTGCTCGTTCAGCGTTTCGACGCCCTTTCTGCCCGGCACGGCGTTGTCCATCACATTCCCACCGAGGGGTCCCCCGTTTTCGCTCGGGCCCAGAGGTTACCGGCGGACAAACTGGTGGTGGTGCGTGCAGAATTCCAGAAGATGGAACGAATGGGCATTGTCCGTCGGTCCGACAGCCCGTGGGCCTCTCCGTTGCATATGGTCTCCAAAGCATCTGGGGGGTGGAGACCATGTGGAGATTACCGACGCCTTAATGCCGTCACCACGGCAGACCGCTAACAAATAGCGCACATCCAGGACTTCTCGTCTGGGCTGGAAGGTGCCATGGTGTTCTCCAAAATTGATTTGGTGCGGGGCTACCACCAGATTCCTGTGCGTCCGGAAGACATTCCAAAGACTGCCATGATCACTCCGTTCGGGTTGTTCGAATTGTTGCATATGCCTTTCGGTTTGAAGAACGCGGCACAGGCTTTCCAGCGGCTTATGGACCATGTTGGTCGGGATTTGTCTTTTGTTTTCTTTTATTTGGATGATATCCTGGTCGCCAGTCGCTCGGAGCAGGAACACCTGGTCCATTTGCGGACCGTGTTCCGGCGGCTTCAAGACCACGGGCTCATCATCCACCCCTCCAAGTGTCAATTTGGCCTCCACTCTATTGATTTCTTAGGACACCGGATCACCTCTGCCGGCGCCACTCCTTTGCCCGAAAAAGTGGAGGCTGTCCGTGCCTTCCCGCGACCCACCACAATAAAGGGGTTGCAGGAGTTCGTGGGCATGGTGAATTTCTACCATAGGTTCGTACCGGCAGCGGCACGGGTCATGCGTCCGCTCTTCCAGTGTCTCGCAGGCAAACCTGTCGAGTTGGAGTGGTCCGCGGCCGCTGAGACGGTCTTTGAGGCAGCTAAAGTGGCTCTGGCAGACGCCACCATGTTCATCCACCCAAGCGCCTCCGCCCCCACGGCCCTGACGGTCGATGCGTCGGACGTGGCGGTAGGTTTTGGAACAGCAGATAGATGGCAGTTGGCAGCCCTTGGCGTTTTTCAGCCGACAGCTTAATCCGGCTGAGCTGAAGTATAGCGCCTTTGACCGAGAGCTTCTGGCTCTCTATTTAGCTGTCCGTCACTTTAGGTATTTTCTAGAAGGCCGCCCATTTGTGGCCTTTACGGACCACAAACCCTTGACTTTTGCTTTTTCGAAAGTGTCCGACCCATGGTCGGCCCGCCAGCAGAGGCACGTGACTGCACGTCGTGGGTAAGCTTAATGCCGTTGCTGATGCCCTGTCCCGGCCAGCCATTTCCCCAATTTCAGCGGTGGAATGCGAGGTAGATTTCCAGGAGCTTGCGGAGGCACAGCGCCTGGCAGACACTGCCTCAGCATATAAGTCCACCACGTCGGGGTTGAAGTTGGCCCAAGTGGCTTGCGGGCCTGCGGGTACAAAAGTCTGGTGTGATGTTTCCCTTCCCCGCCCTAGGCCGGTGGTGCCGGCCGCCCTTCATCGCCGGGTGTTTGATGCCATTCATGGGCTGGCGCACCCGTCCATCCGCTCCACCTCTGCCTTAGTGGCCGCTAGGTTTGTGTGGCATGGCCTGCGGAAACAAGTAGCCGCTTGGGCCCGTTCCTGTGTTCCCTGCCAGACCGCTAAAGTTCACTGGCATGTCCAACCTCCGGTGCAGGAGTTTGCGGTCCCTGCGGTCCGTTTTTTTCATATTCACGTTGATTTAGTTGGGCCTTTACCTTCCTCCAGGGGCTACACTCACCTACTCACGGTGGTTGACCGATTTACCCGTTGGCCGGAGGCCTTCCCGTTGTCCGACACCTCCGCCGCCTCTTGTGCCCGGGCCCTGGCCCTCCATTGGGTGGCCCGTTTCGGTGTTCTGTCCATCATTACCACCGACCGGGGATCCCATTTCACCTCTGCCCTTTGGGCTACGCTTGCGGAGCTGTACGGTTCCCGGTTGCAGCAGACCACGGCGTACCACCCACAGGCTAATGGGCTCGTGGAGAGGTTTCACAGGCAACTTAAGGCGGCCCTCAGTGCGCGGCTGGACGGCCCTGACTGGGTAGACCAGCTCCCCTGGGTCCTTTTGGGCATCCGTACTGCTCCTAAGCAGGATCTCGGAACTTCGTCCGCAGAACTGGTATATGGCTCGCCACTCAGAGTGCCCGGGGATTTCCTTCCGGAGTCCTCTGGTCAGCAGCCCTCGGTTCCGTCGGTTTTAGCATCCCTCCGGGCGCGAGTGGGTTCCCTGGCTCCGGTTCCTACTTCACGTCACGGGTGTTCCATGGTGCACGAACCGCCTGCCTTGAAGGACTGTGAATTTGTGTTTCTGCGTAGAGATGCCCATCGTTCCCCGTTGCAGAGGGTCTATGAAGGACCGTTCCGCGTGTTGCGTAAAGGGACGGTCACCTTCACCTTGGATGTTGGGGGCAGGAGTGAGCTCGTCTCTGTGTCCAGGCTCAAACCTGCACACTTGGATCAGGACCGCCCTGTCCTGGTCGGCCAACCGCCTCGGCGGGCCGTCCTCCTGGAATTCCACCTGATCCGGGACCCCCTGCTCCTGTGGTTCCTGCAGCCCCTCTCCTTACTCGTTCTGGTCGCGAAATCCGGCTCCCTGCTAGGTTCCGTACCTCGGGTTCTGGGGGGGGGGGGGGTCATGTAGCGACCATAGGGATTGGTCCTGAGAGTCGAACCCTCGGATTGGCCAGCAAGGTCACATGGTGGTGCGCCCATAGGGATTGGTCCTGAGAGTCGAACCCGCTGATTGGCCAGCAAGGTCAGGTGGTGGTTTTGGGGCCCAAAAACCGGGTAGTGGGAAGAGAACTTCGATGTGAACAGTTTGAGTTAATGGTTGTCTGTAATCTCGTTTGTTATCCTTTGTAATTGAATATTGCTGCCGCAATAAACTTCTTTAACAAAGTACAAGCCTCCAGACTCGCCATAACCTTGGAGAAACAGCGCACAACAGGCCTTTCGGTCCACCGAGTCCACGCTGACTATTAATCACCCTGAACACTAGTTTAGTTCAGTTTAGTTTAGAGATACAACGCGGAAACAGGCCCTTCGGCCCACAGAGTCCGCACTGACCAGCGATCCCCGCACATTAACACAATCTTACACTCGGGACAATTTATATTTATACCAAGCCAATTAACCTATAAACCTATACGTCTTTGGAGTGTGGGAGGAAACCGAAGATCTCGGAGAAAACCCACGCCGTCACGGGGAGAATGTACAAACTCCATACAGACAGCACCCGTAGTCAGGATGGAACCCGGGTCTCTGGCGCTGTAAGGCAGCAACTCTACTGCTGTGCCACTGTGCTGCCCATAGTAGATTTAAAATGCTAAAGCTAAAGTATTTTAGAAAAAATATTACTGAATTTGAAAAGTAAAAATTACTTGGAAGTAACTACTTAGCAGATGATTATCCCAAGGTTGCATCGCATGGAACCAGGCCTTTGGTCAGCCATGTCCACACCAGCCATAACCATCAAGCACTTACTTTACACTAATCCCATGTTATTTTCTCCACATTCCCAACTATTCTAATCACCTGCTCTCCAACTTCTTGATACTTCATTCTACCACTCTAGTCTTTAGTGATACAGCCTGGAAACAGGTTCTTCATCCCATCGAGTCTGCGCTGACCAGCGATCACGCATACACTAGTAACAATTTAATACAGAACCCAATAACCTACAACCTTGCACATCTTTGGAATGTCGGAGGAAACCGGAGTAAACCCATATGGTCACAGCGACAACGTACAAAATCCGAACAGATAGCACCTGTAGTCAGGATTGAACCCGGGTCCCTGGCGCTGTAAGGCAGTAACTCTATCGCTGTGCCACTCATTCACATATTAGAGGCAAATTATATATAGTATCCAATTAATCTACCAAGTTGCACATCTTTGGGATATGAATGGAGCTGAGACACCATTGTACCATCGAATAGCAGCAAATTATATAGATTAATTATGTTTGGAAGTCATTTGTCATTTCTGGTCATTGCCAATTCAGGTAAGTAAGAATATACTTTGGATTTAACATCCAGTAGGTGCAGTGAAACAGGGCTCAACTAAATATTGGATTTGTTTTTTTGTGATTATTAGCTTTTTCCTTCAGTTAAATGTTTTAAGTAACTTTGGTGTTAAATGTTTTAAGTAACTTTAAATGTCCATGTGACAAACATCTCTAAACTAAACTTTTGTAATAGTGTTATTTACCTTTTGTTGAACAAATTGGATTATAATGCTCTACAAAGCAAAGACAAAACTGGTTAAGATTTACTGTCCTTGGAGAGAAATGGAAAAGAAAATATGCTTTTTTCCTGCAATGGACTTTAATGGTGATGGCAGTCTGGTGAGATTACTGAAACTTTGTTTTTAATATACAGGTATTTTGAACCTTGATTTTAATATTGTAAATGGAAACAAATTGAATGAAGAGAAAACACGCGAGTCTCACAACTAATATGATGCATTTTGATTGATAGTTTGAAATGCAAGCCAAGTGTCTAATTTATCATAATTTTCAAGGCAGGCCACATTATCTGAAAGATTTTTGATTTGTAGAGAGAGGTAGAAAGGATGTCGCTTCCAATGACAAGGGTCGTTCAGTTAACAGTTGTGACTAAATGGAGACATCGAAGCTAAAATGAAAATCTAGTGTATTTATAATAGGATATTACAATATTTATTCTTGTTCCATTCAACACCTTTATAAGCTGCATTTGTGATAACAGCATAAAGCTGCATTTGATATAGGGGTTACTTGCTTTATAAACGTATGTAGTTATAAGTAAAATATTTGGAACTGATAAATTTGATACTTATGTTCCACACTTTTATTTGATGATGATTTATTTTTAATGCCTAGACTGTACAGTGAAGTATTTACAAATTGTGTATATTATGCTAACATGGATGAAATTTGTATTAGTCAGATTTTGGCCAAGGTTAATAACATAGCAGTCAGACTGTTCCAGGGTTTTTATTTATACTTCAAGCAGACATTTGCATGAGAAGGGGTTTGGAATGGAGTAGAAACATGGATCCTCAGAATCAAAATTGAGAGAAAAAATGTCAAACTTGCCAAATAACCAATGTCAGAAATACCAACCAGGAATGTTCCTGTGTACTTGGAACATCTCAGAGGTTGAAAGGTTTCTTCTTGAGTGGCTTCAGGAGATCTGAGAAATATTAGGGTTCCATAGCAGTTGGGCTTCCATATTGTAGAATCAATAACATGGTGATCCCAGGGAATTCTCATTGGTTTGAACCACTAATTCTGGTTGGTACTCCTGTTGTTTCCCGTGGAGTTGCTCTGGATAGCCCCTCCGTGTGCTGTGGTAGTTTGATAGAAAATCGATCATGCTTTGAGAACTTTTGTTTTAAAGTCATCCTCACTTTGTATTAATTATTCCTTGATCTGTTTTTGTAATTAATTTGAGATGTCTTATAAAAAAACATGTTAAATTATTTGAGGTGACTGTGGCAGAAGGATAGTCTGCTCATAGTCTTTAAAATTGAATATGAATAATGATGGTTGTACAGCTAGTGGGTAACAAAGAATCTGGATTGTTTTGCTTTGAGAAAAGATTATAAGATTATTAAGGGGTTGGACTCGTTAGAGGCAGGAAACATGTTCCCAATGTTGGGGGAGTCCAGAACCAGGGGCCACAGTTTAAGAATAAGGGGTAGGTCATTTAGAACGAAGATGAGGAAAAACCTTTTCAGTCAGAGAGTTGTAAATCTATGGAATTCTCTGCCTCAGAAGACAGTGGAGGCCAATTCTCTGAATGCATTCAAGAGAGAGCTAGATAGAGCTCTTAAGGTTAGCGGAGTCAGGGGGTATGGGGAGAAAGCAGGAACGGGGTACTGATTGAGAATGATCAGCCATGATCACATTGAATGGTGGTGCTGACTCGAAGGGCCGAATGGCCTACTCCTGCACCTATTGTCTATTGAACCAATACGGATTGCAGAGCTCGAGTCATAGAGCCAGACAGCATGGAAACATACTCTCATTGGTACAGATTGTCACTGCATATCAAGTTGCTGAACTGAGCTAATCCCACTTGCCTATTCCTGGCTCATGCCCTCCAAACCAGCTCTATCTATGTACCTGTTCAAATGTCTTTTAATTGTTGTAATTGGATTTACCTCTCCCACTTCCTCTGGCAGCTCATTCCATTTATGCACCATTCTCCCTGTGGGAAGAAAGTTGCTCCTTGGGTTCCCTTTTAAAACTTTCCCCTCTCACCTTAAACCCACACCCTCTCGTTTTAAACCTGCTTATCCTGAGGAAAAGACTGTAGCTGTTCACCTTATCTATACCCTTCATGGTTTTTGTATATCTCTGCAAGGGCATCCCTCAGCCTCATTGTCTCCAGGGAAAATTAGCCCAGCCTCTCCTCATAGCTCAAAGCCAATATCATCCTCGTAAATCTTTCTCGCGTCCTTTCCAGTTTAATGACAACCCTATAGTAGGGTGATGAGAACTGTACACAGTAATACAAACGTGGCCTTATCAATGTCTTGTTCAGCTGTAACATGAAGCCCTAACTCCTATATTCAATACTCTGGCCAATGAAGGTTAGCATGCTGAATACCTTCTTCATCTCCCTGTCAGAACAGGGGAAAAAACAATCAATAAATGGCCTTCCTGATTAATATTAACTACATAAGTGGCAGTGAAATTGACTGTTCAGTGCATGCCAAAATGATTTTGTGCACCCAGCTTCATTCATTAAGATTCATTAAGCTCAGTAGGAGGTGTCAGCTATTTGTGGTGCACATATTTTAGGAAACATTGTCTTCCGCCTAGATGAGCTTCTTCATATACTTGATAGCATGGGAAACAAAGTATGCTTCTGATTGCAAACCTATTGCTCTTGAAAGAAAATAATTAAATTATTTCTTAGAAGCAATAAGTATACTCAATATTGTTTTACTATAGAATAGATTCAGCAGTCTAAAGCTACTGGATTGGGCTTTAAATTTCTGTAGGAACATAAATGGGCAGAAGTAATCTTTCACCATTGTACATGTCTTTGAGTCAACAAAAAGGAAAGATGGGAAGTCTGAAAAAGGGTCTTGACCCGAAACATCACCGTTTATTTTTCTCTAGAGATACTGTCAGACCCGCTGGGTTTCTCCAGCTTTTTGTGCCTAAGTTGGGAAAGGACTGGAATCGAAGGCATTTTTGTTCTGTCATTTTGAGAGGTTGAAGTTCCCAACTACATTCCCCTTCTCTCGCTCTCCCAATGGTTTGCTGATTTATTCTCCAATTCATTGTACTTCTTTGCTAACTTTACACACAGTTCAAGTTTTCAACACTATCTAATCCCTGAAAATGTCTTCCTTTTTTGTTTCTCAAACCAATTATTAGCAGTGCTGCTTACCCCTTGTCACCCCCAGTTTAAACCGGCACTGACTGCTGCCCTTCATAAATATTCAGATAATGCAAACACCCTCACTTCTCCAAATCATTGTTTATAGCTTTCCCCATTTTAGATCCTCTGCTACTAGACTCTGCCTTTTCTATCATCTCCATCCCTTTAATGGCATCCATTCAGTTATATCTCATTCAAGAAAAAGCTTTTATACTTATAGAAGAGTTTCTGTCTTTGTGTAAACTATGAGCAAGAATGCTCTTTGCAAGAATTCTCAGTGCTCTTCCAAATTTTGGACTTCTGTTTCTTAAAGTAACAGCATTGAGTGGAGATGAGGGCAGTTTGTCATGGTTTTTAGTAACGAATGAATTGAGTCATCAAGTCACTTCCTGGCAGAGTGGAATAGCAGTACTTACCTTGTTGGAAGTTTGCTATGTTAAAAGTACAATAATCATGTCAGTTTTGCATGGTTCATTTAGGATTACGTTGCCAGTGCAAGCTCTGAATTGTTAAAAAATCCCCTCAAGAACTGGTCTCCAGAGAGAGGGTGAATTCAGTATTTGGGAAATGTTTCTAACCTTCAATGATCAACACCATAGTGGCACAACAAGTAAAGACATTGTCTATCAGCACGAGAGAACCAAATTCAATCCTCACCTTTCCTGTCCGCGGAGTCTGCACGTTTCCCCTGTGATCACCCGGGTTTTCTCTGCCCGTTACAGTTTCTTCCCACTTTCCGAACATATGGGCTGGTGGATTAATTGGCTGCTATAATCGTCCCCTCGTGTTTAGGTGGGCAGCTCAAATTTCAGCAACTTTAAAAAAAAAAATGGGATTAACATAGGATTTATGTTGATGATCAGTGTGGACTTGAAGGGCTGTTTCCCTGAGGTGTCTCTCCATGACTGTAACTGTAACTTTGCTGTACTGAGTGAGATCTTTCACGATTATTTCAATTCTTAAAACATTTCTAACAAAATAAATAAGTCTTGTGAATTTGACTTTATGTAAAGACAAGTTAGGAGAATATTTTTCAGGCATTTTATGGGTAGATTTGGAGTTATTGCTTTTTGGAATAATAGAATGATTTGGCTAGTTTGAAATTTAAATCCACATACCTGGCTGCAATATATTAGTAAAGTGAGACTGTTTACACAGTAACTACTAAATTTCTAATTATTTGGGTAAAGTGAAGTGCAAATTATTATTTAAAAGCGACTATTAGTGTCGGCTTGGCACAGCATTATCTCTTCAGAAGATTATGGGTTTGAGCCCTAAATAAATGTCTTAAACACATAAATTAACACTCCAGTGCATACTGAAGCTGACACACACTGGATGAATTGTTAAACTGACCCTGTGTTTAACTTTTCAGACAGCAAAGTGGTAATATTTGACCAATGGGGAGGCCAACGTTGCAGCCAACATTCCTTCCTCAGCCAAAACACTACAAGCAGATTAATTGCCCATTTATATCATTGTTTGCAGAACTGGGTTGCTGTTGTTTGCATGTACGATAGAAGTTGCTCTATCTCAAAGTCATTGTTTGTGAACATGAAAATGGTACATTTGAAAAGGATCTCCTAGTGGGTGTTGGGGGATTAGCTCAGTAATAAATATCTACGGAAGGTCATAATGTTTTAGATTAATAAAATGATTATGGCAGAGAGAAATACCAGAAATGATCCCTGTCCAGAATGCTTTTTCAGTGTTACGTTCATTGAGGTTCATTGCATTAAGGCCTCTGAAAGGAATCTAAACAGTCTTTAGCACATTATGCTTCAGCTTTTTTAAACAATTCATGGACTCTTTCTCTTGGCAACCTGTCACATATTAATGAACATAGAAAGGAATAATTTAATTGGCTTGTGGCTAAGTTAATAACAAACTTGTTTTACATTATATCACTACCCATTCATAAAGAGTATTTTTCTGAAGCTTTTGCGCAACACATAAGCAGATCACACTGCAAGTGAGCGTTTTGAACTGTCTGTTTTTCACGTGAATGTAAAACTGCTCTTATTTTTTACCTACGAGGAACATTGTCATCATCACAAAGAAAGGTATTTTAATTTTCCTCAATCCATTTGCTAAATCAGCATCTTGTGCAGTGTAATTTGTCACAGCAATGTTTCATATTTGCCATGGTTAATCAATTGGAGAAAATGGGATTATTAATTTAGGTAAATTAAACTGCCAGGTAGTAAGTACTTTTCCAGTAAAAATAAATGACATTTTCTGTACATGGCATTTACTTGAAATTTGCTAGAATTTGTTTTTTGGAACAGTTAAATAAAAAAAATTGTTTAAAAACAAAACAGGTATCAATGCATGGTCCCATGCAACCAACCAGAAATGAGACTTGACAAAAACCAAACCAAATATTTCATTTGAGGTTAATTTATCATGTGCCTGAGACTGTGCCAATAAGATGTTATCAAAGTTTTGAAAGCTTATTGTATGGAACTATTTTCCTGTTGATTTCTTTTCTTTGAGTTGTAATGGATTGGTGATCCATTCTCTCCACATTTTAGCTATGGTGTACCATCCACAAAGTGCACTGCAATTATTTGTTTGAACTATTCCAACAGCACCCCCAAACCTATGCTATGTAGGCTTCCTTCCATGATGAACCTTATCCAGCTTTGTACAGAATAATTCACACTGTAATTTTAATATTTAATTTGATTTTAGAATGACTATTTTATATTATCAGTAACAATTTGGACACAGTTTTATATGCTTGGAAGAGATCTTTGCTCGTCTGTTGTTTATTCAATTTCTTGCAAGAGTGAAAATATTCTGAGATCGTCACCAACTGCATTGTTGAGCAAAACTGTGAGCCAACTCTGTTTGGAGTTTGTACATTCTCCCCGTGACCTGCGTGGGTTTTTGCCGAAATCTCCAGTTTCCTCCCACACTCCAAAGACGTACAGGTTTGTAGGTTATGTGGAACTGTATAATTGTAAATTGTAAATTGTCCCTGGTGTTTGTAGGATACTGTTAGTCTGTGGGGATTGCTGGTCAGCATGGATTCAGTGGGCCAAAGGGCCTGTTTCCACACTGTATCTCTAAACTAACCTATCTAATTTGAAATAAAACGAAATAGTGGCAGAATGATTTTATTTTCTCCCATCCCATTTCTATCTGTTTTTTGTATTTACAAATTATTGCATTCTATTGAGGAAGCTACTCGGTGGCATTCAATACTCCAAAGGATCAAATTATTCTAAATAATGATTATAGTTTAAATGCATAGAATGATGATGGAATGGAGTTTCTCCAAGTTGTATGTGATTTTTATTTTTAGAGGTTTTTTTCTTGCAAGATAATTTCTTTTACATCTATCATTCATTATAATATCAAGAAAAATGAACTTGCATGTAAAATCCTGCTGAAAGCATCTAATTTGATGATGATGTTCTTTCTATGGCTGGAAGAAGATTAATGTGTTTTGTTAAACTGCTGAGAGAAGATTGCAGTGCAGTTAGTGAGGGTGATCCTGTCATCTTTGCCTTGTCATTGCTTGTCTTCATAGACCTTTCGACATGGCCGACTAATGTGTCCATAATGTACTAGGAAAGTAATGGAATTCATTTTCTCTGCAACATGACCACAGGCAGCCATTGTTTTTCTGAATTATGGCGGGAATACGTTGCTGGAAATTAAATCCATAATCTAACAAACTAGTCTTTATATGCTATAGAATTTGTAGTTTGAGGTACACATTACATGTAGAATAGCAAGTCTTTTGCATGTTCAACTTGTTAACATTTTTTCTGTAAACTTTCCGTTGGTTCCATTTTTCCCTCTTTTGCAATGTTCAGTGAATTTGGTTGAATCAGAAACTAGATTGTCGACAATTATATTTATTTGACTTTGTACTTTTAATATTAATATTATTTAATATTCTCAATGTTATATTTAAAATAGGAAAAAAATCAGCTAGGTTCAATTCTGATTTTACAATGCCTGGTATCACATAAGATTTGTTTATATTTTACAACAAAATTTAGTGATTGGGAAATACATTGTTCTCCATTTCTCGTCTTTACACAAACCTTGACTTAAGTTTTGGAAAATCTGTCTTATTTTGAATAGGAGGGGTGCAAGTAGGAAATAATACTCCCAAGGACCTAAAAAATCTCAAACATCACTTCAACTACATAAGACAGATTTGTGGAATTTGATGTTTATTACTAGCGCATATGGTTATTAAAATTCTCAAGAGCTCACTGCTGAATATGATTTCTTGTCCACTGACCTATTTTGTTTAACTGAGTTAGAAATATTGCTTACTGTCTGAATTAGAATTGCATTAGGATCTGATTCTGGCCATGTTTAAGTTTGATTTCCTTCATGTGCAAGATAACTATTTTTAGCTATTTGACTTAATCTTAGCATGATTTTAATATCTTTTGTAAATTGGGGAATGGCTGTAAATACAGGCACAAGCGTAGTTTATTGTTTCACGGTTTCTTGAAACACCTTATGTTTTTACATTAAATTCTAATATTGTGCACTTTTATGACCTCTACTCTAATGTTCTTAAGTGACTTTAACCTTCAACTATGCTCATAACTGATTTTGACCCTTGATGCACCTCTGGGCTCAAAGGATTTTGTACATGATCACCCTGTCTGCAGCTTTTCATCGTCAAATATTACTTTTTAATATGGTTCTTTTTAACTCGAGATAATCTTGCACATAGTTCATCCTGACAATCACTCATAGAGTTATAAAGATATACAGCGCAGAAAGGGGCTTGAACTATCAATGCTGACCAGCATGCCCATCTAAGCTAGTTATATTTGCTTAATTAAAAAAAAAATCTTGGTTCCATCTGACAAACTGTTCAAATGTTGTTCAATTTTTAGTCCATGTAGGTCTACTATGAGTTAAATGTGCACCTGCTGTAGATTTATTACACCTTTAACAGGCAAAAAGACAGCCGCTGGATTGCTAGAGTGCGTCCACTTCAGTGTTGGAGCAACTGCAGGAGATTTCAAAAGGCAATAGTTGGATGAGTTGAGTGAAAGAAATTGGCTAATTAAGCAGCCATAAAAGAAAATAAGGTGTCGCAGTGCAGCCTTTTGGGAGTGGTCGTGTTCAGAGAGACTGTCTCGGTGAGGTGCTGCGTTGAAGGTAAGTGTTAGACTTTGGCTCAAGAGGTGTCAGTGGGGAGGCTGAGCAGAGGAGGACAGGAAATAAAGGGACAGTCTGCTGTTTTCTTGTGCTTTTTTTTCCTTGTGGATTTAGTGCAGGAGTGATGACCAGTAGAATGGTGCACTATTCCTCCTGCAGGATGTGGTCAAGTCAGGGATACTACTGGTGTCCCTGTTGGCTGCACCGGTGGGGATTATGTCCAGGTGGAGCTATTTGCAGGCCGCATTAGGGAACTGGTGCTACAGCTGGACGACCTCTGGGTTATCCTGGGGAATGAGAGCTTCATAGATATGAGTAAAAGCGTGGTGGTCACGCCGAAGGTACCAAAAAAGAGTAGGTGGGTGATGATGAGGAAAGGGAGTAGACAGAGAGTGCAGGTAACCTCTGTGGCAATTTCCCTTCTAAATAGACATACCCTTTTAGATACTGTTGGGGGGGAGGGTGGATGACCTGTCGGGGTGAGCACAGGTAAAGTCAAGTTTGTGGCACCTAGCCAGGCTCTGAGGCACAGTGGAGGAGGGTAATGTCAGGCAGAGTCATGGTGATAGGAGACTTATTTGAGAAGGACAAGAAAACTGGGGAACTTGGGACAGTTAATAGAGATGTCTTGAGGACAGTCCGTATTATAGGTGAGGAGGTGCGGAACGTCCTATGGCGTATGAAGGCAGATACAAAATCCTGAGCCTGATCAGATATAGCTGAAGATACTGTGGGAAGTTAGAGGAAAGATTGCATGGTTTTGTATATGAGAGATCATGACTTATGAATTGTGAGTTTTGGGAAGAAGTAACCAAAAAGGTTGATGAGGACAAAGCCGTGGGCGTTGCAAAAATGGAGTTCAGCAAGGCATTTAATAAGATTCAGCATGGTAGGCTACTCTGCATTTCATGGAATTTTCAGGGAGCAAGCCAACTGAATAGAGAATTGACTTTCATGGAAGGAAGCAGAGGGTGATAGTAGAAGGTTGTTTTTTGACCTCTGATGTCATGTGCATGAGGGAATGGAGCTGGGGCCCATTGCTACTTATGGTTTATATTAATGATTTTGATGAGAATGTAGAAGGCATGATTAGTAAGTTTGCAGATGACACTAAAGTCAATGGTATCATAGATACTGACGATCGTTATCAAAAATTACAGCAGGATCTTGATTAGTTGGGCAAGTGGACCCAAAGGATGGTTAAAGGAATTGAACGCAGATAAATGCGAGGTGTTGCACTTTGGGAAGTTAAACCACGGCAGGGCCTTCACAGTGAATAGCAAGTCCCTGGGAAGTGAATAGCAAGTACCCTGGGTAGAGGGATCTAGGAGTACAGGTGTATAGTTCCCTGGAAAGTGGCATCACAGTTAGATCGGGTGGACGAATGTGTCATTACATTGACCTTCATCGGTCAGGGTATTTTATAGAAGTTGGATTGTATGCTACAGTTGTACAGGATGTTGTTTTGAAGTGTTGTGTTCAGGTTTCATCACCCTGCAGTAGGATGTTGTTAAGCTGGAAAGGGTGCAGAGAAGATTTACAGGGATATTGCGGGGAAAAGATAAGGCCCCTTTACCCAGAGTAGTGGAATTAAGAACCAGGTTGGAAAGATTTAATAAGAGCCTACCTTTTCACATAGACAGTGCAGGCTACATGGAACGAGCTGCCAGAGGAGGTAATTGAGGCAGGTACATTAACAACGTTTAAAAGACATTTGGACAGGTACATGGATAGAAAAGGTTGAGAGGGATATGGGCCAAACACGGGCAGGTGGGACTCGTGTTGGTCAGCATTGGGAGCTTGGGCCGAAGGTTCTGTTTCCGTGCAGAATGACTTTAAGACAATATTAACAATTATGTCAATAAGATGGGTGAAGAGCCAATTAAAATTCTCTCAGAAAACAAACCATAAAGGAAAAAGCACACAATTTGATCATGTTTTGTACATTTTACTATGAAATAAAGAATGCAACAAATCAATGTAGAATCCAAAAAATAAAAAAACCATTTTCTGTTTTTATGATGCATGAAATATTTTGAAATATTTATTTGTAGAATTTGCAACCCATATACACACAATGCTGTAAGGGGAAGAAGTTTTAGTAATTCATTGGAAACACTTACTTATACCTCATGCAATATTTGTGGCAACAAGAATTTTTGGTTATTTTGCAATAGAAATCATTCATAAATGCTTATATCATCGATTGTTTGCTGATTTCTTATAATTAAATTGGAGGAGGCAGCAGCGCAATGGAGCCAGTGGAAGGGCAGTGAATTGGTGACACCAATTTTTTGATTGATAGGTTCCAAGAATTCCTGTCAGCTTCACAGTTTGTAAAGGTAGCATCCGATGGTTGTTTTGCAAACATTGCAAGCCAAACAATGAAGCTGAGTCCTCGTGTCTAAAAAATATTTGAAATATGAAGCTTTGACTTTGAAATGGTCATCTGTGAATCAGGTGCTTTCCTCCAACAATGGACAACAAATCCTATTACATGTGCATTAAAGGATGCCAGTCAGCACTTGTGGGCTCTGAAGAGTGCTGACAACAGTAGAGCTATTCTAAAAAGATTATATCATTGACAAATAGTTTGGTGATGCATAATAATTGTTGTTTATTGTTGGTTGATTATTATTTTATAGACCCAGATATCAGTTTTTTTTCTGATTTACTTAGCCTTTATAAAGAGTCAAAAGGTAAATCTTCCTTTCTCCAGTCACCAAAACCAATTTTAGAAACTGTTGGAAATTTCATCATTTGGTTTTAATTTAAAATTTAATTATGTTTTAATAGCTATTTAATCCACATGACATAGCTGCGCCTCCTTTTCACCAGCAGGAATAGATTTTTGTACACAATGAGAATTCTCCATTACTGATCTTTAAGATTGATTGTTAATTTTCTATCCACTTGGCCCATTTATATCAATAGAGCTTTCCTCTTTTCAGTCATGTTCGGTTTTTATTTTACATTTGTTCTCCCTCTGTTATACAGTTATTTAAATCGCATCAGTTTCCATGACTAATTGAAAGAATGTTTCTTTCGTTGGTCAAGCAAAAACCAATTTGGAAAACATTCTAAAAAGGCCACCTTCATTACTTTTATTTCAGCCTTGGGGATATTTAAAATTTCCACTTTCATTGCATGTTCGTCATCCTGAGTGTTCTGCAGATTTCCATCCCTATCTTTGCTCAGCCATTTGGTTTGTAAAGCATATAAAGAATTGTAATGTCCCTTGTACTTTTGAATGCTATCTGCATGGATCTCAACTTAATGCAATCCCTTAGGTATTCTTGCATTTTGGTGCAGTGATAGAACACTTCATCAGGCTTTGCTCTAAACCTCCTTTTCATTCTTTACAATCTTCGTTATGATATTGTTTCCTATCCAAAGTTATTTTCCCTTCAAAGTTAAGGTCATAGAGTCAGTGATGCATTGTGTATCCGAATATGTATTATTTTCCCACTTTCCTTTTGCTTTAAACACAATGAATGCATATCCATAACTACACATTTGGATTTTATTTTTGGAACAGTAACCCTCATTTATTTTATGTTTTCTTTTGCCTCTTTCACCACCCTGTATTTCATCCATATTTCCTGTTTCTTGGGAGAGGGAATGTGGGGGTTACTTGAAATAAGAGAAATCAATGTTCATTGGGTTGTAAGCGGTGACCATGTAGCAAGTTTTGTTGTTAGCACATTGCTGTTTGGGGAATTTGGGGAACTAATTGACTGCCACGTTACTGACAAAAGGATTACATTTCAAAAGTGCTTCTTGGACATCCTGAAATTGTGAATGGCACTATATAGATATGCATTTGTCATGGAATCCTGGCATAATTCTAGGTGCTCAACTGGCAAACCTAGTTGCAGAAAGTTAACTGCAGTTACACTTATTTCAATTTTATTATTGTCCAAGGATATTAGTTGTTTATCATCTGTGGTGGCCATTGCAGCAATGACTAGTATTTTGATTTTAATCAAGCTTGTGTATTTTTTCCTGAATTAATCACCAGAAACACCACTTGAAATGCAACAAGGATAAATTTATGTTTGCCATAATCATAAGCATCTGACAAATTATAAACCTGTGCATAAAATTCAAAGAGAAAACTACAACTTGCTATGAATCTGAATTGCAAATCCAAATTTGAAATCCTGAAGGTTTGAACTTTATTGTTTCTATTTTAGTGATGACCATCCAACCGAACCAACTCTCTTTCCTTTGAATTTGGGTAAATGATCAAGTTGTGCACAAAAACGACAGCTGTTGGAACTGAGAGTAGTCTATCCTATTCCACTGTTAAAGGTTTGAGTGCAAATCAATCTGGTAAGAGTCATTAAGAGCACAATTTATTAGGTGCACGCTAGTTGCAAAACACATTAGCTAAGCAAGTAGAATGATTGAATTGGACAAATGGCTGGCTGGCAGATCATTCCCATTGTTTCATTGATTTTTCTTGGTTCTTTTTCAGGCTCACTGGAGTGAAACTTGTGAATCCACCCCTACTGCACTCTGTGTAAATGCGGTTTCATGTTCTATTTTATATATTTTTGATCTTGGCAATTGTTGCTGCCTCTTTTCACAGCTTTCATGATGCTTACTCAGTTTAATCTGTTCATGCACTCAGTATTCCTTGATGCTCAGGACGTTGTCCTGTGGAGGACATTGTTGTCAGTTCACTTAAACTGCAAGGGATTTGGAGGATTGACACAAGATGCTGGAGTAACTCAGCTGGACAGGCAGCATCTTTGGATAGAAGGACTGGGTGACATTTCGGGTCACTCTGACGGTGCAGGAAGCCCAGAACAGAAAAGTCATTATGGGAATTGGGCCTCGACTGTCAGAGTGAGGCCCAACACAAATTGGAGGAACAGCACCTCATATTTTGCTTAGGCAGCTTACAACCCAGTGGTACGAATGTCCTCTAACTTCAAGAAACCCTTGCTTTCACCCTCTCTCCATCCCACCCCCATCCTAGTTCTCTGACCAGTCTGACTGTCTTCCTAATTACATTTTATCTTTGTATGCTTCGTCACTTTCCTCTTGCTAACAATGAATTATTCTACATTTTCCTTGAACTTCATCCACTTTGTCTCATTTTCACAATTTATCCTTCCATTTCTGTGTCTGCCTCTCCCTTAACTCTCAGTCTGAAGAAGGATCTCAACCCGAAACGTCACCTATTCCTTCTGATCCAAAGATGCTGCCTGTCCAGCTGAGTTATTCCAGCATTTTGTGTCTTTCTTCAGTGTACACCTGTAACTGCAGCTCCTCCCTACACAAGGGATTTGGAGGATTTTTTGAAGACAGAATTTGTAGTTCTTTGAGCATCCGCAATATCCAGTATCTAATTAACCAGACCACTTCCCGATTGGAGATGGCCCAATGCAGTTCACATGCTTTGATATCAGCCCATACTCAAAGTTCTGTTGTGATGAGAGATTATCAAGAGAACAAAAAACTGTTCCTGAATGTTCTGGAAGAAATGTAGCATCTTCAACTTGTGGGAATCCCTGAGTTGTGACCAAGCAAAATGGAGAAGCAGTATCTGGAAAGGCAAAGAGAACCTTTGTGTCCATGAGCATGCAGAACGCAGCAAAAATATCACCAGCTCTCCTACCATTCATTTACCTAGCCTGTCAAACATTGCGTGTTTTATCTCTGGCAAAATCTGCATGCATCTCAGTATTGTGTCCTTGCAACCCACAGAAACGACTGGAAGTACATTATTAACCTCACGAGTCTATAAGAAGATTTAAAGAAACCCTGTTGCATCATGAGATGTCTCAAGTTTGTCCTTTTTGCCCTTGAGTGATGACATGCATTTTGCCTTTAAAAAAAAAAGTTTTTATCATTCCTATGTTTAAATCACCTGAAAAGTATATCTGATGTTATTGTTTGATTTCGCTGTGCACATTCTCATCTGATTTACAGAGTTAAAAGGCTGCTTATAAAGTTGGAAATGTTTAATAATTGATAAGTTGTGCAGATGCATTTCAGTGCCTGAGATTTTCCACAGGGTATTGGGAGATCATTTGAATTATCTTTAAAGAAAATGGAATAAAGTTTTACTTTGACTAAAACCTAACTGCAAAAAGCATTGGGCAATTTCCATGGGTACATTTCAACTTTGAAGTGCAGGTTGTGTTTCCATTTGCTTACCGATAGTGTTTGTTGGGTGTCATATTAAACCAACTTTTTCTGGCTCATCATGAGCCCTGGCAAGACCAGATATATTTTTGATTTCCAGCTCTATTTAAATGCTACCAATGAATTATTTGTGCCATAGCATGTTCTGTTGACCCTCAGCTATTTGATGGGCTAGAAAATGTTCTAACCTCTGGAGGAATTGGCCTGCAGGTGAGAGATGTGACCAGTGAGAGGTGCAGAGTGAATATTGTAAGTGTCAAGCACGTGAGAGCGACTGGAAATTTTGCACTCAAACAATAAATGTTGGACCCACAAAAATTCCTTATGTTCAATGTAAATTAAATAAAAACAGAATTTCCAGTTGTTGTGTGCGACTTTTACAATATATGAATGACTTTACAGAACTGCATAACCTCAACTGAGTAATCTGGGCAAAGACAAAGGATTTAAAAAATCTGAACAGGATAGATGAACAGGGCGTGCAGCGTAGGTTTACTAGGTTAATTCCCGGAATGGCGGGACTGTCATATGTTGAAAGACTGGAGCGACTAGGTTTGTATACACTGGAATTTAGAAGGATGAGAGGGGATCTTATCGAAACGTATAAGATTATTAAGGGGTTGGACACGTTAGAGGCAGGAAACATGTTCCCAATGTTGGGGGAGTCCAGAACCAGGGGCCACAGTTTAAGAATAAGGGGTAGGCCATTTAGAACAGAGATGAGGAAAAACTTTTTTAGTCAGAGAGTTGTGAATCTGTGGAATTCTCTGCCTCAGAGGGCAGTGGAGGCCAATTCTCAGAATACATTCAAGAGAGAGCTCGATAGAGCTCTTAAGGATAGCGGAGTCAGGGGGTATGGGGAGAAAGCAGGAACGGGGTACTGATTGAGAATGATCAGCCATGATCACATTGAATGGCGGTGCTGGCTCGAAGAGCCGAATGGCCTACTCCTGCACCTATTGTCTATTGTCTATTTGTTGCATTTCAGTAACCGTTGGAATATTTGTTTTTTTTCTCAACCACTTTCTGTAACTGCTGTGTACCATTTAAGATCCATGGGATTTAGTATTCTTCTCGGTTGCAAAGATGGCTTCAGCAGAAAATGGTGATTCAGAGCAACTATTTTGCCCATTGTTGATGTATGAACAAGAGGTTTCTTATTTTCTCAGCTGTAAAACTGAAGTCCCTGTAAAACAGAACGGTAGGTGATAAAATTATAGTTGAGTTATGTCAGTCAATATTTAATTTCCTTGTACAGCAGACTTGTTTATAGCAGGCAATAGATAGCTATTCAAAAGATGAAAGCATGATTTAATGCACAAGCTCTATCTTGAAGTGAAGTGTACATCTTTTGGTGTAGATTAGTGGAATAAATCTAAATCGTGAATAAACTGAACAAACTCTCACTTGTCAGCCATAGTAATCTGAAGGTATATGCTGTAGATTTGCAATCTCTTTCCAGTAACTGCATCTTCATTGCTTTCAATGGTTTTGCAGAGTTTCTGAGGATTGTTGTTCTATTTCCAAGATTTTGAAAGTTTTCAAATCTGGCCAAAAAATCGCATTGATTTCAATTTAAAGACTTCAGTAAGATGATGACATGCAGCTGAATGCTGTATCAGTGTTTATGACAATTATCTAATCTGAATCTGTAGCATCCAGCAACAGTAATGCCATCAGACTGGAAAAGGAACCAATTACATTTAAGAATTCACAGAGTGAGCCAGGAAATGCGAAGTCCTGTTTTTAATATCTTTTCAAGCACCTTGCAAAGGGTAAAATTAAGAGCAAGACATGCATTTGGGTTATGGTAACACTTAAAGTATTATATATTTAATTTTTTAATTCATGGAATTTTGAAATAATTACTAAGAATTAGAAGCACACAAAATTAGTCTTTCAGGAATAGTGAGTTTTTACTAATTATGGCTTGGAATAGTTAAAAGCTTTGCAACATCTCATTCAATTAAATGCATGATACTTTAAAATGTTACCATAATCCAAATGTATGTATGCGAAATTATACCCATGAAGTGTAAAAATGAAAAGTGACTGTTTCACCAAAAATCCATATTTATCTCCCTGTAATATCTTTAAGCCGAGTAATTCCTTGCGGAGATGATTAATTTAGTCTCTAAATTATGATGTCTTGGGTTAGATCATGATTTTACTCAATTTTTGTTTTTACGATTCACAATGTGTACTTACTTTTTAATCCATAGTCCGGTTAAATGTGTGGAAGATAATTTATTTTGATTTGGTAATAAGGGTATGGTTAAATATAAATGACCATGTCTGAAATGCAACAAATATCTCCATTGGGTATTTTAATGTCCACGTGCAATTTGTCACCACAAATGTGCTACTTTTCCACTTTTTGAGGTTCTGCAGGAATATCACATTTCATCTAGTGGCTTTCTGAAACTTCTCCCAGGAATTGTATCAGCAGAAGATTAAGTGAAGGATGGATAGCCGTGGGACTTAAATTGTCTCATTGGAGGCTGGAATTCTCAAAATACATGGCAAGAGTTTAACTATTTAGGCATTAAGCCTTATTTTATTTTAGTTTAGTTTGTCTTTGTATCTTACAGCATTAGATAACATATGCAGCAAATGGTGCAAGCTCAACTGTATAAGATGTTTACACCCCACGTGACATGCAGCTTTCCTAATTAAGTAAGCAGCATAACCTTGTTTCTAGACTTTTTTAAGACACCAGAACCCTCAATCATTCCCTATGGTTGTAACTTACACAGTTGCATTGGTCTCCAATTAAAGTTACTTATGCATTTGACTTTGTTTTTCTCAGTGATTTATCTTTGATTTATAGCCTCTAGTTTTGTGGGTTTCCAGCGTCTACGGTATGAATATCATTTACAAATCTTAAGATCTTCATAAATTACTTGAAGCCATTTGAAGTTGTACACATGCATTTCAATATTGTTATTTCTGTGTTGCACTTTTAACATATGGCAACCAACTCTGCTATCTAATCTATACTCCATGTTCTGAAATATAAATTCAATGGTATATCCTATTCAAGAGAGAGCTAGATAGAGCTCTTAAGGACAGCAGAGTCAGGGGGTATGGGGAGAAGGCAGGAACGGGGTACTGATTGAGAATGATCAGCCATGATCACATTGAATGGTGGTGCTGGCTCGAAGGGCCGAATAGCCTACTCCTGCACCTATTGTCTATTTAAGGAAATCCTTGGAGACACAATTACAGTGTAGCAACAAGGAATAATCTTATTTGACAGTAAGACATAATATAAGATATTTGTCTGTGTTACAAGAAGATCATGTTCATGCAGTAAATGCTTAAATGTTTAAACTGATCTTATTGTATGTTAAGTGGAATGGACTAAGCTTCAGGAGCTGTTCACGAGATTAAAACGTTTCTGGCTGCATGATTGAAAACATAAAAATTGTGTGACAGTGTCCTTGGCCAGAGAAGACTGTGACACAATGGAAGGCAGACCTCTGTTTTGTGAAATTCTGTACATTCACAGATGAAAATAACTATTATGGTTCTCATGTGTAGGAAAGAACTGCAGATGCTGGTTTAAATCGAAGGTAGGCACAAAATGCTGGAGTAACTCAGCGAGAGAGGCAGTATCTCTGGAGAGGAATGGGTGATGTTTCGGGTCGAGACCTTTCTTCATACTGATGTCAGGGGAGTGGGCATTACAGAGATAGAATGTAGTCGGAGACAGTAAAACTGGTCGGAGAACTGGGAAGGGGGTGGGGATGGAGACAGAGGGAAAGCAAGGGCTCTTTGAAGTTAGAAAAGTCAATCTTCATACCACTGGGGTGAAAGATACCCATGCGAAACATGAGGTACAGTTCCTTCAATTTGCACAGAGCCTCACTCTGACAATGGAGGAGGCTCAGGATAGAAAGGTCAGATTGGGAATGGGAGAGGGAGTTAAAGTACTGAGCAACCGGGAAATCAGGTAGGTTAAGGCGGACTGAAGGGAGGTGTTCAGCGAAACGATCGCCGAGCCTGCGCTTGGTCTCGCCGATGTACAGTTGACACCTGGAACAGCAGATACAATAGATGAGGTTGGAGGAGGTGCAAGTAACCTCTGCCCCACCTGGAAAGACAGTCGGGGTCTTTGGATGGAATCGAGGGGGAAGGTAGAAGGACAGGTGTTGCATCTCCTGTGGTTGCAGGGGAAAGTACCTGGGGAGGGGGTGGTTTGGGTGGGAAGGTACGAGTTGACCAGGGAGGGAGACGGTCTCTGTGGAATGCAGAGGGAACGGTCTCTGTGGAATGCAGAAAAGGGGTGGAGATAGGAAGATGTGGTCAGTAGTGGGATCCCGTAGGAGGTGGCGAAAATGTTGGAGGATTATATGCTGTATGCGCCGGCTGATGGGGTGGAAGGTGAGGACAAGGGGGACTCTGTCCTTGTTATGAGTGGGGGAGGGGGAGCAAGAGCAGAGCTGTGGGATATCGAGGAGACCCAAGTGAGAGCCTCATCTATAATGGAAGAAGGGAACCTCTGTTTCCTAAAGAATGAGGACATCTCTGATGTCCTGGTATGGAAAACCTGGGCGCAGATGTGCATTACAATCAGTTTAAAACTAGGTGCTTAAAATGCCAACTGGAAATATCATTCAGTTCACATTTGTCTATGTAAAATGGTTATTGCGAAAACACAACTCATGCGTGTCTTTGATAAATTAGTTTGATACACTACTACTAGATTGATTAGATTGATACACACTGTATATTCTCCAGAAAACAGATTTGCATCTTTTGGAATGTTTGCACGTGGAAGCCTCTAAATACCTATGAGATAATGTGGTACTTTGTTCAGAATAGATCCTTGATTTCATCTCAGAGCGAGTTGATCTTGCCTGGTAGGAGAAAATTTACTGCAATTGATCTCTGTTCTGAGGGTAGACAGGTCAGATCATCCACAATTCTTGTCATTGGAAGCAGAATGTGGCACATGGTTAGGTCAGGATTATCCTTGGTCTTTTGCCATCAGATTTCTGTATGAATTAAGGCCCTTGCATGGAGAAAGGACAGTGTTTAGTCATACAGCATGGAAATGGGCTCTTTGGCACAACCTGTTCACACCAACCAAAATGTTCCATCTATGCTAGTTCTGCCTGCATGTGTTTGGCCCATATCCCAATATACCTGGTCAAATTTGAAGTAAATGGAAAGCGATTTGTGACCGTGGAATAGAGTTGGTATAAAATAGTACATTAACAGAATGAAATGGGAACATTGAAAGGTGGGGAGAGTTTAAATGTAAGAAATTAAAACCTTTAACTAAATAGATTAAATTGGTTTGCTAAGATTGAAAACCAATGTTTTTATTTAAAAGAAGTTGTTCTCCCCAGTCTATCTCCATCCTGACAAAACAAGAGGAATGCTTTTGAAGCTTGACAATATTGGTTTGTTTTGGAGCAGCCTCTCTTAAGTGGTTGATTTTGTTCTTCACTGAGCAAAGTAATTTCTGAGACTGATATCGTGAAGCAAATTATTTTGCTGCTCAATGTTTTATGTATTGAATAATGTAACCAATCATAAAAACCTATTTGAATTAAAAATGTTCAAAGCATGAATCATTAAGATGGCCATTTGAGTTGGCAAGTGTGGTTCAAAGTTCAATGGCTCCCAAATGAGAAGGTGACACTTATCTGGGCAATAAATTAAATGCCAGCACCGTTTTATTTCCTGTGAGAAAATATAAGTAAGGAACCATCTTATGACCTTTTTCAGAGGCTGTAATTCCCTCTTTTGTTGGCGATATTAAGTTTTATTTGGAATTTGGTGCAAAGAATTGTTCTAAAGGAGCAATCTATGAAGGTTGCAGAGGCTTGAATTGATTAGAATAAATAGTATTTGACTTTTGACCCTTTGAAGAAATACTTCCTGATTCCCGGTCTGATTCTTTATACAGAAACTATTTTACCTAGTTCTATACTGTCTGGGGAAAGATAACCACAGCTCAGCATCGATCCTGTCAAGCCACCTTCAGAATCTATTTTTCAATGAGATCACCTCTGATTCTTTGAATGTCTAGAAAATATAGGCATTTTACTTGTTTTGCCTTCATAATGCAGTTCTCGCTCATTCAAGGAATTAAAACATGATTGTTAAAGCCGCAGTACAGGTATATATTTGTGGTTTTATTAGGATGCTACCAGGGATGAGGAATTTTAGTTGTGAGAAGTTACTTCAAATACTAGATTAACAAGGGAAAGGTTGTCTTGCCTGTTTAATCAATTTGATAATTGTCATTAATTTCAAATTGTTTTTGATAGTGGGGCAAATGGTTAAGAGTGATCAGCATGATAGTTACAGAATAGAGTACTTTGATTTAGAATGATTGAGGCTGAGACCGTTCCATCTTTTAAGAGAAAATTAGATAAATACTTAAAAACAGGAAAAACTTTGGAGAAGGAAAGATCAAAATGAAGTGCAAATGTTTGGATTGCATTTGAATTGAGCCTGAATAGATGAACTGAAATAATGACAATCTGTTGGAAAAGTGCATGGATTTTCTAAAATTTAGACGTAATTGTCAATAAAAAGCAAAAATAGGTAGCAATAAATTGGCAATTGAGTTTTTTCTTTTGTAATATTTTCCATTTGGGCAGATGTCTTCCATTTATTCAATGCAAACTCCATCTTAGACGGAAAATATATAGTTGTCAATTTGCCTGTCATTTATATTAACCAGAATTGGTTCAAATTCTGGTTATAACCTGTATTTTCACGACAATGTTTTCGATCAAATTTTGTGCATGTTGTATCTGCATTCTTTTTACGAAGCACCTAGAATTGATTATCCATGTCAGTGATAAGTATTTTGAGGCAAATTTGGCTCTTTTGTGTCAATTTCTTGCCAAATGTTCATTACATTACATTTAAAGATGCCTCTTGAGTACCAATGAATGATTGAGTAATGATTTATTGACTTTTTAGCACTGACCAGAATTAAAGCAGCCTGTGAAGGCTTTTTAATCCCTAGATGGTAGCCTTGTCTTCTGTAATCAATCTCAGAAAGACAACTTTGGGTCTATAACAATTAACAAACCTATTTCATGGTGAGTGATGGGAGAAGTACCTCGTTGGTAAGATGAAAGTAATAAGTTTACTGTTGAATATTTGTAATCATAGACTAAGTATTTTATTCACCTGATGTGATCTTTCAGTTTAACTTTTGCTCTTTTAGGTTATTGATTTTATTTCATTTTCCCTTTTGTAATATATAATTCAGGAATATGGAAATATTTCATTGTTTGTGATGCTAAAACCATTGGCTTGCTTTTTTCCTGTATTTAAAAGTTCAGGAACAAATGTTTCATGAAATTGTTTCTAGGTGGAGAAAAACATCGTGCACTTTCTCTGGCATCCAGCCAACCTGCTATCCATGCTGGTATCTACCCTTTCATACCGTGGGCTCTCATCTTCCTTAGCAGCCTCACACGTGGCACCCTATCAAAGGCTTTCTGAACATCTAAGTAAACAACTTCTACCAAAGCTCCTTTGTCTGTCCTGCTATTTACTACTTCAACGAATTCCAGCAAATTTGTCAAACAAGTCCTCCCCTTCACAAAGCCATGCTGACTTCGGCCTATTTTATGGTGAACTTATATGTACTCCATAACCTCATCCTTTATAATGGACTCTAAAATGTTACCAACCACCGAAGTCAGACTAACCGGCCGATAGTTCCCACAATTCTGCTTTGTTCCCTTCTTGTTCAACTTCAAGCTCCTCCTATTCACATATAAAGCCCTAAATGGACATTCCCCCCCCTACATCAAAAATCTTCTAACCCACCTCTCTAACTCCAGGTCCCTCAAGTCGGCCGACTTGGGGCTACTCACTATCCCGCGGTCTAGGCTTAAGCTCAGGGGTGACCGCGCTTTTGCGGTTGCAGCTCCTAGACTGTGGAACAGCATCCCTCTCCTCATCAGAACTGCCCCCTCCATCGACTCCTTTAAGTCCAGGCTCAAAACCTATTTCTACTCCCTAGCGTTTGAGGCTCATTGAGGAGGCGCTGTGAACTGTTTTGTATGTGCTGTTATGTTTGTGTGCTACTGTATGTTTCATTTTTTCCTTAGTACCTAATCAGATGTACAACACTTTGGTCAACGTGGGTTGTTTTTAAAATGTGCTATACAAATAAAATTGACTTGACTTGACTTGACTTGTGCAACGGAGTACTACTGGCAATTTTCCAATCATCTGGGACTACTTCTGTCTCGCGTGATTCTTGAAATATCACTGTCAATGCCTCCGCAATCTCTAAAGCCACCTCTTTCAAAACCCTGGGGTGCAGTCCATCCGGTCCCGGTGACTTATCCACATTCAGTCCTTTCAGCTTCCCAAGCACTTTCTCCCTAGAAATAGCCACTCCACTAACTTCCACCCACTGACTCTCTTGAATTTCAGGCATGTTGCTGGTGTCCTCCACTGTGAAGATTGATAAAAAAATGTTATTCAACTCCTCTGTAATTTCTTGATTCCCCATTATTACTTCTTCTGCATCATTCTCCAGTGGTCCAACGTCCACTCTTGCCTCTTTCTTACTCTTGATATAACTGAAGAATCTCTTGGTATCCTCTTTCATATTATTGGCTGGCTTACCTTAAAATATTTCATCTTTTCTCCCCATATTGCCTTTATAGTTACCTTTTGTTGTTCTTTAAAAACAAAAGGTAACCCTTTTGTTAATCCTCTGGCTTCCCACTAATCTTCGCTATGTTATACACCTTCTCTTTTAGTTTTATACTGTCCTTGACTTCCCTTGTCAGCCACGGTTGTCTCTTTCTCCCCCTAGAATCTTTCTTCCTCTTTTGGAATGAAAAGATCCTGCATCTTCCGGATTATTCCTAGAAATTCCTGCCATTGCTGTTCCACCGTCACCCTTGCTGGGGTCCCTTTCCAGCCTACTTTGGCCAGCTCATGCCTCTGTGGTTCCCTTTACTCGGATGCACTACTGACACATATGATTTCACCCTTTCCCTCCCAAATTGCAGATTAAAACTTATCATGTTGTGGTCGCTACCTCCAAATGGTTCTTTTACCTTGAGTTCCCTTATCAAATAATTTTTTCAAGTAAATGTAAACTTTAATTCACGTGTAATTAGTTAATTGGTGCAAGCCATTTGGGAGCACTGGAATGCTTTGGAAAATTCTTCAACACTTTCAAAACTGCATGAAAATTTGGATGCACAGGATCGCATTCTTTAAACATCCCATTAATTACCTATAATCAATGATTGTGTCAAGGGTTCCAGTCATAAAGGACAGTGTTATACAGCAGCTGTTGTAATGTGTTTAGCAGTTTCTTGAGATTTCTATTCAATTAAAGGTTAGAGGAAGTAATTAATGTCATTGTAAACGTGTGTAATTGGGTTACAATGAAGAAGCTGTTTGCTTTTATTGAAAAAATGAATGAAATGGAATGTCAACCATCAAGAAACTAATGATCATTGTAGAAATATATTCCTCTGCACCAGATTGCAATAATGGGCCACATTGTTGAAGCCATCCGAGAAAATTTAAATAAATGCCAAAGCCAAAAGGAGATTACACGAGGGAGGATCTGTAGAATGGAAATCAGCCCATCGAGTCTCTGTCAATCATCAAGCACCAATCTACACTAATCCTGTTTTTTTTAACACAAATTCTCCCCCTGTCCCCCTTCCCCCATTCACATCAACTTCTTTCAGGTTCTACAATTTGCCCACATTTTAGGGGCAATCTACAAAGGCCAACGAACCTGGCAAACCACATGTCTTTGGGGTATGGGTGGAAACAGGCACCCAGGTAGCCCATTGTCATAAGAAAGTGCAAAGTTCACATTGTAGCTGAGGTTAGAATCAAATACAGCACACAGGAGCTCTGAGGCAGTAGTGTTACCTACTCTGTCACGAGGTTTAGAATGAAACTAGAGAAAGCTGTGATGTTTAGGCCAAGGAGGAACTGGTGCTATCATAATCATAATCATACTTTATTAGCCAAGTATGTTTTGCAACATCCAATAAAAAGCAACAAGACACAAAATACATTTTAACATAAACATCCACCACAGGGACTCCTCCACATTCCTCACTTGATGGAAGTCGAAAAAATAGTTAAATCTCTTCCTCTTTTTGTTCTCCCACGGTTGGGGGCCTCGAGCCTTCCGTTGTCGTGGCAATCTTGGCTTCTGCAGCCAGTGGTCAGGCCCTCCACGTCAGGGCAATCATGCTCCCACATTGGGGGATCTCAGCTCCTCCGCGCCAGACGATCGGGCCTCGGGTCGGGGCTAGTCGAACCTCATGCGACTGGAGCTTCCCGACATCAGTCCCTACCCAAGACTGCGAGCTCCTCGATGTTGGAATCCGCCGGCTGCGGTTGGAGCGTCGATCCCAGGCAAGGGATTGCAGACTCCGATGGTAAGTCCACTTTGGGCGGCTCAAAGTTAGCCTCGAGCAAGGCTGCCAGCTCCATGATGTTAGGCTGCAGAGCGACCGTAGATACGATCCGGAAAACAATCGCATCTCCGGCAAGGTAAGGGATTGGAAAAAAAGTTTCCCCCGATGCCCACCCCCACATAAAACAAACCAGAGAATATTAACACACTTTTTAATACACTGTAAAAATAACAAACAAGCTGAACAGACCGTTGACGAGGCTGTCATCGCTGACGGTGCCACCCGGTATTATAGGGGTTAGCTTAGTCTGGGGAAGAGAGGGAAGAAGAGGAACAGCTGAATATATCTTGGTATTAGTAACAAAGTTGTTCATGCTGTCCTTGCAATATTTTTTTGTAGGGAGAGATTCATTTGGAGAAGAAAAACATTTTTGCAAGGTAAGATAATCATAATCCTGGAAAATTAGGCGAATTTTGGAAGTGGAGAGCAAGGTTGTGGTTTACATGGTTTTGCATCACCTCGGAGCTAATGGTTAAACCAAAAGCCTGCTGCAGATGTTAATGATGGAATTCGGGGATCGGAAGTGTAGACTACACAAAGGTAGATTTATTTTGATAATGAACTATGATCTGTAAATCACCATTAGGTTCCATAAATTTTCCTGAGTGCAGTCCCAAACTGTAGTATGTCTCAAGCTGCAGTATTCTCGTTAGAAACGTGCTCTGCTCATTTTCTTCATTAGCCTGAACTAAGCTTGAAGAGAATAACAGATTGCAAAAGTGTGAATGATAAAGGTCTTGAAGTTTAATTTAGTGATTGATGTTTATAAATCAGTGACTCTCAACATGGGAATTATTGCCCTGTTTGTTCAAGATTTCATCATGTTCAATATTAGTTTTGTTTAGGTTTTTCTAATGTGTTGTCATCCTGATGACTGATTTTACTTTTTAAAAATATTATTTTTTCCCACTTCTAGTTTTTCAACTTCATCCATAACAAAAACTATTTTCGAGTGTCTGAAGTAACATTTGTGATGCTTTGACTTGCAGAAACCAATTTATCTGTAGTATTTTGCTGTGTTTGCTTACATCCATATTTTGACAGTCGTCTTATTTTTGTTTGCTTATTAACTTCAATTGTAGTTACTATTTTAGTATGTTTTAAATATTAAAACATCCTCCTTCGTGCCTTTTGCTTGCTACCCTCTGCATTAACCTTGTAATGTCTTCATCAGCATCATTTGTAAAGAGTGTGTTCTGCAGGATGTTCCCTGGACGCTGTGCACCTATCCAATTAGAAGTATTACCATTGATCACTGCTGTTTTATTTCCTATTAAACAGCCAATTTATTTCCCAATTTACACCCATTAATTTTATTCCCAAGTGCTTTCATTTCAGCAGTAAAATCTTGAGAAAATGGCTCCATGAATGAAGATTCATGACAACAACTGCTTCCTTGGAGATTTTGGTAATCTTGTTTGACGTTATTTCCTCAAGTGCTCAATCCATTCCGAAGTTTTCTATCTCCCACCCCTCCTCCCAGGCTCCTCCACTCCAAGCTAAGGTTTATTAACCTCCTTTTGGATGTAGAAGGCATATCCCCATCAGTCACATCAGTAGAATGACCTAGAAAATGGAAGGACAGGTTATAGGTTTTCTCTATCACTAGCATCATTGATTATTTTGGGGGAAAAAGTGACAAAGGAACTTATTGCCCACAAATTAATTATTTATTAACACAGAATGCTTAGAAGAAAAATAATATTCTCCAAGGATTATTCCTCCATGCAAAAGCAGCTTTGTTCATCCTGTAGGCTCTTCCATTTTTAAATATGATGACAACTCTTCTAGAATGCTTTGGCTCACATTTAATGACTAATCTACTTTATTTTTTTCTGAAGTTAAATGAGCCTTGTATCTATGGAATATGAACATGCTTCCATTTCTACCTCCCACCCCCCCCCCAATTTTCTCATTTATGTGACATTGAATTTAGTGTCAGGAAGTCCAATTTTGAAAAGGGCACAAATCCTCATTTTCTTTGAATTAGGGAAAAGCACCACTTGAAGATAAATTATGTAAATTAACAACTTTTCCAAACAGCAAAGCAAATCTTTAGTTTAAAAGAACAGAAAATGTGAGAAATAAACAGATCTCTCGGTACCTGAGAAGATACCCTCTTTGGTTCCCATTTTCGCTTTATTTTGGCAAATCTGAAAATTACCAATATTGGTTTCCTTGAATGCATTCTAGTGGGCTCAATTTTAAGTCAGTTTTGGAAAATACTGCTTCTACAGCTTTTATAACAAGGAACCAATTAAAAATTCTAATAAGAAACTGCTAGAATAGTCTTATTAAATGCATTCAAATTAATAATTGGGTTGTAATAGTGCAGCAGTCATGTCACTGAACCAATAATTCAGAGGTTGTGGTTGTAATCTTGTTTCCTTGAAAGGTTCAAATCCCAGCATTACTGTTAGAGAATTCAATTTCAATTTTCTGTGGCTGTGTGGTTATCTGGCATCAATTGGGATTTCCCATACTTTTTTTTAAAACTCTATTTCGATTTTGGTTACTTTTAGTGAGAATACAGCAACTCTAATCCATTTCACTTCTGCGGCTGAATGCAAAATGAAGACAGCTTTTGGATTTCTGTCATTACAGCAGTCTTAATCCCCCTGGGATTGAGGCGGACTTGCATCCATTCCATCTCTGTGGGTTCTGAGATAACAGTGACCAATGTGGATTTATGAGATGTGAGGTGAAGGAGCTCAGTGGATGTGGGTAATTTGGGAGGTGGTATGCTCCATGTGTAACTGATGCCAGTTTTCCCACATGCTTTTCAGCACCTGGCTCCTCGTATTCCATTCCAAATCTTGCTGTCCCGTTTTGAGCAGTCGTGGGCCAGGTATTCACTTAAGTAAGGATGTTGCAATATTCAAGGAGAATTTGTGCACCTCTTGGAATCTTTTATTTCTTCCACCTTGTAATTTCTTCCTGTGATCTCGGGGAGTTTCTGCTTTAGTCATGGTTGAGTTGGACCTGCTAATGATGTGGCATGCCCAGAGCCTCTAGGGTAGTTGGCCTGGGAGAGGATGCTGACTTTGGTCTACTCATCCTTTCTGTGGATTTGGAGGCTTGTACAGGGAAAATGTTATCTAATGTAAAATGCAATCTACCACTATTTGAGGTGCTTGCTGTTGATAATTCATGTCATGGGAAATTAAAAAAGGGATGAATCACTGCAGCCTGGTTTTGTCAGATTTCAGTCTTAAACTTCAAGCATCATTTTCCTGAGATGACCAAAGTCTGTGCTGGTACTCTGAAAGTAATGCTCAATTTCACTATCAGTGTTTGCCGATGGAGAAAATTGACGCCTTTTTTCAGTTCTTTATTATTAGAGGGCAGTTTTGTACTGTGGGGGTGGGTTGTTGGATGACATTTATCTTGCAGATGTTGATTACAAGACGATAATATTGATCTCTGTCTCTGCTTGCTGTAGCTTGACTACAGAGGTTGGGGTGATCTTGGTTCTGGAGTGGAGGTGACATGGGTCCACCTTGCCCGTGGTTGCTCAAAACTGGGCAGCAACATTTGAAAAATAATTTTCCCATTAATTCTGCAAATTAGTGTCACACCAGGTGTAAGCTTGTTGGGGGTAAGGAGCAGTATTGCAATAAGAAAGACTGAAGAAAACTTGGAGCAATAATGGATCTATCTTGACACTGGTCTGCACTAACATTGGATCTTTTGTAGATTTGTGGATTAGGATTATGGCTTGCATGCCATTGTGAGGCAGATGCAAAATGAGTTATATTGCAGATGTCTAACCTACCGAAATGCAAGCCAGTTCTGATATAAACAGAGAAAACCATTGCCATAAATTATAGCCTTCTGGACTGTATGTATCCAGATTGAAACTTGCATGGGGCTCATTTGAAAAGTACAGAAGGTCACAAATGGACCAGAATAACTGAAGTAACTGGCAATTGGAAGCTTGAGGTCACCCCTGCGAACCAAACATGTGTACTCTACAAAGTGGGCACCTATTCTACAGATCGTTTTCTGCAAAGTAGATTACAGGTATAGATTCTAGTATATAGTTATTTCTATCATTGTTTTTTGTAGAACTCCCCTGTGTGTAATTTAACTGATGTGTTTCCTACATTACAGTGGCTACTAAACCTTTAGAAACAATGGTTGCAGAACATTTTCAGATAGCCTAAGGTGATGAAAGCCACTATGTGAGCTAGGTTTATTCTGTCTTTAAGTGAACTAAAATTTTACCTTTTCAAAAAAAAATATTAGGCCTTCCAGGAAAAAACTCAATCATTGTGTCAAGCCTTTCAGAGTTAAAACAAAATTGAACGATACTGTTACGAGCACGCATACCAACTGCTAGCATTGTTGAGATTCAGTCCACATGTTAATATTTGCTAACACAAATCAGCATTGTTATCTGCCCCATTCTCTTCAGTGCTGTTCCTGTGAGCATCTTGTTAATGATGCAAGTGATCACAATCGTTACTGACTGCAGGCAGGAATTTCTATCAGTACAACAGCTTGCAACTAAAGCCGCAATAATGAAAACCATTTACATGATCAACGTCTTGTCAGGTAGGAGGCAGTGCCAGGTGAGAGGAGGAAGGGGGTAATGGATGAGAAGAAAAGAAAGGAGAAAAGAAAATAATTGGCAGCATTCAAGGGAAAGAAACAGGAGCAAAGGTTGAATAGATTGGTGCCTGTAGTTGCAGAGGTGGGTGAAAGTGATTAACTGTAAGTTAACCTTTGGGTTGGGAAGGAATAAAGGAGTGCTGTGCAGTTTACATAAGAGAAAATATGGAGAGAGAAAGGCACGTGCTGGAAAGGGTAGGAGAATGTAATTGTGAATTAAGCTGCTTTGAGATAAAATGTCAGCTAGATGAATGGGGAGGTTAAACTTGAAATTGTTTTGGAGAAGATCAAACTGCTTTTAATTGAGAAGTTGGCATTTAATTCTCATCACTGGTGCCCTGCAAAGATGCATTCTCAGTCCCTACTATACTCCCTATACACTCATGACTGTATGGCCAAATCTGGCTCTAACTTAGAAGCAGGGAAAATGCAGATCTGTGGCAGATTTCGTTCTTTTTTAATCTTCAAAGGTTGAGGAAAGAGTTGGTGAGCAGCCATTTTGAGAGGAGAGACGGCATTTTGCCCCTCTCATCTTAAAGCTATGCCATCTGGTATTTCATTTCGTTTCCATCCTGGGTAAAAGATTCTGACTGTCTACCTTATCTATGCCTCTCATAATTTTAAATACTTTATTAGGCTCCTAGCAAACTCTGGCAATCCAGAGAAAACAATCCAAGACCATCTAACCTCTCCCTGTAGCTAAAATCCTCTAATCCAGGCATAACTTTGGTAAGAAGAAGGGTCTCAACCCGAAACGTCACCCATTCCTTCTCTTCAGAGATGCTGCCTGACCCGCTGAGTTGCTCCAGCATTTTGTGTCTACCTATAATTCTGGTAAACCTTTCCAAAACCCATCAAAACTTTTAGAAAAAGAGATGCGCCGGGCAAGTTTTTTACACACATGGTGGTGAGTGCCTAGAGCGCGCTACCGGGGTTGTAGTTGAAGATGCATAAGTGGCATATAAAAAACTTTTAGATAGGCATATGGATATGCAAGGAGGGAAGGAATGTGCATTATGCGCAGGTAGGTAAATAGACAATAGACAATAGGTGCAGGAGTAGGCCATTCAGCCCTTCGAGCCAGCACCGCCATTCAATGCGATCATGGCTGATCACTCTCAATCAGTACCCCGTTCCTGCCTTCTCCCCATACCCCCTCACTCCGCTATCCTTAAGAGCTCTATCCAGCTCTCTCTTGAAAGCATCCAACGAACTGGCCTCCACTGCCTTCTGAGGCAGAGAATTCCACACCTTCACCACTCTCTGACTGAAAAAGTTCTTCCTCATCTCCGTTCTAAATGGCCTACCCCTTATTCTTAAACTGTGGCCCCTTGTTCTGGACTGCCCCAACATTGGGAACATGTTTCCTGCCTCTAATGTGTCCAATCCCCTAATTATCTTATATGTTTCAATAAGATCCCCCCTCATCCTTCTAAATTCCAGTGTATACAAGCCCAATCGCTCCAGCCTTTCAACATACGACAGTCCCGCCATTCCGGGAATTAACCTAGTGAACCTACGCTGCACGCCCTCCATAGCAAGAATATCCTTCCTCAAATTTGGAGACCAAAACTGCACACAATGGTCTTAGCATCCTGTTTTTTATGGACCTTGTGGGACACAGGGCCTGTAATGCTGCACTGTTCAAAGTTCTATGAATTCTAGGGAGACATCCACGCTAATCCTACCCCTAACTTATTTGACTAACTTTCCCCCTCCTGTTAATTTTCTCCTGCAATTCCCAGGTTTACCCTATCCAGATGTATTTCTTACCCCCAGACACTTGTACAGCAGAATTTAAATGAATAGTACATTGGTTGGGTGGGAAATTATATATTTTACTAAGGATATCTGCTGATGTGGAGGAAAAAGACCTGACCAATACCAAATCTATTCCTGCACCTAATAAACTATTTGGCTTTCTTCTAAAATCCTGCTTAGTATATCTAAATTTTGCTGTGGGTTGTACTATAATATCAACCAGCAGTAATACTTTCTGTATCTTGCACCTGAGTGTTTAAAAAAACTTTAAATTCAAATATATTTAATCTTTTAACTATTTCCCTCTGTCCATTCTGAACCCCTGAATCATTGAAATTGACCAATTCCAGCTATCCAATCCCTTTTTTAATCACTTCTATTTTAATTTCCTCTGTTCTAACAAAAACAGCTTTTCAGCTATATTGAGAATGACCTTTTATAAGCTGAGTAACTAAAAAATAAATATCAAATTCAAGCAGGCAAGTATTTACACCTCTTTGTAATATTTCTCATTTCCCAGATTGATTTTCATAATCTGTTCTCATTTCCTGTTTACTAAATCCAGAAAGATTTGGTACATTAAGGACATAGAATTATGAGCTCCACTTGCTGCTGGTGTTTAATCATCAAATTTTGTAAAGCTTACCTGCCTGGTTAATTTTAGAGATATAGCATGGAAACAGGCCCTTCAGCCCACCGTCCAAGCCGATTATTGATCTCCCGTACCCTAGTTCTATGTCCTAAATACTATGGGCAATTTACAGAAGCTGATTAACCTACAACCCTGCATGTCTTTGGAATGTGGGAGGAAACCGGAGCACCTGGAGAAGACCCATGCGGTCACAGGGAGAAGGCAGCAGCTCTACCGTTGCACCACTGTGCCACCCACGATCACTAGTTCAATTTTCGGCTAAGTCCACCTAAATTATAAGACTTGTATGTTATGTGAAGCTCTATCAGAATTGGTCTAAATATTTAGGTTTCATTCACCACAAGCTGGTATAATGGGTAATAGACAATAGGTGCAGGAGTAGGCCATCCGGCTCTTTGAGCCAGCACCACCATTCAATGTGATCATGGCTGATCATTCTCAATCAGTACCCCATTCCTGCCTTCTCCCCATAACCCCTGACTCCGCTATCCTTATGAGCTCTATCTAGCTCTCTCTTGAATGCATTCAGAAAACTGGCCTCCACTGCCTTCTGAGGCAGAGAATTCCACAGATTTACAACCCTCTGACTGAAAAAGTTTTTCCTCATCTCCGTTCTAAATGGCCTACCCCTTATTCTTAAACTGTGGCCCCTGGTTCTGGACTCCCCCAACATTGGGAACATGTTTCCTGCCTCTAACGTGTCCAACCCCTTAATAATCTTATATGTTTTGATAAGATCCCCTCTCATCCTTCTAAATTCCAGTGTACACAAGCCTAATCGCTCCAGTCTTTCAACATATGACAGTCCCGCCATTCCGGGAATTAACCTAGTAAACCTGCGCTGCACGCCCTCAATAGCAAGAATATCGTTCCTCAAATTTGGAGACCAAAACTGCACACAGTACTCCAGGTGCGGTCTCACTAGGGCCCTGTACAACTGCAGAAGGACCTCTTTTCTCCTATACTCAACTCCTCTTGTTATGAAGGCCAACATTCCATTGGCTTTCTTCACTGCCTGCTGTACCTGCATGTTTCCTTTCAGTGACTGATGCACTAGGACACCCAGATCTCGTTGTACGTCCCTTTTTCCTAACTTGACACCATTCAGATAACAATCTGCCTTCCTATTCTTACCACCAAAGTGGATAACCTCACACTTATCCACATTAAACTGCATCTGCCATGCATCCGCCCACTCCCACAACTTGTTCAAGTCACCCTGCAACCTCATAGCGCCTTGCTCACAGTTCACACTGCCACCCAGCTTTGTATCATCTGCAAATTTGCTAATGGTACTTTTAATCCCTTCATCCAATAGCGTGGATCTGCTTGGATGGAATTGGTCAGAAGAGTTAAATAGGTTTTGCAGTGAGAGATTATAACCAATGTTTATGGAGCCAGCACAGCCCCAAGGGAAACCAAACTTACTTCCACCTTTTCATTCTGGTATCAAGGGCAATGAGCAAATTCCTTGGGGTTTAAATAATTTCCAAGGATTGTTTATAATCCACTGAACATAACGGTGAACTCGGGTGACTTTAGTTTAATATTTGAAGGTATTACAAAATGCTGGAGTAATTCAGCGGGTCAGGCAGCATCTCTGGTGAGACTGAATGGGTGATATTTTGGGTTGAGACCCTTCTTCAAACTGATGTCGGGGGGGTGGGACAAAGAGAGGATATAGGTGGAGACAGGACGACAGTGGGAAAACTGGGAAGGGGGAGGGGAAGAGAGGGACAGAGGAGCTATCGAAAGTTAGTTTAATATTTGGTGTGTAAAGCTAACTCCAACTGTGCAGTAATCATTTGTCAACCGAGATTATGAAATACTGTCATGCACTGGAGCGTCATTCCATAAAAGGGTTTTGAACAATTATTTATTGAAACTTGATTTGAAAGGTTAAAGTTTAGAAAGGTAAAGTACCTACATTATGAGTTGGAAAGATTTCCAGCTTGTTTTGTTTTTGGGAGATGCAAATATTTATTCTGTGGCAATGCCACTGGTTTACATCCTCCAAGCAGCCTTGACTATCCAGAGACACCACTGCTGACCTGCAACAACTTTGACCCAGAAAACCTTCAGGCCAATTAGCTGCCCAGAAAGGAAATTCGCACTCGTCTGATGCAATTTCTACATTCCTGAACTAGTGGGCCAGATCCACCTCTATCAGTTATGGCAAGGTCCTTTCCAACAACAGAATCTTCCACATCAAGCAAATAACAAAGTGCTGTAGGAACTCAACAGGTCAGACAGCATCTGTGGAGAGAAATGGACAGACAGTGTTTTGGTCGGGACCCTTCTGCAGATGGATTGCAACAGAGGGGAGAAATCTGGAATAGAGAGGTGATATGTGGATACAGGAGAGTGAAGGGGTAATTGACAGATGGGTGAAGAATGTGAGGAAGCCTAGGTTGAAAAGGGTACAGAAGAGCATCAGATAAGGAAAGAAGACTTTTGTCTGGATTCAGAACTGGCTTATTGATGGAAGGTGAGGTTGTGGTAGAATGGCTTTATGTAGGCTGGATGTCTGTGACCTGTGGAGTTCTGCAGGGATCTGTGCTGGAACCTCTACTGTTTGTAATGTATATAAATGACTTTGATGTAAATGCAGATTGAAGTCATTTGTAAGTTTGCAGATGATACTAAGATTGTTGGATTGCAGACTTTGAGTATTCAGCGGGATATAGATCAGCCACATAAATGGGCGGAGGAGGAGTGAAATATAAAGCAGGAGGGCAGAATATGGGTGGGAGGGGTAAGGAGGGGGCGGGGAGTAAAAGGGGACTATGGGAGTCGGGGATCGAAAATGAGCATACGGAAGAGGCAAAGGAATGGGGTGACTGGGATATTGAGAGAAATGTGTGCATACTCGGGTGTGGGAGCAGGCAAAAGGGAGGTGTTGGGAGGTATTACTTGAAATTGAGAATTTAATATTCATAACGTTGGATCGTAAGCTATCCAATTGGAATATGAAGTACTGTTCCAGTTTGCGTGAGGGTACTCTCTCGCAATGAAGGAGGCAGAGGAGAGAAAGGTCAGTATGAAAATGGGAAGAGTGTTAAAATGGTTACCATCGGGAGATCCTGCACGTCTCGATGGACCGCGTAAATGTTCGTCAAAACGATTGCCTAGTCTATGCTTGGTCTCGCTGATGTAAAGGAGGCCATGTTGGGAGCACGAAATGTAATACGCAAGGTGGGAAGGGATGTATGTGAACTTCTCACCTGGAAGAGGTGCTGATGTCCCTGGATGGATGTGAGGGAGGAGATATGGAGACAAGTGTTACATTTCCTATGGTTGCAGGGAGCAGTGCCTGGGGAAGGGTGGGTTGAGTGGGAAGGGATGAGTGAGCCAAGGAATTGCAGAGAATGGTCCTTCTGGAAAACGGAAAGGCATGGTTAGGGAAGGTGTGACTGGTGGTGGGATCACGTTGAAAGTGACGGAATTGTCAGCGAATGGTTTGTTGGATGCAAAGTCTATTGGGATGAAAGGTAATGGCCAGGATTACTCTATACTTATTCTGTCCGAGGGAAAGAGGGAGCGAGGGCAGAACTGTGGGACACAGACAAGACACGGGTGAGGCTTTTATCCACAACAGCAGGGATAAAATAATATTTACTTTAGAAAGAGGACATCTCGGGTGTCCTAGAATGGAAAGCCTCATCCGGGAAAATGAGAGTAAGGGATGGTGTCCTTGAAAGAGGTGGTGCAGTCAAGGTAGCTCTGTGAGTTTGTGGGTTTGTAGTACGCATCAGTGGATAGTCTGTCCCTGAGGTGGAACCTTCCACATCCTAAGGCCAACACATAGGGTCAGAGGATGACCCACCTAAAAATACTGTGAAAACTGACACCTGACCAAGCCATGTCGCCTCCCAGGTTAAGTACCAAAATATTCCTGAATTTTTCTGACATTGGTCCTGTTAGATCATTGAATTCTTAATGTTGCTCAGAGTCCAGTGGCAGGGTTTAAAACCTTTTATTCAGGCATTGTGGTTACATGGTCTCAGAGCGAGATATTCAAAGACAAGGGAAATGCATGTAGCTACTAGATATACATCCCACATTCCCTGAATGTTGCCTTCCCTTTCTTTCTCTTTGTTCCCCACCACTATTTGAAATTGTGTCTCTTTCTGATTAGTTTAGAAGTGGAGTAAGAAGTGGAGAATTCCCACACTTCTGAACGTGTTCTGTGTATTGGGTTTGACAGAGAGTCTCCTTTCACCGAGCAGTTGAGAACCCACCTCCCATTAGATGACCACAACTCCAGCATGCCAGTGTTTATATCAACATATATGGATGCTGCCCTCAATTACACTTGAGTAATATCTTGGAGACTATCAATTTCTCTATAAGATTTTTTAAAAAGTATCTAGGCTCTTATAACTGGAGTGTGTGTGTGAGGTTCACGACAATTCAGGCTCGTGACTAATGGTAATGGGACAGCTTGGTGTTGTTGTAGCTTTTGTAGCATCTCTTTAAAGGAGAGGGTGGTGGCAGTGCAACCCATTGCCTGTGTTTATGTACCAGCGTTAAACGGCTTCGATTGAATTTGAGATTTAAAAAAACTTATTTCCAACAATTAACCTTTGCTTGCTGGGATTGGAAGGTGTAGTCTGGGGCAGGCTGAATTCCTTGCGCTGGGGCTGCAGAAATTTCCAACCACAAAAAATGGCTAAAGCACAGTCATTTTTGCAAAAGGTGTTTTCGGTTTAATCATTCTGAGAAATGGTCACTGTAGCCATTACGTCCACAGGTTTTGCAGCACTTTGAATGTTCTGAGTTGTTGCAGGAATAATTTGAATGGTAAGTGTGGGTGCTGTTACCTTCACAAGCGTAATGTTGTTTGGGTGGCTACCTATATCATTCTTGGGATCAGCACTTTATTTGAACCTATGTCAAATAAATGATGCTAAAAATATCTTGTCGCTTTTCGGAAAACTAGCAAGCATTATGTGCCTTTTGATTGAAGAGGAGTCTGTCCTTTGGCTTCTTCTGCATTCATTCTTCTGATATAATCTCCTTATAAACTTCCTGATATGCCGCATAATGGAGAGTGCTATTACTGAGCTTTTTAGTGGCATGCAGTATTTTTACAAGAAGGACTTGATTTGACAAATTTCTCACTGATGGGATTTTGCTGCAGTGAGATTGTGAAGTTGTCTTTTGTTAATCTGAGGATTCCTGGTCATTCTGGATAACAGTGTAACATATTGATTTTTCTGGAAGATAAAGATATTGCTGATGCCATTATTTCTGTCTGAATGCCTTTGGGTTCCCTAACATTTTTAACTCTGTGCAGGCAGTCGATTCACTACAGTGACATGGGCCTTGTTCTAATAAGTAGGTAGCTACTGATTATTTTGTTTGTGAGAAATAAAACAGTAGTTCCTGTTTAACCATGCTAATTTGACAGGGTAGACTGATGGGCTTTTAAGGTCTTCTTTGGGCACTTATTGAATATATGAACTGCTGTCTCTTTAGCCATAATTACAAGACTAAATATCACAGGTAGGGGAAATCTAAAATAAAACAAAATGCTGGAAATGGTTGTGGCCCATTGTAGATGACGATAGCATGGTTGTGCAGTCTGATGTCTTGTGGGACCGGGTGTAGCTCACGAGACCGATGCATGAGCCACACACACGGGAGCAGTGGGGGCACATGAAGGCCGCTGTGGGTGGATTTAGGGCTGTAGCCTTCGTCCTGTCTCTGGTACTAACGAGTCGGATTCGGTGATTGTCCTCAAAACTGCTGACCGCCTTCCCAGTGGTTGTATGCCAGCCCGTCCTGTCACTGGCACGGGTTTCCAGTTCTTTTGGGGCTAGGCCTGCGTGCTGGAGGTGGTCCTTGATGCAGTCTTTGAACCGTTTCTTTGGGCGCCCTGGGTTCCTTTGACCCTGTGACAGAACTCTGTACAGGAGTTGACGAGGCATGCAGGATTCATCCATCCAGATCACATGGCCTGTTCATCGAAGCTGGGCCTTCATGATTATTGCTTTGTGAAGCCAGACTGGTCCAGCACTTCCACGTTGGTCACCCTGTCTTGCCAGCGAATGCCCATGACGAACTACAGAGAGCGCATGTGGAATTTCTTAAGCTGGCGGATGTGTTTTCAGTACAAGGTCCATGTTTCGCATCCATACAGCAAGCTGGAGAGTATTACAGCGTTGTAGACTTTCAGCCTAGTTGGCAGCCTGATGTTGTGGTGGTTTAACACTCGTGCTCGCAGTCGACCAAGTGGTTGACTGGCCGTGCTGATTCTGGTCGATATTTCCTTGTCCAGCGAGCCATTAGAAGATATCACGCTACCCAAGTACTTGAAAGCTTCAACTGTTTTCAGTTGTGCGTTGTCAATGTATACACTTGGTGGTGGTGCTGAAGAGCCTGGGACTGGTTAGTGGAGGACTTCTGTCTTACTGAGACTGATATTAAGATCAAACAGCTGTGCCACTTCTGCAAATCTGGACACGATAAATTGGAGGTCAGATTCCTTGTTTGCCATGAGGGCGCAATCATCCGCAAAGAGCGCTTCAGAGATAAAGCGTTCTAGAGTTTTGGTCTTGGTGTTCAGTCGAGGTAGATCAAAGAGAGAGCCGTCGAGTCAGTACTTGAATAAGACACCGCAATCAAGATCTTGGAGGGCATAACGCAGAACACAACTGAAAAAGAGGTTGAACAGTACTGCGGCGGGAACACAGCCCAGTTTGACTCCATTGGAGATGTTGAAGGGTGTAGAGAAGGTCTCGACCCAAAACGTCACCTATTCCTTCTGTCCAGAGATGCTGCCTGTCCCGCTGAGTTACTCCAGCATTTTGTGTCTATCTTCAGTTTAAACCAGCATCTGCAGTTCCTTCCTACTACAGTAGAGAAGCAAGAGTTGCTTCCAGCTTTCAGATCTCTGCAGCCTCTTCTAATGTGGCCTGCTCCTTGCTGGGTTGGGTGGGTGTTGCTTACTAATATCTTAAAGAGCTTTTGTGGCCCTCAACTCATTACCTTTGGCTTATTCCAGTCTGCTGACAGGGTTCCCTGATGTTCTGTTCTGCAAGACCGATCTGTGAGTAAACTTCCCCTTTGACTTTAAGCATCGACACAACAGTTGCTCAGCAATGTGCAGGGCTTTCCATGTGCGCTCTGTGTTCTCCTGAGGACATTCCTCAAAGCCGCTATTTCCTATTTCCCTTTCCTTGACTGGGACTTACTGGAAAGGGATTGGCATTGTTGGATGCTGTACGGTGAGTGAAAAGAAGGGTGGAGGCAACAATGGGGCATATATGTGAAATGTTTAAAATGCTCAATAGTTAGAATTGCCTGGGTTTTATATCAAGGAACTTGAGCCATTTTTTATAATATCCAGCCGAGTTCTTCTCAGAGTGATAGTCATAAATATAATTTGTATCTTATCGGCTCTTAAGAACAGGCTCTTCATCCCACCGAGTTCATGCCGACCATCTATCACCCGTTCACACTAGTTCTATGATATCCCACTTTTGCTTCCATTCCCTACACACTAGGGGCACTTTACAGAGAGCAAGTAACCTACAAACCCACACGTGTTTGGATGTGAGAGTAAAATGGAGCAACCAGAGGAAACCTACACAATCACAGGAAGAACATGCAAACACCACACAGACAACACTCGAGATCTGGATCGAATATGGGTTCTGTTGCTGTGAGGCAGTGGCCACTAGCCTCACTGTGCCGTGTTTTTGTCGTACTTTGCAACAAAAATGCACAATTTTAAATGTTCATGTGTACCTGTGCTAATTTCTTCTATGTATTCATGCAAAGATGTGGCCTTTAGTGCCAACGCCACCATTTATTGAACATTCCTAACTGTCCTCAAAAACATAGTGATGAGTCATCCCTTGATCTGCTGCACTCTGGGGTGAAGATATTCCCACAGTGTTCGTGAGAAGGAATCTGTCCTGACCAGTGAAGCATTGAGTACCTATTCTGCTGCCTCCATAAAGTCTACGGAATTTGAGAAATAGCCTTTTTCCAGAAAAATAAATGGTTGCTTGTTACTACTGGAACTCGGTGAGGTCTGCATGCAATAAAGTTGGTGCAATTAAGGATTCTGACTCAATGAGAAAGAATGTCCAAATGAAAAAGGTGTGCGATTTATATTCTGGAGGGTCTTGTATATTGTTACACTTGCTTGAGCAGTATTGAAGAAGCCTTGCTACCTGCTTTATTGAAGACTATCTTGTATGTTTATCTCTAAAGAGTCTGAGTTAGCACTGACGGATCCTGAGCACAACTTTACAACAGCCAACAGTGCATTGCTTCACTGTTACAAAAGCCTTGATTTGTTGAGAAGAACAAAAATTACCCGATAGACCACGAGAGGTAAACCAATTGGATAGTATACATGTTCTTCCATGAATTCCATCGAGATATCTTGCAGATTTACAGACGCAAGTCTTCCACAGATTGAGAATCCCTCCTTTTAGTGGTGGTGCTATAGACTGGTGAATCATGTTAAAGTAGCTTTGACATGTTGCTGCAGTAATGTTTTGGTGGCACAGGTTGAAATTCTGCTGAAGAAGCCCCAGATTCAATATTGCATCCAATGGGAGTTAGATGGTATATAGTCCCGAGAAAATCCAGCAAAAGCGTTCCGTGGTCTTGTACCACAGCTATTTTCCTTTGCTCTAGACATGATTTCAATGCAAAGTTTTCACTCTGATTCCCCTTGATGGCAATCACATTAGGCCTCCTCGATGTCCCACTTGGTCAAACGCTGATACAAAGGCAATTTCTGTCACCTCCCCATAAAATTTCTCTGCCTTGTTCACATTTGGATCTAGGCTGATGGAGCCATGTGAACCTGAAGAAGTCAAACTAAGTATGGGTGAGCAAGTTTTTGGAGCCTGCCTCTTTGCAAAGGAGATGTGCAGTAAATGTTGTGATATTAAGTATTTGACCAACTAGGGCACCGTGTTTTTCCCCTTTTAAGTTAATGGCAGCGTGTGGGCATTCAGTGAAGGCATGGGAGTGAATGGGTAGTGGACCTACTATTTGATGAAAGTCTTGTCGGAAAATCAACTTCCATGACTGTTGATGATCAAGAGAAGACAAATAAGGCATCAATTAGCCCAATGGATTTCTTATGCCTTTTGTGGATGCAGACCTGGGCAAGTTTCCACATTGTCAGGTCGATGCTAATGCTGCAGCTGGAGCAACTTGGCCAGAAGCACTGCTGTTTCTTGAACACATCCTGCACGACAGCCAGGATGATATCAGTATGCTTAAGCTTTGATATCGCAGAATGAATTAAATTGGCTCAAACCTGGTGTCAGGGGGAGGCAAGTTGGATCGCTCACTAGACCCTTTGTCTGAAAATGTTTGCAAATACTTTGGTTTTGGCTTTTCCTCTTGTGCAGAGCTCTGCCATCAGTGAGGACTTTTGTGGTGCTACCTCCTACCATTAGTTGTTTAATTGTCCATCACCATTCATGCCTTGATTTGGCAATTCCGAAGCCTTTTAATCTAATCCAGTGTTGCATAATTGCTCAGCAATGCCCATGACATGCTGTTTACACTGTTTAGCAAGCATGTAGTCCTGTATTGTGATTTTACCACTTTACCACCTTGTTTACAAGTCCACTTGGTGCTGCTCCTGGCATGTTTGTTAATACTTATTGAAATGAGAGGCAGAATAACAATTATATTGTGCCTTTTAGAGCCTTGATGACTTAACCCATGATATGTTTTAGCCAATGAAGTACATTCTGAAATGTACTTTAGCTTTCTTTGTGATGTTTATTAAGAAAAAATATTAACCAAGAACATTAAAAAAAACACATTATGGTATTATATTGAAGAGCAGATGAGTTACTCCCTCATGTTCAGCTAAGGAAACGGATGCAACCTCCAATGTAATGTTTCATCCTATGGTACAGCCCTCCTTAATATTACACTATGGTGTTATGTCTATGGTGATTTGTCTGTGTAAGTCTCTGGAAATGGATTTGAACCCACAGTTTTATGACTTGGTGATGACAGTGCAAGCAACGTAGTTATGGCTACTAAAGAACAGAGTTGGACCTCCAGCTTAATGGTAAATGGATAGGTACTGCTTTCATATTGTGGTCTGTATGGTAATTATTTTGAAATCTCACCTGACAATGTGAGATTTCTTTTAATAGCTACATATTTGCAGTCTTGATTTTACCCTGTCCTTTTCTCTTTATTCTCTCTCTTATTTCATGCTCCCTTTATTCAAGTTTCTCCTCTTCTTTCCCTATTTTTTTACATTCCCACAGTGTTCTCATTCTATTTTTAAGCTACTGTTGGGTAAATAATCCTCTCTTACTATCTCGTGCTAATGACTAACATTTTATTAATTCATGATTTTTCAACAGGAACTACATCCAGTGCACTCTGGTCTATAATCTGTGGCATCCATCTTATTTTAAGTGAGCCCGCTAGCCCCTAGAGCTCTATCTAACTCTCTTTTAAATTCATCCAGTGAATTGGCCTCTACTACCTTCTGTGGCAGAGAATTCCACAAATTCACGACTCTCTGGGTGAAAAAGGTTTTTTTCATCTCATTTGTAAATGGCCTCCCCAATATTCTTAGACTGTGGCCCCTGGTTCTGGACTCCCCCAATATTGGGATCATTTTTCCTGCATCTAGCTTGTCCAGTCCTTTTATAATTTTATACGTTTCTATAAGATCCCCTCTCATCCTTCTACATTCCAGTGAATACAAGCCCAGTCTTTCCAATCTTTTCTCCTATGACAGTCCCGCCATCCCGGGGATTAACCTCGTGAACCTACGCTGCACTGCCTCAATAGCAGGGATGTCCTTCCTCAAATTAGGAGACCAAATCTGTGCACACTACTCCAGATGTGGTCTCACCAGGGCCCCGTACAACTGCAGAAGGACCTCTTTACTCCTATACTCAAATCCTCTCGTTATGAAGGCCAACATGCCATTAGCTTTCTTCACTGCCTGCTGTACCTGCAAGTTTACTTTCAGTGACTGGTGTACAGGGACACACAGGTCTCGTTGCACTTCCCTTTTTCCTAATCCGACTCCACTGAGATAATAATCTGCCTCCTTGTTCTTGCCGCCAAAGTGGATAACCTCACATTTATCTACATTATTACTGCCTCTACCATGCATCTACCCACTCACTCAACCTGTCCAAGTCACCCTGCAACCTCCTCATATCCTCTTTGCAGTTCACACGGCCACCCAGCTTTGTGTCATCTGCAAATTTGCTAGTGTTACTTTTAATTCCATCATCTAAATCATTAATATATATTGTAGATAGTTGTGGCCTGAGCACCGAGCACAGAACCAGCACCTCCACTCGCCACTGCCTGCCATTCTGACAGGGACCCGTTTATTCCTACTCTTTGTTTCCTGTCTGCCAACCAATTCTCCATCCATGTCAATACACTACCCCTAATACCATGTGCTCTAATTTTCTTCACTAATTTCCTGTGTGGGACTTTATCAAAGGCAGAGTTGACCAATCTTCCCCATTTTGTTTTGTTCCCTTTCAAAACATTGGAGTGGCTGTCAAGATCAACAGAAGAATTCACTCAAGGCCAATCAATCATTATCACACATACTTTCCAGCTTTGATCTGAATTCCAATATTTTCTCTTAATGATGAATTTGACTTCCTCTTTTTTCTTGTGGGTAGTTTTCTGTCTAGTAATCATATTTTCAAATCTGGAGATATTAGACTTAGAACAATATATCCCCGGGATTCATGTTGCAATAGAAATTTGACTCATTTATGATTTGCACTGTTGTAGTACCTTCTCAATATTTTGGAGCTTTTGAAGGAAATTTCTCATTTAAGTATGCTTGCTTGGATAGCCTAAAATGTAACTGACATCAACATTGTCCATATTAATTACTTGTGTCAGTCTTTGAACTGACAGTAATGGCCCTGGTGGAAATTCTCATTGTGCACCTCTGTGAATGTAGTGATATGAAGAAAAATCAGTATTGATTGATGTATGTTTTGGGCTACTGGCCATAATTTCAGCACTTATATGTGATTTAGTTGGGATATTAGAATTATATGATATCTTGCGATAAACAGTAATCCAGGTACCTGAACCAACCATTATGCTTCTTTAACATTTTGCTTTATTTTTAATCATTCCTCATGTAAGTATGCAAGAATGTTGTGGTGTACAAAACAGTCAGTGTATCTGTATTTTTTGCAAGAGTTTGACACTACTAAATTGGGACAATGGGTGTTTAAATTGATGAAATGTAGATTTCTTGTGTTGATTTTCAATTCTTGGCCTTGTTGCTATCAGATAATGGCAATGGAACAGAAATCAAAGTGTTATCCTCAAATGTTTGTGTCATTTGCTATCATTTCATCAGTAAGATCCTACGATCAAGTTCGCCATCTGGAATATTAACGCTGAAGTTTAGTTACAAAAATAAAATGAAATCTCCTCCTGTCCAAGCATGCATAAAAAAAATGTGTGCAATAGTAAAAAATAGCAGCAAATCATATTCTATTCAATGATATGTAAAATGTACGGAATATTGGAAACTTGGGAAATGTAATGATTTATATTTCTGAACTCTCAATTTATCAGTGGAAGCTTGCATATAAACCACACTGGGAGGGCTGCTAATTCAGCACATAGAATATGCTAAATCATATTTCTTAATTTAAGTGCCAGAAATGCCAAGCTGACATTAGACATGTCAATGTAATTTTAAATTACATTAGTCATAATGACATCACTTTCCTAAGTATGTGGGAAAGTAAGACTATCTTTTTTCATAGCATTCTTTGTTGGTTCTGACCTTTTGGTCACCCTTGTTGGAGCGTACAATAATTTCTCAGGTACCCTAATACCAGTGCTGAGTTTAAAAAAATTGATTTATGTTGGATCATTACCTGTTTTTTTCAGCGCAGTAAATTATTACAATAATTTGTTTCTCAGCATTGTACAGGTGCCACATTAGATGTGTTTTATAGGCTAACCTTTTTAGCAAATAAAATATCTGGATAGACTGATTTGTTCATAAGAAAGCTTAAGATAAAATGTAATTCTAATCTACCAATGATGTGAGGGCTAATTGTGGATGCAGGGGAGTACTGCAGGCAGTTCTGGTCACTTAATACTAAACATGTTATTACCCTTGAGAAGTGCAGACACAACCAATTAAGGATTCTGGATATCAGCAATTTATGTTATGAGAAAATGTTAATTGAGTTAATCTTGTATACCAAGTAAAATGTAATTTTGTTTTTGGTGATTCAATCAAAGCTTGAAAGAATATGAAGAAAATTGACCCAGGGAAATTATTTGTTATGGGAATGTGATCAAATAATGGACTAACACTTGTAAACATTAGATGGGAATAAGAAGTCGGGTAGAAATTTTCATCCAAAGAAACTAAATGGTGCAGGAAAGTCACCAAGGAGGACATTTGAGGCAGACAATATAAGCAGATTCAAAAGGCAATTAAATGTGTTTGTGCTGGGAGAAGGGATTGAGGGATAAATATTGTGAACAATTACTTCTTCAAGTATTCACAAGGGAAGACCAGTACAATTTGCTCCCCCCCAAAAAATACAAGGCAAAATTCATATTTCATTATAAATCCTAGACAAGCTAAAATGGCTTAACACAAATAAATCTCTTGAGATAGACAGTATTTGAGAGAGCAAAAATGTTTGTGAAATGTTGAGTGAATGTTGGTGGATACTATGGAGGCACCAGTATATTTAGCAGCGGGTTATCATACAAAAAGGTAATTAAGTAGACACAGATATTTTTTCCTTTGATACCTTTGCATTAAGGCAAAAACTTACATCGTTCAAGTAGCGCTTGCATGTGTCAGCGGATTAGATTTTCAATGAATAGAGAAATTAGGATGACCATATCTTAAATATTTTATGATCTTGTGAGAATGGAATGTTGGACCTACTGGACTCTTCAATGGAGGTTCCAAGGTCTCCAGCATACTTAATATTTTTCAGCCATTTGTACATTAAAAATTAATTTTGTTCTTGTGATGAAGATATCTCAGTTCAAAAATATATGCTTAGTGTAAATTGTTAATATAAAAAGCAACACAATTTCTAAAGCTTGTCATTAAATGGAAAAAAACAATGGGTTGAGAGGAGTTAAATCTGTAATGCTGTTTATTTGGGCAGAAGGTTATTTTCATCTGATTCTGCTCGGGTCAATTTTTTTCTTGGAAACATTTTCAGAATATAGACTCAGTTGACATAGAAGAAACTCTTATTTTGTCTTGGGACCCTTAAGTATGGAAAAGGAAACTTACAATAAGGTAAACTTCAGTTTAAACATTGGACAATCCACATAGAAATGACTGAATTTGATTGGTAATTCTGCAGTTGTATAGGGCCCTGGTAAGACCACATCTGGAGTATTGTGTGCAGTTTTGGTCTCCTAATTTGAGGAAGGACATCCTTGTAATTGAGGCAGTGCAGCGTAGGTTCACGAGATTGATCCCTGGGATGGCGGGACTGTTATATGAGGAAAGATTGAAAAGACTAGGCTTGTATTCACTGGAGTTTAGAAGGATGAGAGGGGATCTTAGAGAAACATATAAAATTATAAAAGGACTGGACAAGCTAGATGCAGGAAAAATGTTCCCAGTGTTGGGTGAGTCTAGAACCAGGGGCCACAGTCTTAGAATAAAGGGGAGGCCATTTAAAACTGAGGTGAGAAGAAACTTTTTCACCCAGAGAGTTGTGAATTTGTGGAATTCTCTGCCACAGAGGGCAGTGGAGGCCAAATCACTGGATTGATTTAAGAGAGAGTTAGATAGAGCTCTAAGGGCTAGTGGAATCAAGGGATATGGCGAGAAGGGAGGCACGGGTTATTGATTGTGGACTCTTAAATGGTATACCATGTTCATCCAGTATTGATGGGACTATTTATTCAGTTTAAAAAGAAGATTTGCCTGCCTGCCTCAAACACTAGGGTTTATTTTGTGTTTCCGTCAAAGTATCTGGTGGAGTTCTCTCTCCATGACTCTTGCCTGCTAAGTAAGTCAAGCGTTTATTTTCTTATGTGCATTCCTGACTCTGTGTGGTCTCTAATCATTTAAAATTTTACTGTGAAAATGGCATGTTGGGCACATGGGCAGGCACAATTGTGCCTTGATACCCCCAGGACAACAGTCTTCACAGGGTGGATGTGGTGACGATGATTGCTCTGAATGGTCTGACGAGGAGTCTAGACCCGAAACATCACCCATCCTCCTCCTCCAGAGATGCTGCCTGTCCTGCTGAGTTACTCCAGCATTTGTGCCTATCCTCGGAATGGTGCTCGTTTAAGCGATGAGGCAAAATGTTCCCGGAGAAAGTTGCGAGTCTTTTGAATTTTTACTCCAATGGGAGTGAAAAATTACCACAGGCAGGTGATGAAGTTATAGTCATCTTATTAAATGACAGAGCAGATGAATGGCAGCTGACTTACTTCTGTTCATGATTTTGCATGTTCTTGTTGGAGTTCAGCGAGTGCAGCTATTGGTGACTCCAGCATGTGATGTAAAAACTGACTAATGGAACCTTCTAAGGGAGGATGAAACAGACGAGAGAAATTGCGAGGGAACCCAAAGCATAAATACTGTTTTACGGTCTGGAAGACCAGATTACCTTGGCAGAGAAAGCATAGAGTTGTAATTTACAAGGCGTGTCTGGAAACAATAAAATAAGATTGAAACAGAAAATTAATTTAGTAAATTAGACCACAAAATGTGTTTAAATCATAAATTATCTATTATTTTGATCTTATTTTTCAGATAGCAGTCTTTGTAATTTCAGCTTAATTTCTATATTTGATACCTGTGCATTTGCTGAAGCCTTGTGTGGTTAAATAAAAGTACAGCGTTTCATTCAAAGCATAGTTGTTCTCCACCAGCTGATTATTGTTCATTGTTTTGCTCTCTTAGGTGTTGTGCTCCTGTAATTAGTGCTAAGATATAAACAGAGTTCCATTTGATTCTTAACACAGTTGTCTGATCATAAGTGCAGTGCCTTCCTTGTTAATAAACTAAACTTCAAACACTGTTTTCAATTATCAGGCAGAAGAAAAAAGCTTGTATACTAATTTTCGGAACAAATTCAATCACTGCGATGTTTTATAGCAGATGAAAGGTCAGATTGAACTGCTCTGACCATGTTTAATAATGAAGTAGATACCATTTTATTCTGTGCTATATTTAATTTTCATTGCCCCATTTTTGGTTTCCAGGGGATAAAATAGCTTGTTTATGTAAAGCAGTTTTGTAAAACAGAATCTGCATCTTGCATGCTCTGTGTTCTTCTGCATCTTGCATGCTTCTGCATTCTTCTGCATCTTGCATGCTCCTGCGTTCTTTAGATTTTTTTTAGATTTAGATTCTACAGCGCGGAAACAGGCCCTTTCGGCCCACCAAGTCCGCGCCGCCCAGCGATCCCCGCACATTAACACTATCCTACACACTCCAGGGACAATTTATTTTAACATTTTACCCAGTCAATTAACCTACAAACCTGCACGTCTTTGGAGTGTGGGAGGAAACCGAAGATCTCGGAGAAAACCCACGCAGGTCACGGGGAGAACGTACAAACTCCATACAGACGACGCCCGTAGTCAGGATCGAACCTGGGTCTGCGGCGCTGCATTCGCAGTAAGGCATCTGGCTAACTTTTATTCTTGTATTCTTATTTAACTTGTTTACTCCACATTTTTGAGATTGGACTTGCTCTTGGAAGTATCTGATTTTGGGCTGTGTTGGAAGAACTGTGGAACAGTGAGAGTCTCTAACATATCTACAGAACAAGCATAACATTCTGGATTACAATACTGAAAAGTAATAGAAAATCATTATCGCAAAGTCCGATCCACCATAGAGTTTCAGTTCGTCAGCCTCTCCCTTCGCACCCTAGTTATGTACTTGGATGCTTTCCTATTTGCAACAGGCACTCCTATGAAGTGAAGCCCTGCTTCATTTTAATAGGCTGGCTGTATCTATTGCAGTAAGTTTTACAATCAGATAAAATCTTTCAGACAGTTTAGTGCACTGCAGTAAGTTTTATGTTATTGAGAAAGACTGGAAGTACAAAACAGTGAAGAAGGTTATCAGCGATTACAACAGGATCTGGATGAACTGGGTAAATGGGCTAAGAAATGGCAAATGGAATTGAACTCTAACAAATGTGAGGTGTTGCATTTTGGCAACTTAAACCAGGGTTGGAGTTGCAGAATAAATGGTAGGGTCCAGGAGAATGTTGAAGTCAAAGGGTACAGAGTGACCAAAGGGTACCCTAAAGATGGTGGCATAGGTAATCAGGGTGGTGAAGAAGGCATTTGGCACACCTGCCTTTATTGGTAAAGGCATTGAATATAGGAGTTGGAACATCATGGTACAACTGTGCAATTCATTGGTGAGACTGCAATTGGAGTATGGTGTTTAGTTTTGGTCACCAGGCTATAAGAAGGTTGTCATTAAGGTGAAAAGGTGCGGAGAGGATTAATGAGGATGTTACCTGAACTAGACGGCTTGAATTATAAGGAGAGGCTGGATAAAATGTGTAGGAAAGAACTGCAGATGCTGGTTTAAATCAAAGGTAGACACAAAATGCTGTACTAACTCAGCAAGACTAGCAGCATCTCTAGAGAGAAGGAATGGATGACGTTTCAGGTCGAGATCCTTCTTCAGACTGTTATGAGGTAGTGCGCGGGACAGAAATATAGAATGTAGTCGGAGACAGTAAGACTGGTGGGAGAACTGGGAAGGGGGAGGGGATGGAGAGAGAGGGAAAGCAAGGGCTATTTGAAGTTGGAGAAGTCAATGTTCATATCGCTCTTACCAATGTTCTGGTAATATGAGTTGCTGTTCCTCCAATTTGCACTGGGCCTCACTCTAACAATGGAGGAGGCCCAGGTCAGATTGGGAAAGGGAGTTAAAGTGCTGAGCAACTGGGAGATCAGGTAGGTTAAGGCGGACTGAGCGGAGGTGTTCAGCGAAATGATTGCCGAGCCTGCGCTTGGTCTCACCGATGTACAGAAGTTGACACCTGGAACAGCAGATACAGAAGGTCTTATAGAGCTATAAAAATCAAGTGGGTAAAAGATAAAGTGACTGGTCAGTCATTTTCTCAGGGTAATGGAGTCAAAAACATGTGTATAGATGTAAGGTGAGGGGGCAAAGATTTGATGGGGATCTAACGGGCAATCTTTTAATCTAGGAGATGGTGGGTATATGGAACGATTTGCCAGAGGAAACTAGAGGTGGGCATAATTACAACATTTAAAATACATCTGGACATGTACATAGATGGATAAACTTTAGAGGAAGATGGCTCAAATGGGATTAGCTTAGATAGACACCTTGGTTGACATGGATGAGTTGGGTCGAAGGGCCTGTTTCCATGCTCTGTAAGTCCGACACTAAAAGACACACCCCACAGATGTAGATGATAGGGTCACATGGGTAGGAAAGCCAGTCATCTATGATTTCACTGTTACGGAATTCTGTTCTGAATGGTACTATGTAACAGGATTATAGTTTGATTTAAAAAAAATCTGATGCACCATAACATTGCGCCAAAATCTTTGCTCAGCAAAGCCAAAGGATATCTGCTAAGTGAGAATGAAACATTAAAAACAAACAAACTTATAATGTTGGCACATTTAGGTGATAAATTTGTTATATTCATTTGTTTGTGATGCAGCTTTATGTATAAGGGTAGGTGGGGTAGGAACGGGTGCAACTATTTTCAGATTGCTTTGAAATCTCATTATCAATATCATATTGGGTTCCATCACTGCTGGGACATGATATTTTCAAAACTAGAACAATTTCAGAGGCATCAAATTTTAGATGAAAGCATTAATTAATTATTTATATAAAACTGTGTCTTGTTATTTCCCAGATTACCAGTCATAATGACATCTGAGTCACGACGCCACAGCTGGTTACTGCAGCAGAGAAAGCATGCAAAAATCATGTCTGAGAGATTTAACCAAATATCTGCAGTATCTCATGAAGGAGAATTTTTTTTTTCACAGTAACTGTTTAAGATATTTGACTTTATAAATGGAGAGTTGTTTACAGAATAATATGCATTTTTCAAGTGATCCAGTATAATGGGAAACTGCTGGAGTTCAGCACTGAGCTGAGTGCTTAACAAGAATCAACTTTTATTACAACGGTACATTGCCCTCCCAGCAGGCCTTCCCTTTACACTTGTCATCTCCTGAGGAGTTAGCAGATGCCTTGGTAAAGCACACAAATTGGATTCTTGTGATCTGACTCTTGGGTATTCCTTTAATGTCTACTGCTTGAATGACATCACACAAAGGTAGGAAAGATACCAAAACACAAGCAAGATACTAAAGCCTTATTCCTCCCCTTGCCCTTTCTCGATCTTGTTATCAAAATGGAGTTCATATAATAAATTGTTGTCGTCCTACGGATAGACAATTGGCTAAGTAACAAGAAACCGTGGTGGTGAAAGGTTGTTTGTGGACTGGGGGGAAGCGAACAATGAAATCAGTTCAAAGAGCACTGCTAATATAAATGACTTGTCTTTGGGAGTATGGTGCGCAATTGTTAAATTAGTAGACGACATAAAACTTGGAGGCGAAGTAAACTATGGCGAAGGGAGAAATAGACAAGAAAAAATAACAGGCTAGTGTTACCTTATAAACTTACGTTAAAGGCAAAATCTAACACTGAATACTGTGAAGTGTTACATTTAGGGAGGCATTATAAACACGGTGGTGCAGTTTTTAAGGGGCACCTGAACAAATAAATCTAAGATGTATTTCATTGAAAGTTCTGGGCCGAGTTGAGAAAGTGATTGGAAAAATTAGATGAGATCCTGGACTTTGTAAATGGAAGGATAGTGTCCAAGAGAAAGGAAATCATGAAAAACCTTTTATAAAAACAAACCCTTGATCAGCTTCATCTGGAGCATTGGGTGCATTTGTAGCTCCAAAACATTAGGAGCAACAGGATATAATGGTTTTCGAGGGGGGCAAACATTTGGAGGAGACTTATCAAGATAATTTTATTGTCATCTTCTAAAATATATTGAAAAAATATGATTATGTACAAGTATTATAAGGTAGCGTTGTAAGCACACCGAATCCTCAAATGGTGAAACACATTTAGGCCTTCACTCTGGATTAAGTCAAAAGTTTATGTGAATTTTTTTTAGTGTTTGAGAATAAGTATGCATTGTATTTGGTAAATTCCCATCAATCATTCAAGTACAATATCTCAAATATTCTCTACTCTATTTTGACAGTCTTATTTACTTTTTACTTTGTCAACCGACTTGGAAGAGGAAATCAAAATCTAAATGTTGCCTTTAACTGCACAATCTCTTTAATGTTAATTTCCTCTGATTGATACATATGCTGTGAAGATGTTGCAAGTGTAACTGTCCTTAGATATTTGTTATACGGAGAATCACCTAAAGAATAACAAACATTGAGGAAACAGAAATTGGTTGCTTATGCAATTACCCCAAGAAGAATTATGCATTTTTGAAACAGTCAGTTAGGCTTGGTGGAGAATTGCTGATGGAAGGACCCTTTTCAAGCCCATTGAACAGATTATTCAGTATTCAGAATTAGTAGGTATCCAAGCCCTATGTGTAAGGGCTGGAATACCTATATTACAAAGAGACAGCATTAAACTATGTAAAGTGCAAATTATGCAGTTTTATTAGAAAATGTAATTAGGTGGTCTCAGTTGTACTTAACGATAGAATATTTCCAATTTGAATCAGCAGATCCATAGAATCTCACAGATAATAGCATGGAGGTATCCGGCCCAAAACGTCTGTCCATTTCTTCCAAAGATGCTGTCTGACTCGCTGAGTTCCTCCAGGATTTTGTGTTTTGCTCAGCGAGTCTTCAATGAGTTGCTTCTGAGCAGACCCGGAAAGCCTGCAGGAGAATGTCAATACAGCATGACAAATTTGCACTGGCAATTTTTAGAATAAACTGTTGATATAATCATTTATAATTGATAATCAGTTATAATCTCTGTTCTATATTCTAATTTAAAATTGATGTCTAAAGTAACAACAGAATAAGTAACAATAAAGTAGGGTCTAAATTACATCTATGTCTTGGCTTTAGTTGTTCAAGATTATATTTGAGTTTGGCCTTGAGTGACAAAGACACAAATCAATTAAAAAAAAATTAAACAAATACCTATGTATGACTGCTTATGTCCTTAAACAGAGTATCTACTTATGACTGCTTTCTTTAAAGTTCTGAAGAGGAATACAACATTTTTCTGCAAAATTTAAACCCACTAATAGCCTATGTTCTATTGTCTTCTAATTTTAAATGTGTTTTAAGTGGCTTGGCATTGAAGGAAAAATAAAACAAAGCACTTCCACGCTGGAAACATTAGAAAAATCATATTATAATCAGATGACAAGGTATAACAGTTTTCCTTAATATCTGTTTACTTGCAGATTTTAACTAATTCCACCAATCTTTCCTGCAGCAGGCTTTTAGTCATTTAATCTCCTGTCCATTCTACCCCAGCACAGATTACCTATTTTTCCCTCATTTTATCCTTCTTTTTTAACCTTATGGTTGTCAGTCTGATGAAAGACTATTAAGCTGAAACATTAACTCTGTTTCTTTTTCCCCACACTATTTGACAGTTGTGTATTTCTAACATTTTATATTTATATTTTCCAGCATTAAGAATTTGCAGTTATTTCTGTCCTAAATCTCTTTGCTTTCGGGATGTGCGTCATACTAGCATTTATTAGCAATCCTTATTTGGCAGCCAGGGAGCATTGAGTCAGCCATGTAGTGGTAGACTATCCATTTTCTGAAATGAATAAATGAATTAATCTGATAGATTTTTATTCTGAAATATGCAATAGGCCGAATGGTAGGCTCCTGCGTCATAAATTCTCCAGGCTTCTTGTTATGAATAATACACCAGGTTTTATTATCATTTTAATTGGTGCAAGCTCACAAGGCCACTTACCAAACTTACCAATGTAAAATGATTTTTGTAGCTGTCTGTCAATAATAAAATCAACAGGCTCCAACATGTATTTTGTTTTAAACCCACAATTTTATCCAAATCACATTTGACTTTTCAGCAAACAAGTTTCTGTTTAGTGTAATTGGGGTACTGCATGTATTTAGCCAATGTATCAAACTTGCAATAAAACATGCCAGCTTTGTGCCATTATGAATAGAAAAATTACATAGTCATACAACTCTGAAACGGACCCTTCGGCCCAACTCATCCTTAGCATCACTGAAGAAAACAAATAGGTGATGCTTTGGGTCAGACTGTTTTTCAGGCAGGATTCAACCTGACCCGCTGAGTTACTCCAGCATTTTGTCTACTGTATAAATCAGCATCTGCAGTTCTTTTCTGCACACCTCCTTTATTGTAATGTAGACTACCCCAAAACATCCCCATTAACATTCTCCTGTTCCCTAGTCTTCATGTCTTTCTCCACAGTTCTGGCAGGAGAGAAATATTTTTGTTGAGTGCCCCACCCTTTCCTGTGGTTTTGCACATAGATGACCACTTTGGTGTTTGAGGGGCCCTACTCTCTCCCTATTTAGTTTTTCCCTTAACATACTTATAAAATCTCTTTCTATTCTCATTGATCTTCTCTGCCAAAGCTATCTCATGCCTTTTTTTGTCTCCCTAGATTTCCTCCTTAGCATATTCCTGCATCCCCTATACTCCAGGGATTTACTTGGTCCCCAGCTGCTTGTACCTGACCTCTGCCGCCGTCATTGTTTTTACTAGAACCTCAATCTCTTGACAACCAGGGTTTCTTATTCCTGCCATCGTCCTTCACTCTAACAGGAATGCGCAGACCTTGAACTCGTGCTATCTCACTTTCAAAAGCTTGCACTTGCCCAAAGTCCCTTTGCCCACAGGTAACTTATTCCTATCAATTTTTGCGAGCTCCTGTCTATTGCAATCAAAATTCATCTTGCCCCAAGTGCAAACTTTAACTTAGTTAACCGAGTTCTGTCCTTTTCCATAACTATTTAAACACTAGTAGAACTATTATCACTGGTCTCTAGGTGCACCCCCACTGATGCCTCTGCCTTGTCCTGCCTGAACCTACTTCAAGAGTAGGTTAAACTTTACCCTCTCACTAGTAGTGCCCTCTATATATTGCAACTCTACAATCTCCCTGCATGTTTTTTCCTCTAATTCGCTTTGACTATTTGATGGTCTTCATCACTATCCTAACACGGTGATCATCTCCTTCCTATTTCTCAGCTCCATACATAAAAGCTCACTGGATCCTTGAGTCATTTCCTTTCAAACTGGTGCTGTGTTGTTCTTAATCAAAATGACCAATTTTCCCCATCTCTTTCCTCCACCTTTATCTTACCTGCAGCGCCTCTACCCAGGAACATTAATCTACCTGTTCTGTCCCTTACTTAGCTATGTTTCTATAATGGTTGCGATGATTCAGTCCAATGTATCTATCTTTGCCCTGAGTTAATTGGCTTTGCTTGTCAGACCTCTTGCATTGAGAATTTCATCATTCTTGCAATGCTTCCTCCTCTTTTGCCTACTGAATTTGCTGTCATTGACTTCTGTATCAACTCAACATCCAGCCTTTCATCTGCCTCATTTTTGCTCTTGATCCCAACCACCTGCCAATTTAGTTGAAACCCTCCCAACTTGCCCAAGATGGAGGTTCCCCTCTAGTTCAGGTGCTAACTGTCCTCCTAGGCTGAAGACTTTTCTGTTTGATGCTGCCTTATATCAAATCAAATAATTATTCATTTCTTACACTGCATTGTAACTTTTATTCTTGTATTTTATACCTGTCTTATTCTATTTTAGCCTGTTTTTATTTTCTATTCTTTTTAATGACTTTTTAATTGCTTTTAATTGCTCTTTAATGCTTTATGTAAAGCACTTTGAATTGCCTTGTTGCTGAAACGTGCTATATAAATAAACTTGCCTTGCCTTGCCTTCTACAGTGACCTCTGACCCAGAAGAGATCCTAAGGTTCAAAAATCTGAATTCCTGCACCAGCACTTCAGCCATGCATTCATCTAATTTACCCTCCTGTTCCTACCCTCACTAGCATGTGTCACTGGGAGTAACCCAGAGATCACTACCCTCAAGAACCTGCCTTTTAACCTTTTGACAAATTTGCTACATTCATTTTACAAAACCTCATCACTTTTTTTATCTATATCATTTGTACAATGACCTGGCTACTCGCCCTCCCCCTTGAAAATGCTCTGCAGTCGCTCAGAGTCATCTTCGATCCTGGCACCAGGGAATCAACATACTATCCTTGTTTTGCAGCTGTAGAATCTCCTGCCTGTCCCCCTAACTATCAAGTCTTCTATCGCTAGAGCCCTGTCTCACTTCACATTTTCCTGTTGTGCTTCAGTCTGTGGTGCCACAGACCTAGCTGCTGCTGATGCTTTATCCTGAATGGCCAACCCCCTCAGCATTATACAAAATGGTATATCTGTTTTCAAGGCGAATGGCTACATTCGAAGTGGATTCCTGCACTCTGCCGACTCTCTTTACCTTTCCTGGTGACCAACCAGTTGCTTTCTACAGGTGCCTTAGGTGCCACCACTTTGCTAAAACTCCTATCTACGATGCTCTCAGCATCCCGGATGATACTGATGTGTCTGGCTCCAGTTCCAGTTCCTTCATAAAGTCAGTCGGGAGTTGCAGCTGGCCACACTTCCCAGGTGTAGTCACCAGGGCCACCCAAAGCTTCCCTGAACTTCCACTTCCTGCAGGGGGAACATACCAATGACACCCCCTCACTGTCACCCTAACGATGATAAGGTGAAAGAGGAGAGTCCCTGTCTTAACTGACCATCTCCCGCCGCTCAAGTTTCTTGCCCAATCCTCTGCACTTAGCCTCAATCACAGCTCATGCACAGCTACATCCTGAAACATGCGAGTACACCATTCATTCTGGTCTGAATCTAATGTTCTAATTTTGGTTTGAGATCTAATAACTCAAAGGCACCCAATTAATTCTCATTACATGTGGCTTTGTAACTTAACAAGCTATTGATAAAGTTCGAGATATTCTTAACTCTTTGCGGTTGCTCTTTGAAATGGTGTTTGCAAGTTGCATCTTTATTAAGATTTTCCTTGATTTTATAAAGATTTAGAATCTATGAAGTTGATAATCAGTTGAATTATTTATAACCAAGGGTGCTTTCATTCTGAATCTAAAATATTTTAATAATCATTTGTTTTAATTCTTGAGTTGGTTTACAGACCTTGTTACTGAGTTTTGTATCAGGGAGCTAGGATGTGAGGATGAGCAGCTGTATATGTGGTCGTTAAATGAAATTTGTTCTTTATAACCTAGCCATGTCAAATGCTTACAGTGTGAAACATTTTTGACATAACTCTGACATATTATTTTCTTGCAATAAAAAATCCTGTTGTTACAAAAATTGTGTCTGATAACCTTAACAGCAGAATTTCAAAGAACTAAAGCAAATCCTTGTTCTAATTTTTAGCAACAAAGATGGATGTAATCATGGGATTTAACAGTAAACCAGCTTTTTACTTAAAAAGTCATATTAATTCCGTTTTGTAATCAATTAATTAATGTAGGAAATAACTTTATTGTAGGATAAGTATTTGGCTTTCAAATCCAGTGGAGTCTACATTCATATCTTTGTGATAATGCTTGGATTGAACATAATTACATAGTCCTAGCCTTGTTGACATGCCCTCAGAAGGTTGACTAACCTTATGAATTATGGTAGTTGCCGTCTCTATTACTTGGAGTATATTCAAGTTCTTTCAAAACAATAACTTACTAATATCAAATCATCTCAGTCATTGAGCTATTCAACAGACTCTTCACACCCCTGCAACAGTCTGTTCGAACTTTTACCATCGGGCAGGCGATACAAGGCCTTCTACGCCCACACCTCCAGACTCAGGGACAGCTTCATCCCCAGGGCCATAGCTGCTATGAACCGGTCCTGCTGAGCCAGATGGTCACATCGCACAGTGAACCGGCACAGATCTCCTTGCACTTAATTCTGTTTTAAAACTGTTCTAATTTGTTTCATTGGGTTGTTTAAATTAATACTGACTAGCTAATTAATTTATTGCATCGTATGGGAGGCGCATTCCCAATCTCGTTGTAATAAAGATATATTATATTGTATTGTATTGTAACGGGCCATTCTGCATGTTCATGTCGACCTTTTTGTTTATCTGTCCTATTCCAATTTGCTTACGGTAGGACCATCTCCTTCTATACTGTGACTGTTAAAGTGACCATCTAAATGTCTCTTAAATGTAATAATTGATCCTGATTCTCCCACCTTCCCTCGCAGTATGTTCTGGATAGCAATCCCTCTGTAAAATCAAAACTTACCCCTGAGATTTGCCTTAAAATTCGTTCCACTTACAGTACATTAAATCAATGCCCTTTTGTTTCTGCTGCCTGGCAATAAAAAAAAGCCACACCTTCCATGGAGAAATGGGATGTGAACCCATTTTGCGAATCTACACCACTCCCAATCTTAGCTCACAAAGCAGCAGTTATGTTGTTATCCCCTTCATTAGGAGATGATAAAGAATACAAAGGAGCAATGCGTGAAAAAAGAAAACATTCTTGACACCTGTATTTGAGAAAATTATAAATCCTCGTGAATTCATTTGCAGTGCACAAGCAGACTGAAAGTTGGTCATTAGGGCAGCACCATGGTGCAATGGTTAGTACTCCTCTGTCACAACTCCAGAATGCTTGGATCAATCCTGACCTTGAGTACTGTGTATGTGAGGTTTACATAATTTCCCTGTGACTCCTAGATCCCACACAATATATTTCTCCTGGATTCTCCAGTTCCCTTCCATGTTATAAAGACGTATGTATTGCCTGAAGAAGGGTCTCGATCCGAAACGTCATTCATTCCTTTTTTCCAGTCGCGCTGAGTTACTTCAGCATTTTGTGTCTATCTTCGTATGTATTGATAGATTAATTGGCTACTGGAAATTGCATTTGTTGTAGGTGGGTGGTAGGAAATTTTCATGGGTGAGGGGAGGGGGGGGGGGGATTTTTAGTTAGTTTAGAGATACTGCGCAGAAACAAGCCCTTCTGCTCACTTATTCCGCACTGACCAACGATCCTCGCACACTAACACTATCCTACAGACAACAGGGAGAATTTACAATTATGCCAAGCCAATTAACCTACAAACCTGGGCGTCTTTGGCTGATATTGAGGGGAATGTGAGAGGGTAAAAAATAAGATTAGTGCAGATGGGTACTTGCATAGGCATAGTGAGCAGTAGGACCTGCTTCTGTGCTGAACGATTCTGACTGTGGCTAACTGCACTGTAGTGAACTATGTAATCATTGCAGTAATAGGTGGGGTTGAGTTTCTAAAAAAATTGTGTCAATTATGGAGCTGTCCTTTCTGATTGTTGGGAGAAAGAGCAGTGGAGAGTTGATGGGCAATATATGCATCAATCACCCCTCTCGTCTCACACAAATTGAAACTGGTGGAAGAAATGGTTTGATTTTCCTCGTCATAAATGTGCCATTATTATATTTCACCAAATGTTGGATTCGGAGCAATAATTAAGATTTAGCTTGATTTATAATAGAAACCTTCCATGAGAAAAGTCTATTTATGGATATCATTATTCCTGCAGGATAAAAGTTTAGTTATCAAATGGCATGTTAAGACTTGCTTCATTTCTGTTCCATTTGACCATGCTGCGTAATTGTTAATTTGTTGTTTGGCAGCAACTATGAAATATTACTTGAGATTGTGAAAGATTTCCCTTTGTCAAGGCTTACTTTTTTAATGAAATGACAATTGGCTGAGGTCCTATAAAATGCTTGCCTTAGTTAATCTATCAAAGGAGAGTAGAATTTTTAATTAACCGGTAATCGTGCAGATTGGTTGCAGTTGTTGGGAATCATTGTTCTTTATCATTTCAAATCAACTCTGAGATGTTGGAGGCAATCATTGATTTAATTTGTTTCAGATTTATCCCAGAGCTCTGTGCTGCAGAAGAAAGACTTTCTTTAAAATGTTATTTGTTTTATTGCATTATTTTTTTCATCACTTCTGTCACCAATCAAGGCCACAGAAAATCAAAGTCCACATTGGTTCTTCCAGCATTCTTTAACTTGGAAAAATCTATTGGTTCTTTGATTCTTTGCTTAATTGTGAACAAGGATTCAGAAATTGAAGATAGACACAAAATGCTGGAGTAACTTAGCGGGGCAGGAAGCATCTCTGGAGAGAAGGAATGGATGACGTTTTGGGTCAAGACCCTTCTTCAGAAATTGAAGCAATTTTAAATCTCCAAAGTCAAGAGGTGGTTTTCGTTTTAAGAGCCAGCAGTTAGAAGGGATTGTTTGATGATGCAGGTAGAAATAAGCATTCAATTTCCTGTCATGTTTTGTTCCACATTTGGGTTTGGATGGGTTCTGGGTACACAATAGTACTTCAAATGATAAATTACAGTTGCTAAATATAAGGATTTAGGACATGACCATAAAATCTGAAAAATCTGTTGGAATCATGAATTTGTCGTCATTGAGCTGCACAGCACGGCAACAGGCCCAATCTGTCCATGCAGACTACATAGAAGTTGGGATGTAATGTTAAAATTATACAGGGCATTTGTGAGGCCGAATCTGGAGTATGGTGTGCAGTTCTGGTCGCCAAATTATAGGAAGGATGTCGACAAAATGGAGAGGGTACAGAGGAGATTTACTAGAATGTTGCCTGGGTTTCAGCACTTAAGCTACAGAGAGAGGTTGAACAAGTCAAGTCAAGTCAAGTCAATTTATTTGTATAGCACATTTAAAAACAACCCACGTTGACCAAAGTGCTGCACATCTGACTAGAAAAAAAAAGAAACATACAGTGGCAGGCAGCCAAACACAACGGCGCGGCCATCTTGAACAAAATGTTAATTCAATCACCCACAGTCCAACAATAAAAGCACTAGGTTGGGTCTTTATTCTTTGGAGCGTAGAAGGTTGAGGGGGGACTTGATAGAGGTTTTTAAAATTTTGAGAGGGACGGACAGAGTTGACGTGGGTAGGCTTTTCCCTTTGAGAGTGGGGAAGATTCCAACAAGGGGACATAGCTTCAGAATTGAGGGACAAAAGTTTAGGGGTAACATGAGGGGTAACTTCTTTACTCAGAGGGTGGTGGCTGTATGGAATGGGCTTCCGGTGGAAGTGGTGGAGGCTAGCTCGATTTTATTATTTAAGAGTAAATTGGATAGGTATATGGATAAGAGGGGATTAGAGGGTTATGGTCTGAGTGCAGGTAGATGAGACTAGGTCAGGGAGAGTGGTCGGCGTGGACTGGTAGGGCCGAACGGGCCTGTTTCCGTGCTGTAGTTGTTATATGGTTATATGGTTATATTGCCTAATTGAGCCAGTCCTCTTGTATGCACCTGGCTATATCCTTCAAAACTTTTTCCATTCATGTATCTGTTGAAGTATCTCCCAAATGTCGCATTATACCCCCTCCATTACTCTTTCCTACACATGCTTGCCCACACATGCACCACTTTCAATGTGTCAAAGTTGCCCCTCAGGTTTCCTCCAAATCTTACCCCTCTCACATTAATGATTTGGCTCCACCAACCTCGGGGTCAGTGAATTCCAGGGATTTACCACACTCCAAGGAAAAACATTTCCATGCACCTCAACCTTTAAATGATCGCTTCCTTGGGTAGCTATACAGACATCTTCTTTGTTTTGATACTTATAGATGGTCGCATTTTTTTCCCCCAATGATAGGGGGATCAGAATATTTTGGTCGAGTTCAGTGTCCTTTGCCAAAGTTCAGAGTAAAAAGACTATGAGAGAGGAAAATAATCCCCTTCTTTTTTGTATGAAGGAGGAAGAGGCTGTTTCGGCAATGAGTCTAAGTTGGCTCTTGGAGAAATTCCATCAGTCTTGGAGAAATTCCATCAGTCTTGGAGAAATTCCATCAGACATTTAATTTCCTGTAACCTATTTTTCCAAAGATACCTATTAATGCCTCTCTGATTTTCCCATTGACTACCAACACTCGGGACAATTTACAGGAACAGCCAGTGTGTCTTTGGATATGGGAGCCACACCAGGGAAACCCAGACATTCACAGCGTGAATGTGCAAACTGCATACAATAAGCACTCGAAGCCAGGGTGGAACTTAGTCGCTGGAACTGTGAAACAGCTGCACTACCTGCAGTGCCATGTGCACTAAAGCAGTATTTCAGGCCAGTATTAATGCAATTCATGATCTGATTGCATTTGACTCCTGATATTCACATGATAATGGTTTATAAAACAATAAAATGCGTTGTTGCAGTGGTGCCTGGATTCAATGATGAGTAAGGACATTGTCTATGCCAGCACTTTGCTGCATTTTTGTGGATGTCCTTGCAGCAGACACCAGGTTTTTTTGCTGACCCAAAACACCTGACACCGATTCCCCACATTCAGTTAAAGTACAATTCAATGGTGCCAGAATTGTTTGGTAAGAATTGTGTTACCATGCCCAAACATGCAAAGATGACAATTGATTTCTGTGGCATGATATCTTTTGTGTAGTTGTAGGTGTTTATTGGCGAGGCATTGAATTTTGGTTAACCCTAACCTTCACCTTCAGCAAGACTGTCTCATCTTGAGCAACTGGCGTTAGTCAAAGCTGTTGGACTGTATCGAGCTGTTCTACTTAAAGAACAGTGCCCTTTTTCAGGAGATAGACACAAAAAGCTGAAGAAACTCAGCGGGACAGGCAGCATCTCTGGAGAGAAGGAATGGGTGATGTTTCAGGTTGAGACACTTCTTCAGGAGTGCCCTTTTTCAGTATTGTTTCATGAGAGATTTTACATCAGGCTAATATTTCTGATTTCATGACATTAACAGTGGCTATTCACTCCCTAAATTAAATGTAGAACCAGGAAGACACGAAGCAAATTACTCACCAAAATAAAGTTGGCAAAGGAAGGAAAGTCCACTTTTTCTAACTTTTTTTAATATGTGGAAAACCTGTTTCCAATACAAATATAGTGAATATTAGCAGAAATTTCCAAAGATCAAAAAAAGCCAACTCTGGAATCTGGGCCATCTATCACGCGTTGGATTATAAATCAGCAGTGTACCAACAAGGTATTAGAGAATATATTAATGCTCATAGCAGAGGACACAAGTCAACTGGTGACCATAATACCTGCTAATCTGACTAGTTTTAGCCTCATCCTGGATTATAATGAAAGGTCATTGACCTGAAATAGTTACCTAGTTTCTCAATAGATGTTGGTTATTTGACCTGCTAAGAGTTTTCAGCATTTATTTTAGGATACATCTTTTAAAGTTGACTTTAATTTCATTGGCAGTTTAATTATGTTTAAATATCGCCTAATATAGTGCATTCGCAGGAACTTCGCAGTTGTAATTGTATTTTTGATGCCAATGGAAACAAATTTGGTGAGATACCTAATATTGCAGGCTTTGAATACTTGAACGCTAACATCAAATCTGGATGAACTGAACGACAAGTATTAAGTAATTCTAACATTCACTCTCAGCGATGGGTTTCTGACTCTTTATCACCACACAGTTCTTTTCATTTAATCTTCCTTTACTGCTGTAGTCAGTGGAAATCCCTAATAATCAGATTATGGTACTGCTGAACATTTTGAGCCTGTGGGGAAAGCACACAGTCCAAAGCAGCAGCATTTTGTGTCCTTGCTGCTACAGATACATCTATAACCTCAGACTGAATACATTTGATGAATGTTCAATCTAGCTTCAAAATTGATGGCCAAGACTACATTGCACTATAACAGAAAGCTTTTTCATGCCATTTTCTCTTTAATGGCATCCAAAACAAAACTAAATGCATATAAATAATATATAAAGCTAACCTCTCTGGCTGGATTGCAGCAAAGAAATATGCTTTGCTCCACATTTTCTGAGTCAACTAAGTTTAGCTGCAGTGGGGGTATTTTCCTGTATCTGTGTTCTTCCACTTAATATAATACATTTAATATATAAGTCTTATGGAGATGGAGACAAAAGTACATTAATGGGAAATCTATGATTCTATCACTGGATTTTAACATTGTAAATAATGGACCTGTCACAAGTAAAAAGGAAAAATAATCTATAGATTTCCAGCCAATGTTCCCACTCACGATTAGTGTAAATTTCTCTTCAAGCCATCTCACTCCGAGACAATGAGTTTATTTAGGTTTCTACTGGCAAACCTCATTTAGGTGCAATAGTAGAAAATAAATATGTCCATAGAACCTGACACTGTCACATTTTGCACTTGGAAACTGGGAGTGGAGAGAGGTTTATGTGGAAATCAAATTCAACTACAGACATAAAATCATTAAGTTTACATTTGAAACTTTAAGATGCGCATCATTGTCTACAATATTTGTTCTAAGCTTTTATGTTACTGTATATATCCATGTACTAGTATTTAATGCTTATGATTTTAGTTTGCCCATGAACGTGGAATGACCGACTTTCATGATGTTATACATACATAATCTTTCAATTGGTATCGCTGAAAGTACCTTACAAAATGTAATTCCGCTTGCATGTTTTCCCATTAGAGAAGCTTTGTTGATCTGTTTTCTTCCAGCAGTTACCTCCTTCCTTTTATAGGTTTTAAAAATGTATTTTAGTACACAAAATGGAGAAGAGCCAGAAGATAAAAGATATTTAGTTCCTGAAAACCTGCCAATCCACTAACTTATCAATCAATAGCATATAAGTGTGTTTGAAATATACAAACCTCTTTGCTGTTAATTTGTCCAGTGGAAGATTATAATTTAATCACTTTTTGAGTATTTTGTTTTCTTGTTGCCTGTTCTAAATTTATATTTTACTAATTCCTGCATTTGCTTTAGTCTGATTTTCCTACATTACTTTGAAACAATAAACTGTGTTTAGCTTAGCTATCTATTTAAGATTTCATATCCTTTGATCTTCATAGCTTCATCATTGGCTAATTGTAAAATTTAAGCTTCTCTAATCTTCCCTCCTGGCTCGTTGCCTGAATACTTGATTAAGGTAGTGACTCTTTACTGTATCCTTTCCAATGTGACTGTTCCATTTTATGAATAGCAAACATACTTGAATACATTTTGAAAGTATGATCTGTGCATTTTGAAGTTATGGAATGGTTTCTACACAACACATTCCATCAACACTTATAATTGTTTCAGCAAACGCATCTGAACATTAAAGAGAAATAAATACTATCCCTTTCCAGACCTCACTGTGTAGTTCATTTGCATTCATTGTACACTTGTATGTTGCTTCTTGTATTCATTTGTCTTTGATGTCCTGCTCCTTGAAAGTAGAGCTAGTGTGACCTCACTAATGCTGCAGTATGCAGCAGACTGCAATGTGACAGAGGTCAGTAGTAGCTGCTGGAATTATCCTAAAGCAAGTATGCTGAGAGTGATGGGAACCTTCAACTCCTCTGGCAAAGTAATCCAGGCATTTGTGCAAACTGTGTAGGAAAGAACTGCAGATGCTGGTTAACTTCCTCCAACATGGTTCCTGTGGTTAAAAAACAGAGCTGGAGTAACTCAGCGGATCAGACAACCTCCCTGGAGGGAAATTGACGGACAATGTTTCGGATTGGGACCCTTCTTCAGATTCATGGAGAAGGGGGGTGAAAACTGGAAAGGAGAGGGGTGAGGCAAAGTTTGGCAAGTGATAGATGGATACAGGTTATGGGGGGATGATTTGCAGATGGGCAAGGAAAGTAAAGCTGGAGGAAGGGATATGAATGGAAAGGGACGGAAGGGGAAAGAGCAGGATAAAAGGGAAATGGGGATCGATGTAGGGAGATGTGGGAAGGAGATAGGGAAAGGAACAGGGTGATGGGGTGGTGGGAGAAATGTATACATATTGGTGAGATGTATTACTGGATACTGGAAAATTCAATGTTTATACCATTGGGTTATAATCTATCCAAGTGAAATATGAGTTGCTGTTGTACACAACCACCTTGCCACTCATCATTATAAGAAGTTTTTCAAATTATTTAGGAACAAGTAGCCTTCAGTTTTTTTTTTATTGGCTCTAACGCATTTTGAAATGAACTGTATTTTAAAGTTAGACACAAAATGCTCGAGTAACTCGGTGGGACAGGCAGCATCTCTGGAGAGAAGGAATGGGTGAAGTTTTGGGTTCAGACCCTTCTTCAGACTGAGAGTCAGGGGAAAGGGAAACTGGAGATATGGAATGGCACAAAGAGAATGTAAGGTGTGAAAAGGACAGATCAAAGCAGTCGTGATCAAGGAAATGTACAGTGGTTCATTGATGGCTGAGGGGAAGGTGACAATGATGCATATAAACAGTAAAATTAATCAGGAGGACAGTGAAACTAGTCAGAGAACTGGGGTGGGGAGGGACAGAGAGAGAGGGAAAGCAAGGGTTACTTGAAGTTAGAGAAAAATCAATATTCGTACCACTGGGTTGTAAGCTGCCCAGGCAAAATATGAGGTGCTGTTCCTCCAATTTGCGTTTGGCCTCACACTGACAATGGAGGAAGGCCCAGGACAGAAAAATCAGTATGGGAATGGATGGGAGAGTTAAAGTGTTCAGCGAAACGATCGTTGAGCCTGTGCTTGGTCTCGCCGATATATAGGTGTCCACACCTACAACAGCGGATACATTAGATGAGGTAATATGTGCAAGTGAACCTCTGCCTCACCTGAAAGGAGTGTCGAGGTTCTTGGACGGAGTCGAGGGAGGAGGTACAGGGTACTATGCAAGTAAAAGCAAAGTGTTTTAATCGGTATTGAATGGATACAGTCTTTTGTATATCTGATGATTTCAGTTTATGACTATCCATCTGTATGAAGATGCTTACTTGGATGTGAGCAATATTGCCTTTAAAAAGGGCTAAAACAAAGCTAAAAACAGAAATTTAGATTGACAATCAAAAATCGAGTTAGTTCTGAGATGCATTTGCAGATTTTGGTTTTCATTACATTTTAAAGCTGGATAGAGCTGTTAACTAGTAAATCTTCAGGGATCAGACAGTCTACCACAGATTTTCACAATTTTTCCAAGATTAGAAATAGAATTTATAAATTTGTTGATTACTGATGATTGTCTAACAGAGAGATTCTCAGCTGTGAAGAATAATATTAGATATTATCTTGGGAAATTCACCAGCTAGAAAACGGATTAAATTAACATATACCTCATGATTGTGTGCACATTTTAACCTTTATTTAAAAGCTGAGGTTGTTTTTATGGACCAAGTTGAGGGGGAGGGTATGGATGAATAGTGGATTTGAAATATTTGTTGACATTTTGTAGGCTGGATCATGCTCGCCAATGGCCAGTGTTTCCAGTGAGAACTACCACCACCTCCTGCCCTCTCGTCAGCATGGCCCTGATTCGTTGCTGGAAAAAAAACCTGCAGATGCTGAAAATCTGAAACAAAAATAGAAAATGCCGGAAAAACTCAGCAAGTCAAGCAGCATCTGGGGAAAGAGAAACAATTAACATTTTGGGGTTGTGACTCATCATTAGAACTTGAAAAAAGAGATGCAAATTATTTTTCAATAAGAGAGAAAGTGTGGGAGGCAAGGCGTGGGAGGGATATGTGGAACAAAATGAATGTCAGTGATATGATAAGTGGCTTAATGGCAGAAGTTACATGAAGAAAGAGTTTGTTATCTAAAGTTAGAGAATTAACATAACCAGATGGAAGTTAAAGTATTGTTCTTCGTCATTAGTTTCATTGTAGCAGTGCAGTAGGCCACAGACCAGAGAGATTGGAGTTGGATAGTGAATTAAAATGGCTTTCCAAGAAAATAAGCCGTATTGCAAAACGATGTTCCTTGCACATTCATCAACATATGCAAAAATGCTTATTTATTTAACGTTTTGACATAAATTCCACAAAAGCTACTTTTATTCTGAATCTCAATAATTTGTGAATTCTGTAAAGGCAAATTTCCATTACCTGAACTGCTGTAATGGGTGGGGGAGGGCCCGGGGGGAGAAACCAAGATATCCCGTCTAAGCGTCCCATTTCTCCACGTTTGGCCCGTATATCCCTCTAAATCTTTCCCACCTAATTAGTAATCTAAAGATTCTTCTAAATACTGTTATAGTGCCTGACTAAACTACCTTCTTTGGCATCTCATTCCCTATACCCACCAACCACTGTGTGAAAAATGTGTCCCTCCAGTTCCTGTTAAATGTTGCCCCTCTCACCATAAACCTATGTCCTCTGGTTTTTGATTCCCCTACCCTGGGTAAAATATTCTGTGCATTCACATTTTTTACACCCTTTATCATTTTGTACACTTCCATAAGATCAGCCTCTTGCACTCTAAAGAATAAAGACCTAGTTTGCCCAACCTCTACCTATAGGTCAGCCCCTCTCATCCTGGCAGCATCCTCGTAAATCTTCTCTGCATTCTGTCCAGCTTGATACCATCCCTCATACAGAACGGTGACCAAATTTAACCCAGTAAACAAACTGAACACACTTGCCCGCATTTATCTCCGTCTGCTATTTCTCTGCCATACCTGTAACTGATCTATATAAGTATAGTTTCTTCTATTTTTTCTAGAGAATGCCCTTCATAAGCTCAAGCCAACCAATAAAGGAAGGGGTCTCACTGTTGCAGTGTAGTTAATACCTAAGCTAATTTGCACACAGAAGAAGTCCCCAGAACCTGAAGCAGATAAATAATCATGCTGTTTATTTTCGTAATGTTGATTGAGGGATAATTATTAGCGCCGTCACATGGGGAAAGTTCCTCTGCTGTTATTCAAAATAGTGCATGGAATCTTTTATCTGAGCTGCCAGCAGGCTTGTTTTACTATCATGTTTCAAAGACAAAATAACATAACTACAATATGATTCAGCACCGTTGATTATAAATTTTGATATAAAATGTGGTAAAATGGATTAAACCCATAAGAAAAAGCATATAAGCATCAATTTTAATGTATAGCAGGCAGATTCCATCCAATTATATCTGGTTAGTAGTTTAATAGAAAATTAGATTGAGGCTCATTTAACCAATGCTAATAATTCTTTGATGTGACATTTGTTGAATAATCTGAGACAATGTCAATATATTGGATGGGAGTTGTCTTTTAATCCTCAGCGATAAATAATATTAGAGGTAAAGAAAATATAAAGACTCCAATGGTAATAGGCTGCTTCCATTAACTCAGGTTAAGATGTATGCTGAGGTAAATCCTACCATCTTTGGTTCGTTCTTTCAATTTGGATCACATCAGGCCTTGGTTTCTACACTCGCTAACCGCTCGTTGAATCCCCAGTTCCAGTAGTCTTTGACCACTTGCAGGCTCCCTGTATGCTCATTATCCCACCACTCACTGGGGTCTGGTTCTGCACTCCACATACACTTGCAAAGTTCCCAAGCTCACTTTACATTCATGGGGGGAGGGGGGGGGGGGGCAGGAGGGGTGCTGTTTTCTGTGTCCCCTTTTAAGCTTAATGAGTTCACTGAAATTTACTGTGATATATTTTCAAAAGCATGAATTAAAAGTGTGTTGGAATAACTAAGTTTGCGGATGACACGAAGCTGGGTGGCAGTGTTAGCTGCGAGGAGGGTGCTAGGAGGCTGCAGAGTGACTTGGATAGATTAGGCGAGTGGGCAAATGCATGGCAGATGCAATATAATGTGGATAAATGTGAGGTTATCCACTTTGGCGGCAAGAACAGGAAAGCAGAGTATTACCTGAATGGTGACCGATTGGGAGAAGGGGAGATGCAACGTGACCTGGGTGTCATGGAGCACCAGTCATTGAAAGCAAGCGTACAGGTGCAGCAGGCAGTGAAGAAAGCGAATGGTATGTTGGCATTCATAGCAAGAGGATTTGAGTTTAGGAGCAGGGAGGTTCTGCTGCAGTTGTACAGGGCCTTGGTGGGACTGCACCTGGAGTATTGTGTGCAGTTTTGGTCTCCTAACCTGAGGAAAGACGTTCTTGCCTTAGAGGGAGTACAGAGAAGGTTCACCAGATTGATCCCTGGGATGGCGGGACTTTCATATGAGGAAAGACTGGATAGACTGGGCTTGTACTCGCTGGAATTTAGAAGACTGAGGGGGGATCTTATAGAAACATATAAAATTCTTAAGGGGTTGGAGAGGCTAGATGCGGGAAGATTGTTCCCGATGTTGGGGGAGTCCAGAACCAGGGGTCACAGCTTAAGGATAAGGGGGAAGTCTTTTAGGACCGAGATGAGAAAACATTTCTTCACACAGAGTGGTGAGTCTGTGGAATTCTCTGCCACAGAAGGTAGTTGAGGCCAGTTCATTGGCTATATTTAAGAGGGAGTTAGATGTGGCCCTTTTTGCTAAAGGGATCAGGGGGTATGGAGAGAAGGCTACTGAGCTGGATGATCAGCCATAATCATATTGAATGGCGGTGCAGGCTCGAAGGGCCGAATGGCCTACTCCTGCACCTATACCTATTTTCTATGTTTCTATGTTAATAAAATAACATCAGGAAAATCTGCAAGTCTGGTACTGCCAAAGCCCTGTACATGCCAGATTAAGTTTGACTGTAGTTGGGTAAAAGAGTGCGATGACGTGAACCAGTAAATGCCACAAATCTCATGAGAGTATCGTATTTGAGAGTACTTCATTCAACCTTTTGGCATTGCTATTTTCGCACCCTTATTAAATGAAGAGCAATTGATAAGAGTTATTTTTGTAAGATTAAATTATACAGAATAGTGTGTTAGTAATCCAGCCGCATCTGTTTAATATATGTATATGTAAAGGAATTTTCTTATCTTACTGGAGATTATTCATGATAAATTGGATTGCTGCCTTGTTCTTAGTTCTACTGAAATAAGTTATGCAAAATACTCAATGCACAAACGATGCACAACACTGTGTCAGTGTGATTATGGTGTGATCTATTGGTTGCTTGGTTAGCAAAGTCATTATTCACGCTTTCAATAAATCCAGAGCAGAACACCAAAATTGTAATGCCAAGCATGACTGCAACTAAAACACAACATTGTGGATGCTGGAAATCTGAAACAGAAAACTCTAGAAATACAGGAGTCTGGCAGCATTCATGGAGAGAGAAACAGTTACTATTTCATGTTGATCACTGATCATTAATAATAGAATGAATTAGAGGTTCAAGAGTCTTTAAACAAGAGTAAAGACGAGGAAACAGATGGGGGAAGGATTGTGCAATAGAAAGCAGGAGTTGTAAAAGATTCAAAGGAAATGTTGATGACATGCACAACGAATAATGATTGAAGCACACAAGAACCAATAATGAGCCAGTGGGACAGTAAATACCAAAGAGAATCATTGGTGGCTGAAAAACTAGCTGTAGCAATCAACTGAAATTGTTGTACTCAATAATATAACTGGAACTGGTGGGTCTGGTTTTCTTTTATTGGAATCTAGGTATTATTGACAAGGCTGTTATTTATTCGAATGACTCAATACATTCATTGGCATATTCACAAGACTTTAGAGATATCCCGCAGAAACAGGCCCTTCATCCCACCGAGTCCACCATGACCAGTGACCATCCCATGCTCCAACACTATCCTACATACTAGTCAATTTTACAATTTTACCGAAGCCAATTAACCTATAAACCTTCACGTCTTTGGAGGAAACTGGAGCACCCAGAGAAATTCCAACGGTCACAGGGAGAACGTACAAACTCCGTACAGACAGCACCCCGAATCAGGATCGCACCTGGGTCTCTGGCATTGTAAGCCAGCAACTCTACCATTATCATATCATATCATACATATACAGCCGGAAACAGGCCTTTTCGGCCCTCCAAGTCCGTGCCGCCCAGTGATCCCCGTACATTAACACTATCCTACACACACTAGGGACAATTTTTACATTTACCCAGCCAATTAACCTACATACCTGTACGTCTTTGGAGTGTGGGAGGAAACCGAAGATCTCGGAGAAAACCCACGCAGGTCACGGGGAGAACGTACAAACTCCTTACAGTGCAGCACCCGTAGTCAGGATCGAACCTGAGTCTCCGGCGCTGCATTAGCTGTAAAGCAGCAACTCTACCGCTGCGCTACCGTGCCTAAAATCTCTATTTTGAAAATGATTGATAAATTGAACTCCATACCCAAATGAGTTTGGAAGCCAAATAACAAAGATGCATTTGGGAAAAGAAAGCAAGGGTTGTATCCATCAGGAGCATTTTATGGTTTCAGATCAAGCCTGGTAGTCGGCTGCTAGGGAAAGAGGGATGGAGAAGACTGAAGATGAAATGCAGTGATATAGTGGAGAGGGTTAAGAGTGATAGTTAAGTTGGAGGAAGATGATCAATTTAGCTATATCGTGCTAGGATCCACAATAGCAGCAGCATAGAATCAAAAAATGTTAATGGGGTTGATGACCTTGGGGAATGCTGGCCAAAGAATGGAGTAACTGTTGAACTATGGACAGTTTAATAATCATACGACACATATGACTGAAATAAAGAGGGGGAATAGGAGGCTTGTGGCGTGTGTACATTTATATAGACTAATTGGCCCAAATGTCCTGTTGAAATGTACGTATTGAGATAGAATAATGGAATAGAGTATCTCACTGGATGATGAACCAAAAAGGATGATTAATATTGATGGATTTGAAAGGAGAAAATACATCTCTAACTTGGGGAGATAGAAGAGGGTTAAATCCTCCGCCTGGGTGGTAAGCGTAACACGTAACCTATGCTTGATGTAGGCGAGTAATACACAAGTATTTTGCATCTGTATTCACCAAGGAAAAGGACATGGAGCGCAGGGAGATCTGTGGTGAGAATACTAATATGCAAGGACAATTTGAGATGGAAAGCTCTTGAAGAACTTGAATGTGGATAAATCTCCGGAGCCTGTAGGGATTTATCTCAGGTTAGTGAGAAAGGCAAGAGAGGAGATTGCAGGAGTCTTAACGAAAATCTTTGCGTCTTCTCTAGCGACAGGCAAGGTCCCGGAGGACCAGAGTGTAGCTAATCTTGTTTCTTTGATAAAACGGGAAGTAGGGAGAAACCAGGGAATTATTGGCTGCTGACCCTCGCATCAGTGCTAGGGAAGCTATTGGAAAGGAATTTTGGGGATAGGATTTACTTGCATTTGGAAGGGAATGGGCTAATGAGCAAATCATTAGCATGTCTTACTAACTTGATCGAGTTTTTTGAGGTGACAAATGTGGTTGATGACTGTAGGGCAGGCTACGTGGATTTTAGTAAGGCATTTGATAATGGTGGGCTGTTCCAGAAGATGAGATGTACGAGATTCACAGTGTTTGGAAGAGAGAGAGGTAGATTTAGCTTTTAGAGCTAATGGAACCAAGGGATATGGGGTAAAATCAGGAACAAATGACTGATTTTGGATGATGGAAATAGCTGCATGGAGGCAAAGTTAGTTAAAAATAGAAAACGGTCAGCATTAAAGGTGGTTATGCAGATTAGAGGAAGATAGAAAATGGTTTACCCAAAGGATCAGCACGAGAACAGATACTGCTTTTATTCATAATTTACATTAATGATTCAGATTTAGGCATAAATAATTCAATTGCTTGTCAATTATACTAAACTGAGTTGTATAGCTGTGCTGAGGATGAATAAAGGAAATTGACAGATATGAGACTCGAATGAGAAAGTGGAATTGAGGTAATTCAGCTAGACTCTTACTAAATAGCAAAGCAGGCTCAACAAAACCATAAAACCTCGTCTTGCTACCTGAAGCCTGGCGATATGTACGCCTTAACCATGACTCCACAGATAAACACCAGGTCATTATCTCCCAGAGAATTACTGATCTCAGCACCTCTGGCGATCTTCCCTCTGAAGCCGACAACCTTATGGTTCACCAGCCCCGCACTGCCCGCCTTCAATTTCTTCCTCAAATCCACAGACAGGACAGCCTTTGCAGACCCATTGTTTCTGCCAGTTGAAGCTATAACACACTACCTGTTATGCCTTTGTGCCACACTTAGAGCTAGATTCAACTCCCAGTCAAAGATAGTGTTCTAACGCATTCATCCAAAGATATTACTATAATGTTAATGTTTTGGTGTAATACAAATTGCTGCTATCATATAAATATACAAGTACATTAGAAGGGGTTAACTCTAATGACTGTTTTTTAACCATTGTCATGGGTCCAAGAGGCTGAGTGGAAAGTGAATAGTGATTTCTATTGCAGGTAAATAAAAAGCCGTGCAATTATGATTTAATAGTTCTTGATAAGGTTGTTGGGACATTATTTGCAGATTTCTGTATAAAATGCCAAATGCATTAGTGCTACAAATCTTGATATTAAAGTTTCCTCTTAAAATATTTAATTAAGTATAATTTGGTTATAAAAACAATTATGAAATTTCAAACTAAGTTGAGACAGTTTTAATGGCTTTATTGATTGCATCAGCAGAGTTTACTTTTTGCATCTAGGACAATAAAGATTGGTTTTATGACACCACAGGATAATAATGCAGGATTCCATTAATTATTACTATAATGTTAGCTGCATTAATGAGTGAAGTGAGAGTACCATACCTGTTTCAACTCATGATGGTAATTATATCATTAGTGATTCTTAGTGCATTTTTGTTACATGAGTCTCATAAAATATAATCAGCCTTGTGCTCTTTCAAGACAGAGAATTGCTGTTGCAAGCATTCACGTTATATGTAGAAATGCAAAAGTTGGTTGTTTTGATCATTGAGGCATCAATGTACCTGTACCTCCCTATAGTACAGAAGTGCTTTAAATTTTTTAAAAAAAGCAAAATCCTGTGATCCTTTTGCAGATACTATCTGATTTATATGGTAATTGACTCTGGAGACAGCTCTGGAGACAATTAATGGAATAGGTCATCTTTATACACAGCAAATTAGCGTTCATACAATGGTGGAAAAGCTCCGTGTCAGGCAGCATCTGTTTTTTAAAAAAGACAAAAAAACAGCGTCGAACATCTAAAGCTTTGACCGTTCCTCTTTCCAGAAGTGTTGCCTGAACTACTGAGGTTTTCTAGGATTTTCTGTTTTTGGTTCAGATTTTCAGCATTTGCAGTTTTTAGTGGGCGGGAGGTTACAGAGGAGGGGACAGGGGGAGAGAGAAGGAGGTGGGAAGGGGACAGCGATCCATTAAGAGTGCTATTCTCAAGTGGGCCACAACAACAACCGTGTCACTGGAAGTGCGGTGGGTGGAGAAGGGCTCACAGGTGCACTTTGTGATTCATGAATGGCATCAGAAGCCAGGACTCCAAATGGCTGGATAGAGGGATGTGTCAGCAAGTCATTACATTTGCATTCAGTTTAGATTTCTTTTATTTAAGTTTCTGGCACTCCATGGTGCTTTAGAGACACAGGAGGGTGTCTTTAGCAGGCCAGGAGTGTATTGTCGTTTCATTATCAACGTCACCTCTGTTGGTCCGGAAAAATATTTCATACACCAAGGGTGCTGGAAAATCGGTGTTCAACCTGTACAATCAACCTGAAGAAGGGTTCAAACTCGAAACATTGTCTATCCATGTCCTCCGGAGATGCTGCCTGACCCACTGAGTTACTCTAGCACTTTGTGTTTTTATCTGATGTATATTTACTGAGGAAGAAGTTTACTTCAGTTTAGTTTAGAGATACCAGCGCGGAAACAGGCCCTTCGGCTAACCGAGTCTGTACAGACCAGCGATCCCTACACATTAACACTACCCTACACACACTGGGCCAATTTTATATTTACACCAAGCCAATTAACATATAAACCTGTTCGTCAGTGGAGTGTGGGAGGAAACCGAACATCTTGGAGAAAACCCACTCAGGTCACGGGGAGAAAGTACAAACTCCGTTCAGACAAGCACCCAGAGTCACGATCGAACCCGCGTCTCTGGCGCTGTAAGGTAGTAACTCTACCACTGCGCCACTGTGCAGTTGCTTTAGCTCAGCCAGGTTCAAGCATCCATAACTATTCCTACTTCAAGCCTCCGATCAACTCTGGATTATGTAACCAGTATTCAACTTGTAAAGAGTAGTAAAGAGTAAACCTTTTGAATATGATTTTCTGTCTGTCTGAAGTGTTTAGGGGAGATGTGTATGGACCATTCAGTGCACCACTGCACTGACATAGCCCAGGGGTTAGCCCAAATTTTGGATGAACACATTCTATTTTGTTTAAAATAATACAGGTATTGGGGAAATTATTGTTGTTATTAGTGTAATGGAAAGGTCTTTGAAGAGATGAATGATGAACAATGGTTTTGATCAAATCGATCGCAATAATTATTTTCTATGTTTAAGTAGATGTGTTAACATTTTCCTTTGCCCTTGGAATGAGGATTGTGCATCATTTTCATTGCAAGGACATTACATCCATGAGTTGCCGTGATACATTTCAGCATGATTTTGTCCTTGGTTTAGTGAATGGAAAGCAGTTTATCAAATAATTTTCATGAAAACAGCAACTCTATTAAATTGGGGAATTTGGCTGCTTTTGTTCCAATAGTCACCCGCACATTTGGCAATGATAAATGTTTTTTAAAAAATCTTAGGAATTGTACATCAGTAGGTTCTTGAAGTAAACACACTGTGCATTTTTCTTATATTTATTTCAACACGTTCCTTATTGAAGGTTGCTGTTGATTGTAACACTGCATGTAATGTTTAAATATTAATACTGTGTTTACCGAGAAAGGCCATAGTCGGGTCAGGGGAAGATCGAGGAATTGTCTTGACTCAGTGGGTAGTTTGAGTGGGTAAGAATATTGTTGATTTAACTCATAATCAGTACTTTCAGTGCTATTACGTTTTTCCCAGGGTTTTACATTCAGATCCGAGGCAAATGGTTATAAAGCAGGACCTCGAGGTATTATCTCCTGATTGTTCCCAAAGACGCATGCTAGTGAAGGTAAGAACAGGAAGCTACAACAGGTGAATCTCAGTTCTGTATCCAGTTTAGCTTATTGTCGCGTGTACCGAGGTACAGTGAAAGGCTTTTTTGTAGCATGCTAACCAGTCAGCAGAAAGGCAATACATGATTACAATCGATTCATTTACAGTGTATAGATACATGATAAGGGAACAACGTTGGTAAAGCCAGCAAAGTCTGATCTAGAGTAGTTCAAGGGTCCCCAAAGAGGGAGATAGGGCTCAACACTGATCTCTGGTTGTGGTAGGATAATTCAGTTGGCTAATAACAGCTGGGAAGAAACTGTCCCTGAATCTGGTGGTGTGTGTTTTTACACTTCTATGCCTTTTGCCTGATGAGAGAGGGGAGAAGAGGGTGTGCCAGGGTGTGACTCATCCTTGATTGTGCTGCAGGCTTTGCCGAGGCAGCGTGAGGTATAAATGGAGTCAATAGAAGCGAGGTTAGTTTGTGTGATGGTCTGGGCTGAGTCCACAATTCGCTGCAATTTCCTGCGATCTTGGATGGAGCTGTTCCCAAACCAAGCTGTGATTCAGATAATATGCTTTCTTTGGCGTTTTGAGGCTCTGAGGTTGGTGTGGGTGGATGGGATTCAGATTTTTGGACAATTGAGACCTCTTCTGGGGCAGAGGTGACCAGTACAGGAGGGATGGGGTGCACCTGAATGGTCCACCCACAAAATCCCACTTTTGCATGCACTCCCTACACACTAGGGGCAATTTACAGAGGCCAATACACCTGAAAATCTGCACAGTGACTGGGAGAATGTGTAAACTAAACACAGACAGCACCCGAGGTCAGGATTGAAGGTGGGTCACTAGCACTGTGAGGAAGCACCTCTACCAGCTGCACCACTGTGCAGTCCAATGTGTTCAGAAAAGTTTTTACAAGAGGGAAAAGCTTAACCTACTATTGGGAAATTGCAAAATGTAAGTCAGTGAGCAGCAGTCTTTTGGGACCAGCGGCAGCAATGTTATTAGCTTTAAAATAGTTATGGATAATGGCAGGAACCCACAAATTAAAGTTCAGAATTGGGGCATAGCTAACTTTGTTGTTTAGACTCTAGACTCTAGTGATGCAGTGTGCAAACAGGCCCTTTGGCCCATCATGATTGTGCCGACCAGTGACCACCCCGTACACCAGCACTATTCTACACACTAGAGACAATTTACAATTTTTACAGATGCCAATTAACCTACAAACCTGTATAGAAACAAAGGAAATGGGTGCAGGAGTAGGCCTTTTGGCCCTTCGAGCCAGCACCGCCATTCAATATGATTATTCCACATCAGTACCCCATTCCCGCTTTCTCCCCATATACCTTGATTCCGTTAGCCCTAATTGCTATATCTAACTCTCTTGAAAACATCCAATGATTTAGCCTCCACTGCCTTCTGTGGCAGTGAATTCCACAGATTCACAACTCTCTGGGTGAAAAAGCATTTCCTCATCTCAGTCCTAAATGGCCTACCCCTTATTCTTAAACTGTGACCCCTGGTTTTGGACTCCCTCAACATCGGGAACATTTTTCTGTCCAATCCCTTAAGAATTTTATATGTTTCTGTAAGATCCCATCTCATCCATCCACTCATCCTCATGTTTTTGGAGTGTGGAAGGAAACCAGAGCACCTGGAGAAAACGCACACGGTCACTGGGAGAACGTACAAACTCCGTACAGACAGCACCCTTAGCCAAGATCAAACCAGGTTCTCTGCGCATTACGGCAGCAACTCTATTGCTGTGCTGCCCCCGACATGTTATTAGACAGGAACTTGCTAAGGTTGATTGTAGTAGGTTATATGTGGGTAAAGGAATGTCAGAAAAGTGGGATGCTTTTAAAAGCGAGAGTGCAAGGCATGCATGTTCCTGTTCTAATGAAGGGAAAGGCAGCTTGGGAACAAGGAAACCTGGATGACAATAGAAATTGAGGCTCTCTGCAGGAAAAAATAAGGCATGGATCACCAATAGGCAGCAGGGATCAAGTGTATAAGAAAATAACTGCAGATGCTGGATCTGAAGAAGGGTCTCGACCCGAAACGTCACCCATTCCTTCTCTCCCGAGATGCTGCCTGACCTGCTGAGTTACTCCAGCATTTTGTGAATAAAGGGATCAAGTGTATCCCTGGAGGAGTTTAGGGGATTGAGGACTATACTTGAGAAGGAATATTAAGTTGCACATGATTGTTGCATTATCTTTCTTATCAGTCGCTATTATTTCTTGTCCAATCATGTATCTATTGCTATTTATTATCTCCACCCAAATTGAGTCTCCTGCTTGATCTCTTGAGCCAAGATTACTTTTCACTATTATGGTAACCCCATACTTCATTCGCAAAGCTACCCTATCTCCTTTTCTTTCTGAAAAGTCAAGCCCAGAATATCCATTTCCAGCCCAGTAAACGCAGCAATATGTCTACGATGGCAGTTAGATCCATTTGCTTCTATTTATGTTGTCAATTCTTCGATCTTGCTCTGAATTAAAAAAAACAAATCTTTAATGTTCCCTACATTGATCCTGTTGGCAGATGCACTCTTCTCTTTATGCATTCTGTCCCTTTCCATTGCACTGTGATCATTACCCATATCAATACTCTGTGCTATTGGCTTGACCTTTAACTTAGACCCATTTTGTTTCCCCATTATCCGAAACCTCCCACCCGTTTCTTTGTTTGAAGCCTTACCCAAACCCCTAGTTATTCAATCCAAGCCTATCTCAAAGGAACTGGTCTGACTTTTTTACCGAATTGATGCACTATGCATTCAAATTTATTTCTCCCATTTTGGGAAGCAAAGAGTGGGGATAAATGGGTCGGAATGGCAGGCAGTGACCAGTGGGGTACCGCAAGGTTCGGTGCTGGGACCCCAGCTATTTACGATATACATTAATGACTTAGATGAAGGGATTAAAAGTACCATTAGCAAATTTGCAGATGATACTAAGCTGGGGGGTAGTGTGAATTGTGAGGAAGATGCAATAAGGCTGCAGGGTGACTTGGACAGGTTGTGTGAGTGGGCGGATACATGGCAGATGCAGTTTAATGTAGATAAGTGTGAGGTTATTCACTTTGGAAGTAAGAATAGAAAGGCAGATTATTATCTGAATGGTGTCAAGTTAGGAAGAGGGGATGTTCAACGAGATCTGGGTGTCCTAGTGCATCAGTCACTGAAAGGAAGCATGCAGGTACAGCAGGCAGTGAAGAAAGCCAATGGAATGTTGGCCTTCATAACAAGAGGAGTTGAGAGTATAGGAGCAAAGAGGTCCTTCTACAGTTGTACCGGGCCCTGGTGAGACCCACCTAGAGTACTGTGTACAGTTTTGGTCTCCAAATTTGAGGAAGGATATTCTTGCTATTGAGGGCGTGCAGCGTAGGTTCACTAGGTTAATTCCCGGAATGGTGGGACTGTCGTATGTTGAAAGGCTGGAGCAATTAGGCTTGTATACACTGGAATTTAGAAGGATGAGGGGGGATCTTATTGAAACATATAAGATAATTAGGGGATTGGACACATTAGAGGCAGGAAACATGTTCCCAATGTTTGGGGAGTCCAGAACAAGGGGCCACAGTTTAAGAATAAGGGGTAGGCCATTTAGAACGGAGATGAGGAAGAACTTTTTCAGTCAGAGAGTGGTGAAGGTGTGGAATTCTCTGCCTCAGAAGGCAGTGGAGGCCAATTCGTTGGATGCTTTCAAGAGAGAGCTGAATAGAGCTCTTAAGGATAGCGGAGTGAGGGGGTATGGGGAGAAGGCAGGAACGGGGTACTGATTGAGAGTGATCAGCCATGATCGCATTGAATGGTGGTGCTGGCTCGAAGGGCTGAATGGCCTACTCCTGCACCTATTGTCTATTGTCTATTGTTCTGTGAAGCATGCACTCAACTCAAATCATTCACCTCCCTAATCTGACAGTTCTTATGCCAGTTTGCAGATGGTTTGAGTAATAATCCAGAGACTATGTGGTAAATTGTTTAATAAAAATTCCTCATACCATTGCAGCAATAAATCTCTCTCAGTTCTACCTTTGAGATTCAGTCTAATAGAAGGGTTTCAACCCAAACCCATTCCTTCTCTCCAGATATGCTGCCTGTCGCGCTGAGTTACTCCAGCATTTTGTGTCTATCTTCGACACGAAAGAGTCTATATATCCTTAACATTCATTGGCATTAGCGTTAATAAGTTCTCCATCATCAATATTCCAGGAGGTCATTGCAAGAGCAGGTCAGAGGCTTGGTTTCCTGTGATATGTGACTCACCTCTTGATACCCAAAGCTTTTCTACCATCAATAACACACGAATCAGGAATGAGTGCAGGTCCAACAACTCTCAAGAAGTTTAGTACTGTGCAGAACAAAGCAATCCCCAACCCTGAATATTAATTCCCTTTATCAATGGTAGATTGTGACAGCCTACCCCTCTACTGCTGAGACGCATGAGAGCAGCAGGTGCAAGGGCATATCATAATTTACAAATTCCCCTCTAGTCACTGCGAATGTTACTACTTGGCCTCGTTAATGAACTGACAGACATATTTGGAAGGAAAAAAAACAGCAGATGCCGGTTTAAATCGAAGGTAGACCCAAAATGCTGGAGTAACTCAGCGGGTCAGGCAGCATCTCAGGAGAGAAGGAATGGGTGACGTTTTGAGTCAAGACCCTTCTTCAGACTGATGTCAGGGCAGGGGGCGGGACAAAGACTTCTTTGTCCCGCCCCCTCCCCTGACATCAGTCTGAGGAAGGGTCTCGACCCGAAACATCACTCATTCCTTCTCTCCAGAGATGCTGCCTGACCCGCTGAGTTACTCCAGTATTTTTTGTCTACCTCAGACATATTTGGAGGCAGAAATAATTTGCCTTCTTTATTCAGGGGAATTTAAGATGAATAACAAGTCCATTAATTTATAAAATATGTTAATTTATTATAAAATAAATCAATTAATATATTATTAAATAATAAAGTCTCATTTGTATGCAACACAGGTATTGTTCCTAAATGATAGCGACATTGGTCCTTTATTTTCTGGTCTGTTTCAAATCCTGCCGTGTTGCATCATAGTCCTCCGTGGAATGTATTCCTTTGCAAATAAACTAAATACTTCCTGTCCAATAGAAAATTGAAATAATCTATCAAGCTGCATAGCTGAATAAAATAGTGGTCTCTGAGCAATACACATAGTGCCAATGGGTTGGGTAATGCTCTTGGAAGGAAGTGATATTAGATGGAATGAGTAGCAGGTTTTGAGACGATTTGGAAAAAGGTCATAGCACTAATGGCTCCAATCACAGTCACAGAGGCACCCCAAAAAGCCATCCACTTTCTGCAGCCTTTGAAGTGGTTGACCATTCAAAACTTTTCCTCCATTGTCATTTGGAGAAGGCTGCTTCACATAGTGCTTTGGCCAGGAAGACAAAGACATTTAAAAAAAATCCTCCCACAGGCACAATATTCATTTTCCTATTAGAGTAAAAATAAATATTGTGCACTTATTTTATATTGCAGTGATATCATGTTAGGAAAATTTGCTGTAATATTAACGTGATGGGGTTGGGGATTGGCAAATGGTAATGAGATCGTGGAAGGCAAATGGAGAATGTGGACAAAAGCAAAATGAAGAGATAGGTGGCGGTTATTTCCATAGATGTGAAGGGATGTTTTTTAAATTTAAAATAAACATAGGGCAAAGTCGTATTCTTTAGAGGCAGAAAAATTGGATAGGTGCACAGGATATTAAGGATAGCGGTACAAAGTCATAAAGGTCAAATAACTTTTATTTTTTAATTTGGGAGAATAGAAAATTAATGTGTGTGAGAATGGAAAATACAGGGTCTTCCAGTTTTGAGTAGTCATATTGTTACAAAAAAAATGATGGTTAGAGTTGTCAGCAATGAGAACTTTTTCTGCAAGAAGATTAAAGGGTGTTGTGATGTGCTGAAGATTTCATTATAAATAGCGACAGATTATCTGCACAGGTCATGAAGGAAGGTTAGAAGGGGACACATTATAAGCACTCAAATACTTGTCGAGAAAGATAATTAAAAGCTGGAAATATTTGCACCAAACCATTATTAAAACTCTGAATTCTTTTAAAATGCAATTGTGCATTTCCTTAAGTTCTTAATCAGTAATCAGTAAAAGTATACATAATAGCCTAATCAAATTAATTGGCTGAAGAAAATCACAGCACCAGTTTGTTGAATAACCACTATCCATCGTGCATCATTCTAAGACTTCAGCATCTCCAATTGATGAGAATGTATGAGAGCAGTCAGGAGTTGTCTTTAAGGATGGATATTTTTGCTTCACATGCGGTTTAGGGAAGATTTGTTCAGAAAAGGGGCTGTCTTATGATGAAAGCTTGAGCCGATTGACCTTAGACTTGCTGAAGTTTAAAAGAATGGGGAAATTAAAACATAACATTCTGAGGTATCTTGACCGGATTAATGCCAGGTGGGTGGTTTTACTTTACAAAACATCTAGAACTGTAGAAGATAATTTTAGGATAAACTAGGCCAAGTTGGCCCCAATTTATCCTGCATTTGGTGCAACACCCTCTCCTCCCCTCTCCCCCATTCCCCCCTTCCCCTTCCCCCCTCTCCCCCTCTCCCCATCTCCCCCCCTTCCCTCCCCCTCCCCCCCAGAGCCCAGAGCTGTGTATTTGTGGAATTCCCTGCCACAGAGGCCAATTCACTGGGTGCATTTAAAAGAGAGTTGGATAGAGCTCTTGGAGCTAGCGGAATCAAGGGTTATGGGGAGAAGGCAGGCACCGGTTACAGATTGTGGATGATCAGCCATGATCACAATGAATGGCGTTGCTGGCTCGAAGGGTCAAATGGCCTCCAAAATTGACATTTTCCATGTTTCTATGATTTCAAGGCTCTGATAGATTATTGGTCTAAAGGGTAGTCAAGGGTTATGAAGAATAGACGGGAGAGTGGAACCGAGGCCAAGGTCACAACTTCCATGATCCTTTTGAACGGCAGAGTGTGCTTGCAGGGGTCATTTGGTGTAATCTTATTCTGTATGTTTTCAACTGAAGATCCTGGTCTGTCATCGGTGAAATTTTCCAGCACTTAATGATTTGGCCACTCCAATGTGGATGGTGTTTCAGATTTAACAGACATAACTTGTATGTTGCAGAGAAGCAAACTAATACATGCATCACACATCGTAATTGCGGTTGTACTGTTACTCGCAATGTGGACATGTCAATTTAATTTTCTAAATTGTGTACCACTCTATCTTCTCTGCCTCTTGTAATTCCAGTTCCTGGCAATTTTATAAGAGCGTCGACAGGAATACTCAAAAATGACAGCTAGTACATTTGCAGCAGGGATCATCTTCCTTATCTCAAAATGCAGCTGTAACTAAATAAATGTTCACATAATATTGTACCCATATTATAAGAAGGATATGGAGTCACTGGAGAAGGTGTCAATAATATTTGCAAAAAAAGGACAGCGGAAGGGAGAAGTCATTACTATGAAGCAAGGCTGGACTTTTTCCTTCAGGAAAATAAATGTCGAGGAGTGACTTAATAGAGGTCCTTAAAATGATGAAGTCATTTGATAGGGAATGTGTGATAGGGAGAGGTGTTTGCACTTGTGTATGTGTATGCAAACCTAAAGTTCATGAAAATCTAATGGTCACTACCAAATCCATTAAAGACCAAGAGAAACTACTTTACCTGAGAGTGCTTATAATATGATATTTGTTACAACATGCAGTAATTATGAAGAAATACCCTGGAGGATTCAACGGGAGAAATCCATAAAAGGAAAATAGATAAACAACATGCTGCTGGAGATGGATGTAAGAGACTGGAAAGGGGTTCAGAATCATTAATCCAGTACATTTGGGTGAAATGGCTTGCTCTCATTTTAAAATAAATGGCAGAGCATACCCAAAAAATGGCTTCTGGGGAATGTTTTATAAAACTGCGTCTTAACTGATTAACTTCATGGGAAGAAGATTGAACTAAAAACAAAAGTAAATAAGGCTTGTAAAAATCATGTTCATTTTTGCCTCAATTTAGTCAGGAAATAATTGCTGATCTATTGCACTGGAAAGGTAATCCAATGCCCAGATTGAAAAATGTTTGACCTTAAAAGTTGATTTATCCTTGGTATATCCTGTCAAAATGACTTGAGTTCAAAGGTTCAAAGGTTCAAAGCTCAGTTTATTGTCACATGTACCAATTAAGGTACAGTGAAATTCAAATTACCATACAGCCATACCAAAAAAAGCAACAAGACACACAACTACATAAAAGTTAACATAAACATTAGTTTATGATAATCCACAGTGGATTTCCCACATTCCTTACTGTGATGGAAGGCAATAAAGTCCAAGCTTCTTCCTCTTTATTATAGACAATAGACAATAGACAATAGGTGCAGGAGTAGGCCATTCAGCCCTTCGAGCCAGCACCGCCATTCAATGCGATCATGGCTGATCACTCTCAATCAGTACCCCGTTCCTGCCTTCTCCCCATACCCCCTCACTCCGCTATCCTTAAGAGCTCTATCCAGCTCTCTCTTGAAAGCATCCAACGAACTGGCCTCCACTGCCTTCTGAGGCAGAGAATTCCACACCTTCACCACTCTCTGACTGAAAAAGTTCTTCCTCATCTCCGTTCTAAATGGCCTACCCCTTATTCTTAAACTGTGGCCCCTTGTTCTCCCAAGGTCGGGGCGATCGAAGCTCCCGCATCGGGGTGGTCGAAGCTCCTGCGGCTTGGAGAACCCAAAGTCGGTCTCTAACCAGGGACCACGAGCTCCAGGATGTTAAAGTCCGCAGGCTCCCGCGGTTGGAGCTCCGAGGTCAATCCCTGACAGTGATCGCAAGCTCCGCGATATTAAGTCCTGCAGGCTCCCGCGGTTGGAGCTCCTGAAGTCGGTTTCCAGCAGAGGCCGCCAACACCTGGATGTTAGGCCGCAGTACGGAAGGAGATACGATATGGAAAAAAAGATAATCGCATCTCAGTCGAGGTAAGAGATTAAAAAAAGGTTTCCCCCACCCCCCCTGCCCACCACCCCCCACATAAAACAAGCTAAAGAACAGTAAAACATACATTTAACACATACTAAAAAAACACCAAAGAAGGAAGGGACAGACAGTAATGGCAAGGCAGCCATTGCTGGCACTACCTGGTGTTTCAATGGTTAGGTTAGCCTCACCCGGTTAGGTTTAATGCCTAAGTGACAATCCTTAAACTTAATGATTGGTTTTGTTTGGGTCTGAAGGGTCTGAAGAAGGGTCTCGACCCGAAACGTCGCCCATTCCTTCTCTCCAGAGATTCTGCCTGTCCCGCTGAGTTACTCCAGCTTTTTGTGTCTGTCTTCAGTTTAAACCAGCATCTGCAGTTCCTTCCTATGCATTAGTTTTGCTTTTGTGGACAGGGAATAAGAGCAACAAAAACCCTTTTCTTACACCACAATCTGGGCTGGTGGCCCAGTTGAACAGCAATGGAAATAACAGCATGTTAATAGAGCTGTGCATTTATATAGAACCTTTCATGGCATCCAAAGCCCTTCATAATCAGTAAATAAAGGGCTCTTTGAACTATGGTGACAATTTATTTTTTGTCTTTTAATTTCCTGTTCAACACAGATAAAAGATCAAATTGAGCTCTTTCTGGTTTTGTATACAACACCTAGCAACAAACAATGAATTTCTGTTGTAATTAAAATGCGGATTCACTGGGGTTACCTTAGTGTCACCAAATTGAGCATAACTGACGCGATGAATGAAAAAAAACAGCAAACCTTTCATATTGAAGACTATTATTGGACAAATATGCAATATACTTCAGACTCTACTCTAGCCAATGCCCATGGAACATCCAAAACTACTCATTGAAGCTTCAAGGACAATTTACTTGCTCTTTCTCCTGGGCCACCTGTGGCTTTTACAACATGGGGTGGTGACTGTGCTGGGAGGGGTGATTTAAAATGAATTCAAATTAGTTTAAATTACTTCAGAACAGCTGCACTTTGTTGTTAGAATTAACTTAGTATAAATAACTTAATTTACATTAACACCAACAGACAGAACAGTAATAAATACTGATGTGGCAAGCTCAAATGGAACAGCTTTGGCTAAGCTTTCTTCTGCCATTAACCCTCAAATATCTAGGGATTTAGGATCTTGCTTCATTTGCTCCATTAGTTGTCTTGGAGACCTGAGCTGGGCCTCGGGCAGCTCCACATCTGCTGATACAACAGTACCAGCTGATTAAAATAAATGGCATTGATATATCTTTGCACTGCAGGGCTACCCAGAGACCTGTGCAGTGCTTTTGATCCATTGCGGCAAAGCCTGGTAGCTGATTGTAAACCACAATTTCTTTTGTAGCTTAAGGTGAGAGATTTGAAGCTGATATGTCACAGCGAAGGCTGATAATGGGCTCAATCTCTCCCTGTCCCAATAGAAAGTATTCCCCAACCGCTTGTCTTCTTCCACCTGTTTCAGTCCCACATTCCCAAGCTTGTCAAATATTTATAATTGTAAGGAAGCTGTTTGGTAAGTGGGCTCGGACCATTGTCGAAAATTTGTTATGTTTGCAAAGGAACATCTTCTGCCCCTTCTCCTTTTCCCCTCCCCAATCCCCTCCCTTTCTCCTTCCCCCTTCCCCACCCCCTTTTGCCTTCCCCCCTTTTGCCTTCCCCCCCTTTTGCCTTCCCCCCTTTTGCCTTCCCCCCTTTTGCCTTCCCCCCTTTTGCCTTCCCCCCTTTTGCCTTCCCCCTTTTGCCTTCCCCCCTTTTGCCTTCCCCCCTTTTGCCTTCCCCCCCTTTTGCCTTCCCCCCCTTTTTCCCCTCCCCCTTTTTCCCCTCCCCCCTTTTTGCCCTCCCCCCTCTTTTGCCCTCCCCCCTTTTTCCCTACACCCCCTTTTTCCCTTCCCTTCCCTTTCTCCCCCCCCCCCCCCATCCTTTCTCCCGCCTCCCTTTTCCTCTCATTATGGTGTCATTCTCCATCATCTTTGTCACACCTCCTTTCTGTTCATTCTTTCTGTCCTGGTCACTGTCGAGGTTTTTCTTTCTTTATTCCTATTTCTCTGCCAGTCCATCTCCCTTTCGCTCTTATTACAGCGGAAGGAGAGATAGAATACCTAGTTGACTGATGCAGTAAAATAAACTCTTGCTGAATGTCAACAAAGCGAAGGAACTAATTGTTGCCCAGAAAGGGGATGTCAGGCCATGTGGAGAGATGGATTTAGGTGGAGAGAGTTGGCAGTGTCATATTCCTCTGTACAAACATAGAGCCATAGAGCTACACTGCATGGACACAGACCACGGCCCCCTGGTCAAGTTGACATGCGGGGCTCGTCCTATTTGCTGGCATTTGGTGATATCCATCTAAACCCTATCCTTAAATCGTCCAAATGTCTTTTGAAAGTCGTATTGCACTATTGTTACATATGTTTTATATATATGGAACTTTTTTGTTGTTTATTATGGTGTTTACAGAGTACTATGTTTAACATTAACCACCCTCCAGTCTTCTGGAAATTCACCTGTGGCTGACGATGACGTAAATATCTCTGCAAGAGCCTCCCCAGTTTCCTCCATAGCTTCCTACAAGGTTCAAAGGTACACTTTGAATTTATCCACTTTATTGCACTTTAAAGCCACAAATCTCTCCTCTTTTGTAATTCATATATAGTTTAAGACATCACAACTTCCTTAGCTTCAATGCTCTTTTCAGTTAAAAATAGGTGAGAAGTATTCATTAATATCTTTCCCATCTTTTTGTGGTTCTACACAAATGCTATTGTGCTGATCTTTATGAGGACATGTTATTTTCCTAGCCATCCTTTTAATATTGGACAACCTGCTCTGGGCCTGGCATATAGACATAAACACGAAGAAGGCACGCCTGCATCTCTATTAGCTTAGATGTTTAAGGAAATTCGGCTTGTCATCAAAATACTCAAGTAAACTTCCGCAGAAGTTTTTGAGAAAATATCCTAACTGGTTGCAACATGACCTGGTATGGGTAATTCCAACACACAGGAACACGAGCGACTGCAGAGAGTGCTCCCTCCCATCGAAACCATCAAGGAATCCCGCCATCCTGTCCTCCTGCTACCTTCCATCAGGAGAAGCCTGAAGTCCCACACCACCAGCACTGGAACAGCTTCTTTCCTCCAACTATCAGGTTCTTGAACCAACCTGCCCAACCCTATTTCTACTTCAATGGAATACTCTGGCCTTGTTTTTTTTTAACTGTCATGTAGAATTTATGTAGAATTTACGTTTTTGTGCATTGTCTGAGTTTATGTGCCTGTGATGCAGCTTCAAGCCAGATTTTCATTGTACATGTACCTTGCCAAACTTCTGCAAATGACAATAAACTTGACTTGAATTGATAACTCCCTGCCTGATTCCCACTCTCTTTGTCTCTATCTGTCTATTCTCTGTCATGCTCATTCACTCTCAGTTTAAATTCCATTTCTTTGCCTCTCCTTCTGTATCCCTTTATTGCCTTGTGCCTGGTTCTGACTCTCTCTCTCTCGCTCGCTCTCTCTTCTCTGTCCCTACATCCTTGCTGTCTTGTGTGAACTGAGGAATATTTTCAAACAGCGAATTAAATTGTCTCATTTTTTTTAATGTTGTTAGTTCTTGAGGGAGGATATGATGGAATGAATGCGTGACATGGTGAAAGAGAAATTGAAAACAATGAAGTGAGAGTAATGAATGATAAATGGGGAGAACTTGAGCTGTTGATTATGAATAGGAAAAGAGGCACTTTGTTGAAAGAGACCTAATTTACCTAATTGTTTGTCCATTCCTTGAAGTTTCAGAATAGAATAGCTTTTATTGTCATCCAAAAACATGTTTTTGGACAAAATTACGTTACTCACAGTCAACAATGAGAAGCAATAAAAAAGAAAGCAATAAAACCCACAATCACAAAACCAACATAAAACAAAAAAACATCCATCACAGTGAGTCTCCTCCAGTCACCTCCACACTGTGATGGAAGGCCAGAATGTCTTTCTTTTCCCTGCTGTCTTCTCCCCCAGTCAGGCAGTCGAAATTGCCACGTCGGGGCGGTTGGGGCTCTCAACATTGAAGCCCCACCAGGCGGTGGAAAATCCTGTGGTCTACTCCAAGCTACGCCGGACGGTTAAAGGTCCACAGCGGGCCGACCCAAGCCCCGCGATTCGGGGCGGGCGAAGACGCTGCCGCTGCCGGAGCTCCCGAAGTCGGCCCCCACCCAGGGACCTGCGAGCTTCCGACGCCCACAGGGCCCGCGGCCGAAGCCTCCGAAGGCGAGTCGCAGCCGCACTCGCAGCGCCACCTCAGCCTCTGAAGACAGACAGCTCCGCAGGTGGCGAGTACAGTCCGGTCCGCGGGCTCTGCGAACCAGAGCCCCAGGTGGTCCCAGCTGGAGGCCGCCAGCACCAGCTGTTTGGCCGATGGTAGGCCGCAGCGTGAATGGAGACACGACCCAGAAAAAAGGTCGCGTCTCCGTACGGAAGAGACATTTTTTATAGTCCCCCCCCCCCACCCCCCCACACATAGTACACAACAACAAAAAATACTACATCACATCCAAACACTACAATTAAGACAACAACAAAAAAGCCAAAAAAAGACAAACGGACTGCAGGTGAGCCGCCCGCAGCTGCTGTGCAGCACCGCCACGTCCTGTTTTCAGTTCTTCAGGAATCAGTTTTTGAGATGTTCTTTTTATTCACAAAATGCTGGAGTAACTCAGCAGGTCAGGCAGCATCTCGGGAGAGAAGGAATGGGTGACGTTTCGGGTTGAGACCCTTCTTCAGACCCTTTTGAGATGTGTTGGACAATTATGTAAACATGCATATTTTATTTTTTGTATCCCTGTATCCCTAATCCCACATTCAGACTATCTTCTGGAGTTCACATGAGAAAACTGTTAATGATGGGTTAAAATGACAGTGACAAAGTGCTTGGAGGGTTTTGTGCATTGATAATGCAATCATCTGGTTTCAATTTCACTGGAAGATTACTGTTAAAATAATGGAAAGAAGAATCTCAGCATGTGGATCATCAACTCTATCTTCTGGCTTGTAATGCTTTTGTGATCATGTGAAAAGCATTATTTTCTCATCAGAGCTAATCAATACATACTGCATTTATGTTTGCATTTACAGACAGCAAACATTATCTATAAATGCAAAGGGAATTTGCAGAAATCAGTGGAGGTGATTGTTCATTCTCAAGTGGTCACAAAGGATTCTCTCCAGTCTGTAGTTTGCCGCTTATTATGCTTACTGTTAATTATTAATGCCACTTCCCAATCCTTGAATAGTGTAATACAAACTGTGGGTGCTAGCCATCTGATCTCCACCACAACCATGTAAACAAGCAGATTTCAAACGATCTAAACCCAATGGGCATGACAACCTATCCACAAAAATGTCAGTGTCAACATTATACATTGCAGGGGTGATGATGGAAATGGAACTCCAAAAATGCAATTTTGCATTGTTGCCAGATCAGGTACCATTTGAACCTCCTCCCATCTTTTCTCCTCAAGGATCATCACAATAAGACATTAAGTGCATTACTCACCTCATCTCAACAATTTCCCTTGGGGGCAAATTTCCCTATTCTCACCGGTGTTCATTGAATTATTTTTAAGGGACCATCTTTTACGTATGTATCAAGATTTTGCTCTTTTCCAAAATAGAAGCACTATTTTCTGTCTGTTCCGAATTAGTCTTATTTTTCAAAATCCTCTTGTTAATTTGTGCTTTATTTGTAACCAGTTTGGGATTCACCCATACACACATACTCTCTTTACATCCACCTTGTCAACCTATGCAGTACCCAGAGTCATCCAGCATGGAATCAGGTCCACCGGCCCAACTGCTCCATGCCAACCAAAATGCCAATTCATGTTAATCCCTTTTTCCTGCATTTGGCCCAGATCCTGCTGTTCTATTCCTATCTTTATATCTGTCCAAATTCTTTTTAAACGCTGTAGGCGTACTTGCTTTTACCACCTCCACTGGCAGCTTGTTCCATATACCCATTTTTCTGAATTAAATTTAATCTGTCACCAATCTGTTCAGAATCGACCTGATCCATGTACCTCTGCATCCTTTCACAACATTTTTTCACTGTTCACTACTCATTAATATTTGTGTCATCTGCAAATTTATTTATCAGCCACAGACATTCTCATCCAACTCATTTAGATATATGAGAAATAGTAAAGGTCCCAGCACCATTCTCTGTGGTACATCACTGGGTACAGCCTGCTATCACCAAGTCAATTTCAGATCCAGTATGCCACAATACATTGGATCCCATGTATCCTCATTTTCTGGACCAGTCTACCACGTGGGGCCTTGTCAAAAGCTTTACTAATGTCCATATATACCATGTCTACTGCTTTACAATCAATTTTCCTGGTAGCCTCCTCAAAAGAAGTGAATCATATTTGTGAAGCAGGATTTCCCACACGTAAAACCACACTGATTCCTTTAATCAGACCCTGTTTTTGCAGTGTTATCACAAATCTCATCCTTAAGAACTTTTCCCATCAATTTTTCAGCTACTGGCATGAAGATCTGTGGTCTCCTGGTTTATTCCTAACGTCTTTCTTAAATATGGGAACCATAAAATTAGCTGCTACTCCAGCCTTGTGGTATGTCATCCATGGCTAAAGAAGATGCTGAGGAATGGTTGATGAAATTTAATACAGAGAAGTGTAAGGTGTTGCATTTTTGGCAGTCAAACAAGGCCAAGAGCTACACAGGGAATGGCAGTGCTCTGGGAAGTGTTGTAGAGCAGAGGGATCTAGGAGTGCAGGTACATAGTTCCTTGAAAGTGGCAACACAGGTAGAAAGGGTGGTCAAAAAGACTTTCGACACATCGGCCTTCAGCAGTCAGAGTATTGAGTATAGAACTTGAGAGGTCATGTTACAGTTGTTTGAGACATTGGCGAGGCCATATCTGGAGTATTGTTTTCAGTTTTGGTCACCCTTTTATAGGAAATAAGTTGTTAAGCTGAAAATGTGAAGAAAAGATTTACGAGGGCTTGAACCATAGGGAGAGGTTGGGCAGGCTAAGACTCTATTCCTTGGAACGTAGGATGAGGGGTGATCTTATAGAGGTGTACAAGATCATGAGGAGAATAGATAGGGTGAATGCACAGTTTTTTGCCCAGAGTAGAATTGAGAACCAGGAGACATAGATTTAAGGTAAGGAGGGAAAGATTTCATAGGTACCTGAAGAGTGACTTTTTTTACACAAAGGGTGGTGGGCGAATGGAACATTTTTTCAGCGGAGGTAGTTGAGGTACTATCATAACCTTTAAGAGACATTTAGACTGGTACATGGATAGGATAGATTTAGAGGGATATAGGCCAAGCATGGGTAGGTGAGATTAGTGTAGATGGGGCCTGTTGATCGCCGTAGGCAAGTAGGGTCGAAGGGCCTGTTTCCATGCTATGGCTGTGGAGGCCAAGTCATTGGGTATTTTTAAAGCGGAGATTGACAAGTTCTTCATTAGTAAGCGTGTCAAAGGTGAGGCAGGAGAATGGGGTTGAGAGGGAAATATAGATCAGCCATGATCTTATGAAACCATACCAGACATTTATTAGCTGAACATTAAATGCTACTGAGATATTCAAACTGATTGTCTTGCGGACAATAGAATGAAACATTTCAGATAAGAAAAAAACTAGAAACCTTCATCAAGTTTCTAATGTTTTTTAAATCTTGTTTTCAGTCTCCTCCCTGAGGTCAAAAGCAAATTAAACCTTTTCCATCAAGAGAATAGCATCAAGGGAAGGGAGATACTCCAATTATTATGATAATTTTCAGAGAGATTTTTCAAAATGTTAAAAATGTAGAAAATGTTAATAAAATGGTTTAGAACATTAACAATATGAAATGTTTTCAACCTTTGTATTTAAGCTTGATGCATTTGTGTGTGCTGTGACATTGATCTACTTCTTCTTCTTGCCCCTTAAAATATTTAGTTAGAGGTTATAAAGTCACAACAGGAACATCCTCGAAATTAAACATGGGCCAGATGAACACAGTGCAACTGTGGAGTTGGCCTGCAGACCTCAGTGAAGTGGTTTAGATATTGCTCTGTGCTCTTCCATCATTGCATAGAATTAAGGGGATCAGAGAATGAACATAGGAGAGAGAGAGAGAGAGACAGAGAATGGTTGGTTGTTGGCTGGCAGTGCTTCACGTACGAAAAAGTGTCAGCAACAGTTTTGGCTGTGGTTTCCACTGAAACCGGAAAAACGGCCTTCCAAGTCCAAAATTCTGGGCATCCCTGCCCTATACAGTCAACATTGTCATGGTTGAGCACATTATGTTTTCTTTCATTGTCAGGCCTTAACTCAAATATCTTGAACAGTAAATAGTTAATTTGGTTGACTTCAGTCGACAGTCACTGACTAATTCAGTGATGATGCAACAATAGACTTTCAAAGTAATCAACATGTCATTGTCAGAAAATTTGTTATTAATTTTTAATTTTCGGAATGTCCATGTGCTGTACATGCAACATGCCATGAAGCATCCTGTACACATTACTACTGAAATATTGGTCTGATTATCTGGACAATAAATAAGCTAAATTTAAATGGATGTGTGGGTAGAATCATTTTATATTTGGCTGCTCCTATGTTGCCGCTTGTGAATTATGTTCACAAATCTCACTGAATTATTTTTATTCCATTGTTCAAAATAATCCCTTAAATTCAGAATTTTTCACAATCATTATGGACACAACGCACAATAAAAAGATGTTTATCCTTAAGAACTACCTGCTTTTCTATCTTTTATTAGGTTGTCTGTTCCCTATTAGCCAATCTGTTTCTTAGTTCTTTGGTAATGTTTTTTTTTGTCTTCTCTGTACACCGCTCCTATTTTCAAGGCCTTTTGTTTCTCTTGACAAGCTCTCTGATACTTTCCCGATTTCTGTTCTTTGTCCTCAAACCTACTTATTTTTTCGCACATTTCCCTTTAATTCCTCTCTTAGATGTCCCTGTTTGTCTTAAATGGCTCTTTTTTCCCCTGCCATTCACAGCTTTGTAACTGGGTCCTTTCCTTTATAAAACCCCCCTCACAATGGATGATTTCCCAAATGCCACCTTATTTTATGCATGGATCAGTTGCCATCCACAATCTTTAATGTGCCAGCCTGGCTCAGTAGGCAGCATTCTCACCTCTTAAAAAGTTAATTCAAACCCCACTCCAGGATTTAAGCACATAATCCGCACAGGCATTTCAGTACAGTACTAATTGAGTGTCAACACTTTCCTTTTCATTGTAGAAAATAAACTAAGGTCCCTGCGCATCTATTAAAATGGATGCAAAAGACTTAAAGCTCTAGTTGATAAAGAGCTGGGAAGTTCACAACACTCACTCACCATCTGAAACAGATTAATTAGTTAGACTTCAATAAACAATGGACTTTTATATTTCTGAGGAGTGCCAACTCTCATGTACCTTCTTCAACTTTTCCTGGAACATGATCCTTCCATTGATAATTTTCTGGATCAAACACTCATCTCATCTTCTCTCAATGTCTTTCTTTCATTCCTATTCTTCTACTTTCAGAGATGCCCAGTTACTTATATCCAACAGAAACAGGACTACTCCAGGTGACTCATTGTATCCGTCTGTTCTTGTCACATGGAACTTATTTTTCCTAAATTGGCTTTTTCTTTTCCCCTTCCCTGGTCCAGTCTTTTCCCACCTCCATCTTACTAGGAACTGCGCTTTGTTTGTGGTTTTGGGTTTCCTGACTTTACTCTCATCATTTCACCATCGATGTTCAACCCTTTCGCTTGGTATCCTTCACTGGTGGCTTCTGTCTAGTTACACCCTCACCCATCTTCACCTTATTATTTTACTCCATTCATTTCATCAATTCATACCCAGATTCATTTTTCTTGTGAATCCTGGGTCTCATGGGAACTATTCCATTCCTCTGTCAAGAACACTATGTTTTTCATATTCCCGAACAAAACAATACGATAATATTTTGATACTTAATCAGCCCACTCTTGACAAAGATGTAACAAGAGTATAAATTGGAAACACGTTTTGGGCATCTGACAATAGTATTACTGTAAACTATTGAAAGAACATCCATTTTGTCCCACAGAACTATAGTTGATGAAAGTTAGCTGAATGTCAATGGCTAAGACTGGAGTCATTGAGTCATATAGCACGAAACAGGCCCTTCAACCCAACTCATCCATGCCGACCAAAATGCCCCATTTGAGTTAGTCCCATTTGCCTGCATTTGATTCAAATCTTCCTGATTAACCTTAAAAACTGAATGCATTCCTCTTTAATACAGAAGTTCAAATTCAACCTATGGAAGAATTGTTTTAAATTACTGTTCATTTTGAATATCTGTCTTGATTGTTCGCAGTCATAGAATATATGGAAATGAGGGGAAGCTGTTGCAACTATTGGCAAAGTTGCATATAATTTTTCTGCGATTTAAGTGTTTACAGCTGGTACTGTGACATATGCTGATTGCCCTGGTTAAACTTCCCCAATATTCATCTGTATTAAGATTATAATTGCAGCGCCATGGAGACAAATAAGGGCACAGATTGCGCTCTAAATCCACACTACATTAGTTAATCACAACCAGAGGAAGCACAGTTGGTTCCTGTGCTCTAGACTTAAGTGAAGAAAATTAATCAAAATTCTTATTACTGACCCCTGAATCTGCTAATTTCAGTTGAGAAATGGATTAGATTTTGTGGTGATATTATAGTCACCTCGATATAGCTTTGAAACTCTAATGACCCAAAACCTGCAGAGGATGGTGGAGGACATAACTCAAGGAGTTAGACGCATAGCATCATAGAGTAGAAAAACAGATCCTTTGGCCCATCATATCCATGCTAACCACCAAATACTTATTATACTAATCCCATTCATCAGCACTTGATCCATAGCCTACCTTGCCATGGTGATTCAAGTGATGTTTAAATGTAATGAGAGTACTTGCCTCCAACACCACTTCAGCTAGTCTGTTCAGATTAGAATAATCTCTGAGTGAAAAAAAATCACCTCCAAACACCTCTTAACCCCTTGTTGCTTACCTTAAATGTATGTCCACTGGTCTGAAACAACCTCTGAGATGAGTTGCCCTCTGCGGGAATGGATGAGAGGAGAAATGGGTATTAATTGGGCAGTGAAAGAGATGGAAAATCCTGTCATTTTCTTTTATTTCCCCTCTACTGCTGTTCATTTCTCTGCATACTGTACATATTGTTTCAAAACCTTTGTTGCTTCCACGGCATAAAAAGCTATTATGAGTTGCAATGAAGTAAGGCAAGATCTTGGGGCTCTAGGCTGTCATTCTGATAACATCTACTTGTTAGAGCCCTATGTCTGGGTAGGTGACATTGGGCTGGCTAGTGCTGGATTCTCCCTGCTGCCCGGATTTGCCGTCTGTGAAGCTCATCTGCCTGAAGCTCTGATTGCGGACAGCCGATCAAACAGCCTGCTCCACTTCCAGTGCCAGTTCCACAAGGCTGAGCGAGCTCCAAGATGTGAATAGGATTTGGGTGGTGTATCATGAGGCTTTTTGATTGCTTTTAAAATGTCTCTCATAGTTGGAGATAATTAAAAAGCCATTCAAATAGATTTAAATAAATAAAATAATTTAAAAAAGTGGACATGGCTTAAAAACATTTAAGTAAAACAGCATATAGTAAGTTGAACATTTACCTGCATTTGCCCTTTTTTCCACAGGGTCAGCAATAGCATTTAATGAATGGGATTATTGTGCTGACAGCAGGCAAATCCATTTTAAATATGTGGGGTTGGATGTTAAATGGATCTAGATCCTCTCCGCAGCATTGCAAAGTGATGTTTCCAAAGTTAGAGTAGGAAAGAAAATGCATCGACACTTGATTACATGTCTGGTACCTTCCCATACCTCTAGTTTCCCACTCCCTAACTGCCAGTATGATGAGGGGTCTTGACCCAAAACGTTTACCTATTCCTTTTCTCCAGAGATGTTGCCTGATCCGCTGAGTTACTCCAGCATTTTGTGTCTATCTGTAGTGTAAACCTGCATCTGTAGTTCCTTCTTACACATTTTGGACTTGCGTGTATGGCTCAGTAGAAATGGTTTTCTGAGAAGTGGTGAATTGAGAATGGTTGACAGCCATCCTCCAGGTTCTCTGCTGGTCGGCATGGATGAGCTGGGATGAATGGCCTGTTTCCATGCTGTAGGACTCCGTGAATGTATAACTACAGGACTGTCATCGTTCAGCTCAACTCAACCAGTTATATGTGTTTTGTCGGCTTGACTGTGATCCTGTATCCAATCTTTTATCTCTGTGCTACTGCGGATTGCCTCCGGCTCATAATGTTACTGTTATAATCTTTCAGGAATAATTTCAATATTCTACTTCACATTTGTAGTCTGATGAAGTTGACCGTGGACATATAATGTACCTTTTAACATTTTAATTTCTTGAGTGTAGAATATTTTTATCATATATATCCAGAAAATAACTGTTAAAATTGTTAAACACACAGCAATAAATCTTTATTCTTCTCCTGATCTGTTTGGTCCAGCAGTTGATTGGAAAATGTTTGTTTTGTTAAATAATTCTGTTACAAGTCCTAGTTCCTTAACCAGCTTAAAATCAACATTTTTGATCCTCATTTCCAAATGCAAATTTCCAATTTATTTTCATTCTTTTTCAGCAGTATTTTCAGTGCATCTCCTGGGCCTTGCCCTTTATATCCTTGGGGAATGTTTTGAATATACAGCTGGCAAGGTCTGTTGGATTCTTGAACTAAACATCACATTACACAATTGAAGGATTACAGTGAGCCAGCAATCGATCTTTCTCACCGAATACAAGTCCCTTCAACCCTGTCAACTCAAATAATTAGTACCAACAAAATGTACTGAAGTGTGTAAATGTAAATGCATTCAACTGCAAATACACTGCGATGAATACTGTATTTTATCATACCGCGGGAAGGCGTGAAATTGAGTTGAAATCAATAAAATTATTTCTATTATATTTAGTTCCAAATATTTTCCATGATTTTTTAATAATCGGACCAGCATTTATTTAGCACCCTTTTTTAGGGACTCTAAAATTTCAACTTTATTACTTTTGAAGAGCAGCCTGTGCTGCAAAGCAGGACACTTGACAACCAATTTGCCTATGGCTAGCTCCATAAATAGTATTGGAATAAATGATTAGATTTGCCATTCAGGAGTTGGTCGAGGATACATTTTACCAGGAAACTCCGAGATTTCCTGTGGTTTCTTTTGAATAATGGATGTGTACTTCTAACAGTGCAGCATTCACTGAAGTGTCAGCCCACATTCATGTTTCTGGTGTGTGAATTGAATCCATGACCTCGTGCCTTTGAGATAAGTGTACTACCAGTGAACCACAGATGAACATCTATCTTGGTCAGGACAAAAAATAAAACCAGAAAAAGCTTTTGGAAATGTGCAATGTGGGATTTTTGTCATATGTGGTTGTAACAAAAAGCCCAGTGTCTGTAAATTATTGAGAATGCAATGCTGTTTTGCTTAGATTTCAGTTCTGTTGTGTCACTTTAAAAAAATTTTTTTGTCTTTCTACATCAGTACAATGCCATTGGCTCAATTGCAGGATGTTTAACAAATAGGCTGATCTTATGGCAGCAGGAAAGATTAAGTATCCCTTAAATCCTTGAGTTATCTTTCTGGAGAACTGGAGCTTGCTTACATATGTTTAAATGAGGAGATTTGTTTTCACTCTTCCTCCAGCATCTAATGTTTTCATAGGCTGGCAGACCCAAGGCAGAATAAAATGGCTGAGTGGCCACCGCTGTCTTTCTTGATTTATTCACAAAATGCTGGAGTAACTCAGCAGGTCAGGCAGCATCTCGGGAGAGAAGGAATGGGTGATGTTTCGGGTCGAGACCCTCGATTCCTCTTATGCTGTCTTTCTTGAGACAGGCTGGACAAGCTAAACATCCTGCTCTTATCCAACGGCGCTTCATTTGTGAGCTCCGGTAGAAATGATCAGCAAGCCTTGTGACTGGAAAGCATTGCAGGCATTTGCAAGTGGTTCCCTGCTGACATTGACTTTGCAACTTTCAGTGTTATTTAATGGATAGTGAACAGGGAGGGACCCTGACTTTCCGTACTCCAGCCTGGGTATGCCATCCATACCTGCTTTAGATAGAGACCAAAAACAGGAGTAACTCAGCGGGTCAGGCAGCATCTCTATAGAAAAGGAATAGAGGAATAGGTGATGTTTCTGGGTCGAGATCCTTCTTCAGACTGAGAGTCAGGGGAGAGGGAACATGCCTGCTTTTTAGTTTGTGATCATTGCTGTTTGGGGACACGTTTAGAAGATACCAAATAGTATTATCTGGAAAAAAGATGATTTCTTCATCACAGAATATTTCATGTCAGTTGCAATTAACCTAAAGAAAAAATAATTAAGCCTTGATCTAATTCAATGCTAATGAAATACAAGAAAAAACATTACTGTTTGATGCTTTTTTAGCACTCTTCCTTCAGCATGCAGCACATTCCAAGTGAATAATGAACTCAAAATGTCATGCTTATGTTATAAAAATAAACAAGGTAAAATTTGAACAACTGTTGTGATTTTTCAAATATTTTTCTGTCTTTTCTTGACCTTATATTCCTGTCAAGTTTCATGAATAAAATTTTAAAAAAGCGAGAGATTGACTGATACGCCTAGTGATAAATAGAAATGGCCCGGTGGCAGAGTATGCAGGTGTGCCTGTTTGGACAATCAGAAGGACGTACATATAGAGTCATAGAGTAACACAATAGGAAACAAGTCCTTTGGCCTAACTCGTCCATGTTGACCATGATGCCCCATCTATGCCAGTCCCATTTATAGACAATAAGTGCAGGAGTAGGCCATTCGGCCCTTTGAGCCAGCACCGCCATTCAATGTGATCATGGCTGATCATTCACAATCAATACCCCGTTCCTGCCTTCTCCCCATACCCCCGATCATATTTTTCATGACTACCATCCAGTGGCCTTGACATTCACCATCATGAAGTGCTTTGAGAGGCTGGTTATGGAACAAATTAAATCCAGCCTGCCAAGCAACCTTGATCCACTGCAGTTCACTTACTGCCACAACAGGTACATGGCTGATGCCATCTCCCTGGCTCGACATTCATCCCTGGAACACCTGGATAAGAAAGACACCTACGTCAGGCTTTAATTCATAGACTACAGGTCTTTATCATGCATTAAACGCTACACCTTTTATCCAGCATCTGTACACTTTGGACGGCTTGATAGTCTTTTTTTATAGTATTTTCGCTGACTGAATAGCACACAACAAAAAGGCTTTTCACTGTACCTCGGTACATGTGACAGCAATAAACGAAATGAATATTCCCCCTAACCCTATCCTATCCGTGTACCTGCTCTATACCTATCCTCTCCTTTGCTGTGTAGGATTTGTGACTTTGGTTTAAAAAAACTGCAGCTGTTCTGTCAGAAGTAATGTTATCATGTCAGATATTGTAGTGTCTTAATTCATTTGGGAATATCTTAGCAGCCGGTTGAATTCACTGCATAATAACATTATTGAAGTCCAATATATCCTAGATCTTGAAGTACTACTAAAATCTAGGAAAGTATGCTTCAACCAATATTCCTCAGCATTGCATAGCCCAGATTTTATGTGAAGATTTTAATCCACACACTTTAATTGCCCTTTTAGTAATGAAGCAACCAGGGCATTGTCATGCTATTTACACTTCTTAAAGGTCCAGGGTTGACCTTGTGTTTTGAAGGAGATGTTATAATTTTCTGCAGTTTAAGGCGACATGATTTTGAAAAAAAAAGCAACATTTCTGGATTATTCTACCTTCGGCTCCGTACTTACCAATTTTCTGCATGGATAAGATCCTAGAATGATAATGGCTTTCACTGATTCTAGTTACTCCTTTTTTTAACCATAAATCTATAGATTAAAAGTTTTCTACACACCACCAGGCTACATGGTGCTTTTATCCCCCAGATGGGTAGATAGCGCAAATTTATATTTTGTAGGCCAGAAGTATACTGAAGTCTGTGTCTCATGTGAAAGTCACCACCTGTGTGGTACAGACGTGAATACTGGCTTTCACTGCAGTTGAAGTGCAGTTACATTGCATTGTAATGCATTTCTACTGTGGGTCTCGGAGTCTTTTTTAATTTTTTACCGTAATAAATTAATTATGGGATAATTTCTTAATGTAAATTCTCCATAATCTTTGCTTGCATTTCACTCACTATTTGAATATAAATGAATTGGATTCAATTCTGTCCATTATTAAGTGAAGAACTGATTGCAGACTGAATAATGGCTGTCCTTAATAGGTTTTCATGAGAATTTTCCTGGTCACTGATTACTCAAGCTACACAGTGCTGTGTTCAGGGATAAGCATTATTTAGTGAAGAGGAAGCAGAATCAATAATAAATGCTGTTTTTTTTCCGAAACATCTGGTCAAGACATTCCCAAAGACCACTGTGTTGTTTTTTTTTACTCTTTTGCCTGAACTTTTTTGCATTCTCTTGCCGTGGATTAATTCTTCTGACTGCTGAGCTGGTTAAAAGGAGATGAGCTAAAAGTGCTTGCTGTACTGTGCTGGAAAATCTGGTTATGATGTGCAGTGAAATTAAAGTCTAAGAATAGAATCTGCCTCCCAACTGTCTTCAGATAAGCTTTTCTTGGTTCCAGGATTAGAAAGGCAGAATAGATTTTCCCCTGTTTGCGTCACCAGCTGTAGTCACGAATTATGCTCAGCCGGTGCGACAGAATTCCTGAGGGGATGTGCAGGTGAATGCTGACTGTCAGTGGGCTATTGGAAGGAAACACTTGGAGAAGTATTTTAAGAAAGATAATTGGCATCCGCTATCATTTTAACTAATCACGTGACTTTATTTGTGATTTTACATGAATAAAACATTGCATTCATTAAATTTTGCCACAAATCACAAATGTCTAAAAATGACATCTCTGTGCAAAGAGAATTGTTGGGAGTAAAGTTTTGTTTTCTGGTAGGTGGTAAGATATTACTTGTTCAATTCTCAGTACAATATCAATTTTAGCGGAGAGTTTTTAGGGGAACATTGGCCGTTTGATTTGAGACAAAGGTGCAAATCCACTCCAACTTCAAGAGGGAATGTTTAGTCAGTTTGCTGGGTGAACATGCCACATCACGGGGTTTAGGCAACTCTTAGTGAACATGGTCTCCAAGCAATAAGATTGCTCAGAAATTTGCACCAAAGCCACAGACAATGCAGTAAATTGAACACGCCTTGAGGAGCACATGTATTCTCGTGACAAATTCCTCTCATAATGAAAAAAATGTGATTATGTTTTTGAAAGTATTTTTTTCCTTTTACAAAGCTACCAGATAAGAAAATGACCCAGGGCTGTCAGGTAGCAGCGATACATTCAAATGAAAAATTAGATTTTGTTTTGGAAAATGCTCATTCACTGCTGAAATTTAAGTTGTGAGTAATATTGGAAATGTATACAACATTGTATGGAGATGCAGTTCTAAAATTATTGTATTTATTCATAGATTGGAATCAATAATCTGCTGGAAAGGCCTCTGTTCATTCTCTATCCTAGTTGCCTTTGAACTGGGTAGCTTACTAGGCCATTTCAGAATCATTCATTTTGGTGGGTCTGTAATCCTAATTATGCATGCCAGGTTTCTTCCCTTGAGTGACGTCTGTGAACCTAATGAATCTTTACAACAATCTGGTAGTTTTGTAGTCATTGCCACACATGACCAGTGTTTTTTCTAATGCCAAATTATTAAATGCAGCAGCTGCTACAGTGACATTTGAAAATGTGTCTTTAGATTGTTAGTGCAGCCTCTGGATTACTGATTTATTTAGACATAATGGCAGAAATAGTTTGTGCAATTTATCATTGCATTGTAAAATTCAGAGGTTGGCAAGGTGAGCTAGTAAAGCTTTTGGCACCTCACAGAGATGGAATAAATTTCTATTACTGAGAGGAACGCAAAGGTTTAAAGAAATAACTGTTCTTCCTTTTGCAACTCAGTGAAATATTCCTAGTTACTGATGAACGATTAAATATACGATTTAATGATTTAATAAACGATAGAGTGATTTAATAATTATTGTGGGTGGATAAGTCTTAATCATTGTATTTGATTTCCTTTCTCCACCCTAAATAAATGTTGCAGGCTGTCAGTTCCTAAGCATTTCTGAGAGCTGAGCTACCTACAGTAGCCATCTCAAGGTGCTGGAGAAATACCACTGATACTGTCTTCATACAATTATCCCTATTCACTGGAAGAATAAGGAAACCAAAATCAGTTATACCTATTAAGCCAATATCCTCAATATTGAGGCCCTAGATCCGCTCAGTTGGCTAGAATGGGCAGGCCATGTTGTTTGCATGCCCAACACCAGAGTTTAATTGAAATAAGTGTTAGGTATTGCATTTTGGGAAGTCAAATCAAGGAAGGACCTTCTCTGTTAACAGTAGAGCCATGAGAAGTGTTAAGGAGCAGAAGGGTCTAGGAGTACAAGTACATAGCTCCCTGAAAGTGGCTTCGCATTTAGACAGGTTGGTAAAGAAGGCTTTTGGCATGTTGGTCTTCATTGCTCGGGGAATTCTGTACAGGAGTCAGGACATCATGTTACAGTTGTACAAGATATTGGTAAGATGCATTTGGAAAATTTTGTTCATTTTTGGTTACTTTTCTACAGGGAATATGCTATTGAGCTGGAAAGGATGCAGAGAAGATTTATTTCTTGATCACAAGCGGCTGAGGGAGGATTTTATAATAGTATATAAAATCATGAAGGGAATAGATAAGGTTAACGCACAGAGTCTTTTTCCCTGGGTATAGGAATCAAGATCCTTCCACAACCAGAGAGCAGTCCTGAACTGTTATCTACCACTTTAGTGACCCTCGGACTATTCTTGATCGGACTTTGCTGGCTTTACCTTGCACTAAACGTTATTCCCTTATCATGTATCTATACACTGTAAATGGATCGATTGTGATCATGTATTGTAAGTATAAGAAAATAACTGCAGATGCTGGTACAAATCGAAGGTATTTATTCACAAAATGCTGGAGTAACTCAGCAGGTCAGGCAGCATCTCGGGAGAGAAGGAATGGATGATGTTTCGGGTCGAGACCCTTCTTCAGACTCATGTATTGTCTTTCCTCTGCTGGTTAGTGAAAAGCTTTTGTTGCGTGACACTAAACAAAACTGAACTGAACAGATGAAAAGATCTGTTCCAAATCCTCTGAAGGGATGTAACATCTCCATTGATTCCTGGGAATCTCTTCTTATGACCGCTCAAAGTTGCGAAGGAGGATTTGGGATGGTATGGAGAACCTTGAATCGGGAACACATAGAAGCTCTGCTAAAGTGATGGAGGGAGCAGAACACAAACTGCCCATCCAACCGTCTCATTAGCTACCACTTGCCCTACCTAGGTCTCCATGATCACCTCATTATCCATCACGGAACTCACAAAACTAGAGTAACGTTAAGTCATCCTCAATCTGAGGGACTGGCATAGAAGAAGTCTGCTCCACTATTTAGGTTCATATCAAAAAGACGCACAATTTAGGTACAATAATGATGGAAAGCAAAATGGCAGATGTCAAAACATAACGATTATAAAATCTGAAACTTGAAGCCAGTGTTCAGAAGTAGCTAAAGTATTTGGTCATGCTTTTAATAAACTTGGATGTACATAGCTTATGAATTGGCTTGCAATTGGCACCATAGTTATTCATTTCCAGAGACAGAGATTGATCTGTTTACTTTTGATGTGGCAAAATCCAAAATAATTCAGTGTTCAGATCTTGTTCTAATATATAATTTGACCCCTGTATGTTACTATATGTTGAACAATCCCTACAATTTTAATGAATGATTAAGTGGGCCCATTTTTATGTTCTGTACTTACAGTCAGTTCCTGGGTGATTATTGGAAAATTGATCACAGATACCTGAAAATTATCTGGAATACTTCCTTTTAATAGCCTCTCTACACAGCCAAAATCCTGGTAAGCCCAGACCAAAAGTAATTATATGAAGGGTGCAGTAACTATTTTAATGTCCGTGTAGTGTGTAGTGTAGTGAGATACTGGAATTCTGCAATTACTGAAATACTCCAGAAATGAAAATGAAATAAAGATGTCGATGATATTAGTTTTATGAACATCACATCATTTAGCCTTTCACCTTGAGAGAGTGAGCTGACCCAGGCTGCTTGTTTCTAATCAACATGGCTCCGCTAATCACTGACGTGATGAGCACAGTGAGAGGATCAAGTTATTATCATCCATTTCTACCAAGCAGTTGACCTGGCAATCTGGCTAAAATTTACACAGAAAAGTCAACTCCAAATGCACAACGTAAGCTTGCTGTAAAAAAATCATTAGACAGGCTGCCATACCACACACAATCTGGCTGGAAACAACAGTTCCTTGAGTATAAGTTAAAATTCATTACTCCAGTCTGTGATCTTGCACAACGGTGATACTAGCTGAGGGCTATTCTTTAAGACATAGAAGCATAACCATGCACAGAGGGTGGCAAATCTGTGCAATTCTTTGCCACAGAAGGCTGTGGAGGCCAAGTCAATGGGTATTTTTAAAGCAGAGATAGATAGATTCTTGATTAGTATAGGTGTCAGGGGTTATGAGGACAAGGTCAGAGAATGGGGCTAGAAGGGAGTGATAGATCAGCCATGATTGAATGGCGGAGTAGACTTGATGGGCTAATTCTTGAATGGCCTAATTCTGTATGACATAAGGTCACGTGATAGGAACAGAATTAGGCCCTTCAGGGGTACTTCACACTGGCGATGCCACACATGACAGTGGACCGTGAACAGCTTTGGAATCAGGTGCCCGTGTCAGCACCTGCGGAAGAACCACCGGTGACGTTGCTGGCAGTGGAGGAACCACCCATGGAAAAGTCACCTGTTAATCTGGTACCGATAGAGAAATTGCCTGTAAAGCTCGTGCCGGTGGTGGCATCTCCGGTGAGAAGTACCACTGAAGGGCCCTACAAAACTCGGGCAGGATGGGTCTGCAAACCAAATCCCAGATACAAAGACTAATGACTTAATGTTTTTATACATGACCGTTGGTGCGGATATTGCTTTGGTTTGCTTTGCTTTGATATAGTTGTTAGATTGTTAAGCAGTATATTCAGTTTTTTTTATAAGCTTCGCCATATTGCTTGCATGCATGTTTGCTTTATTTTATGAGGCATGTGCTAAAGAAGGAGGATGTCGATCAGCCACTATATTCCTGATCCAGGCTGGATCTTCAGACTGACATCCTGTGGTATGTGTTTTGCACATGCGTGGACGTAGCTTTATTGATAAGATATTAGAACAATCGAGATGCTTGTGAATGTGGGACTCTTTCTCTGCGGTCTCCAAAGCTTATAGCTAATACAGAACTTTATATGAAGTTAAACGACTTGTCGTCGTTACAACTTCTTACAAAGTCTATGCCAGATTTCAGAGCATTCTGAAATTCATTCCCATTCCCCAATTAGCCTCCATGTGATCTAATCAACTCCTCCTTCCCATGATTTATTTGCCACCCTTCGCTAGGGGCAAATTAATATAGCCAACTAACTTACCACCCTATCTTTGGTATGTGGGAGAAACCAGATCACCTGGGAGAAACCCACATAACCACAGAGAGAATGAGCAAATTCCATGCAAATAGCACCTGAATTCACAGAGCTATCTGCTATACCACCAACTTGGTTGATTTAGATAGATACCAAAAAGACATACAATTTAGATACAATAATGATGGAAAGCAAAATGGCAGATGGCAAAACGTAATGTTTATAAAATCTGAAATTTGAAGCCAGTGTTCAGAAGCATGCAAGGAGGCTGAATGCCAGGGCAAAGGAAGAGAAGTCTATCAAATCATCCTGGGTCACTAACTCATTAAGGGAATGGAGGGATATGGGGATGTTACTGGAAAATGATACTGAGGTAGAAGATCAACATGATCTTAATGATTGGTGGAGAAGGATCAAAGGGTGGATGCCTACCGCCACTGCTAATTCTCATGTCCTTATGTTTATAATTTCTCATATTCAATTGCTGAGAAGCATTGTTGCAAAAGACCACTGAAAGGAAGAGTTAACAAAATGCCGTGTCTATTCAATATCACATGTCGTGATACTGGCATACTCCTTTTGGGTAGAGTTACGATTACCAGCATTTTATAAATCAAAGCTGCACTTGTCAAAATGCTTTGTAGCTCAACCCAAATCATTTTTTTAAAATTGAAAGCAATGAAGGGCAATCAGGATAGAGAACTTGTATTGATTGTTCACCTTGCAAGCCCAGAAGGCAACTCCCGCGTTGTTTTCAAAAGAACAGCACAGTATAATTAAAATAATGAAACTTGCGAGAATTTCCCAAAATATTGAAATGCAAAATATACTTTGGTGATCTTTAATGATGAGAATTAAGTAGATTGAGAGTTGTGTGTACTCAGAGTGGCAATGTGAGCAGACAAAAGGAGCATAGTGCATGGATAATTGTTTTCTGTGGCTCTTGGATTGGTAGACACATCCTTGTGAAGCTATTTCTTTCATTCTACAGTCCTAATGCTGATGATGTATCCAGCAGTTTGCAAGTTATTGGTAAATTCACGGCTTCTCTATTTGAGGAATTGTTGTTATCTAAATAATTGCAGGTTGGAGAATCAAAGGAATCAGGTGTTGAAATTCTTTCTCCAGTTTGCTTAAAATATCAAATCGGTATACTTATTCATAAATCGAGAAGCCAGAAAATAAATTAATAGATTTGTGAAATCAAATGTAGGTTAATTGGCTGGGTAAATGTAAAAAAAATTGTCCCTAGTGGGTGTAGGATAGTGTTAATGCACGGGGATCGCTGGGCGGCATGGACTTGGTGGGCCGAAAAGGCCTGTTTCCGGCTGTATATATATGATATGATATGATATGATATGATAAATAGGAAATCTTTTTGGTACTTTACAGCTTGTTCCTTAGCTCATAAAACTAGAAGCATGCAGACCATTCTATCCATCATAGTACAATGCACAATTGATGCATGTCCTGTGAAATAAATTCATGCATGTGTAATGAACTCAGAATATCTGAAAAGAAGGATGCATCCCCACACACATATAAAGAGATTACCTGTTATTTACAGGTTTGTCAGGGTGTTGGTAAGAGCAAAAATCAATGGAGTCAGTGAACTTTGAAACAGCAAACCCCCCTGGAGGTTTCAGAGCATTTTTGATGTGAACCCTTTTTACTTCCGATAAAAACTATAGAAACATACAAATTAGGTGCAGGAGTAGGCCATTTGGCCCTTCGAGCCAGCACCACCATTCAATATGATCATGGCTGATCATCCAAAATCAGTACCCTGTTCCGGCTTTTTCCCCATATCCCTTGATTCCCTTGGCCCGAACAGCTAAATCTCCATTGCTGCAGTCAGATTCTGATTCTGCTTCTACTGTTCAAGAGTGGAATGACTATCGCACAGAGCAAGCAGGAGTGGTCGGGTATAAAGGGCTCAGGATAGGAAGTCTCATTTTACTGGGCTCTGCATGGAACCGTGCTCCTCCATCACCAAACTGAGTAGGAATGCATCTGAAGGCTAGATTTTCTGCACCATGCCGCTTTCTGCAGGCAGAGCTGCAGATAGGAATTTGTGGCTGGCCTGCTCTTTCTATGGAAATAAAGTAATGGTTGCCGAGAAATACGTAACTTTCAGATCTTTTCACACAGCAGCGTTTGGTGCATGCCACGTAATGTAGTTTGCAGTATAAAGCTGCATTGAGATGGATGCTTTATACTCAACGAGTAAAGATGATTCATCAAAATGTTTCCTCCGCTTGGCAACACATATTTACCTAGATCGTTGGGTATGCGGAGTTCAGGGGATGATATACTGTACCTATGTGTGACTTTAGGTTTTATGTGCATTGAGAAACATTAATCTCCGATGACAACGGTTATATTGTATTGATCATCCCACCAATCATGTGATCAGAATTAAATCATTCAATGTGAGAAATATTTTTATACTTCCAATCAAGACCACAGCCATACATTCAATGAGCAATCACCCTGTGAATTACCTTAGTGTGTCATCGGCGTTGTTTACCTATCCTTATTCCTCTTCACAGAGTTCATCTTGCGGCCATTGCCAGGCTGATGGAGATTAGTTGTACAGCTGTGAAGGGTGAACTGAATTCAATTCTGGCTGAGCAGCCCAGGCTTCAGACTGCATGGTCTTGCTGCAAGTCAATAGACAATAGGTGCAGTAGGCCATTCGGCCCTTCGAGCCAGCACCGCCATTCACTGTGATCATGGCTGATCATGCACAATCAGTACCCCGTTCGTGCCTTCTCCCCATATCCCCTGACTCCGTTATCATTAAGAGCTCTATCTAACTCTCTCTTGAAAGCATCCAGAGAATTGGCCTCCACTGCCTTCTGAGGCAGAGAATTCCACAGCTTCACAACTCTCTAAGTGAAAAAGTTCTTCCTCATCTCTGTTCTAAATGGCCTACTCATTCTTAAACTGTGGCCCCTGGTTCGGGACTCCCCCAACATCAGGAACATGTTTTCTGCCTCTAGCGTGTCCAATCCCTTAATGATCTTATATGTTTCAATAAGATCTCCTCTCATCCTTCTAAATTCCAGAGTATACAGGCCCAGTCGCTCCAGTCTTTCAACATACGTCAGTCCCGCCATTCCGGGAATTAACCTCGTGAACCTACGCTGCACTCCTTCAATAGCAAGAATGTCTTTCCTCATGTTTGGAGACCAAAACTGCACACAATAGTCCAGATGTAGTCTCACTAGGGCCTTGTACAACTGCAGAAGGACCTCTTTGCTCCTATACTCAACTCCCCTTGTTATGAAGGCCAACATTCCATTGGCTTTCTTCACTGCCTGCTGAACCTGCAGGCAGGATAAATGTATGAATCCCCTCCACAAGGCGGCTCACCCTTGGGATCTGTACAGCCTATCCAGTCTGTTGCTTGTACTTTCTGTGAGGGAGCAATAAGTGTGTTAACCGGTCTGCTGCAATGTGTGTAAATATGATGTACCAGTAAAAGTAGAAAGATTGAAGGTTTTTGTAAGACACTAAACCATGTGGACCCGTTGGGCCCAAACCTCTCCTGCATTGGTGCAGCACTCCCCCCTCACCCCCTCCCCTCCCCCCCTCCCCCTCCACCCCTTCCCCTCCTCCCTCCACCCCTTGCCCCTCCCCTCCCCCTCCCCTTCTCCTTCCCTTCCCCTCCCTTCCACTTCATCCCCTTCAACCCCTCTTATTCTCCCCCCTCCACCCCCATCCATCCCTCCCTCCCTCCCCCTTCCCTAGGAGATAGATTTAAACTTTAAAATGTGAATAACTTTAAAAATATAACATTGATTTCAATGAAACTTCTTCCATTAACACCAAAGGGATGACGGTGAGTAAGGTGGGCCTAAAATTGTCGAGCTATTGTGTACCGTTTTGGCTGTAGATCAGGAACAAACAAACAAACAACCGAGAGTTTTAGTATGTAGATGAGCTAAGTGTGCACGAGTTAGTAGAGTGGAATGCAAGAGTTAATAGAAGCGTTAGTAGAATGACTAGTAGTTAGTGGAATAAAGTAGAAGAGTTAGTAGAATAGCTCACAAACATAGAGCTATACAGCATGGAAACTGGCAATTCAGCCCAACTCGTCCATTCCAACCAAGATGCGTCATCTAACTTTGTCCCATTTGCCCACAATTAGCCCATCGCCCTTGATACCTCTCCTCTCTGTGACTTGTCCTGAATTTTATACATTGTACCTGTCCTGAACTAATCGCATGAACTAATTGCCTTTCTCTAATTTAGTACTTTCCTGCCAGATCCAGACTTATCCGTGCTCAAAACAATCTTAACACTTGTCTCGATCCAAAAAGTCACCCATTCCTTCTATCCAGAGATGCTGCCTGTCCCGCTGAGTTACTCCAGCATTTTGTGTCTATTAACACTTATGGAACTGTGATCGCTATCCCAAACAGATGCAATTTAGTGCTGCTTCCACTATGTATAATCATACATATAATGCCATTGCATGTTTTTCAGACATTGGGACCGAGTCACGAGGGCATCATAAATGGCAATGAGCTCTTTGTCGTCTACCACCTCCTTACACCTTCACTCAGACCTTTGGCCGCCTGGGGGCCTGAACGTGCATGGTGTTCTGTCTAACCTACATCTTTTCCACTGGGATCTAGGCATGCATATCTGAAATAGAGTGCCTGCACTCATGTCTCTGCAATCATCTAGTGCAGCACAGTGGTGCAGCAGTAGAGTTGCTGCCTTACAGCACCAGAGACCCAGGTTTGATCCTGACTACAGGTGCGTGGCTGTACGGAGTTTGTATGTTCTCCCCGTGACCTGCATGGATTTTCGCCAAGAGCTCCGGTTAATTGGCTTGGTAAAAATTAGAAATTGTCCCTAGTGTGTGTAACATAGTGTTAATGTGCAGGGATCGCTGGTCGGCGCAGACTAGGGGGGCCGAAGGGCCTGTTTCCGCACTGTATCTCTAAATTAAACTAAACTATTCAAAGAGACACTCTCCAACCTTCAAAGTTGTCCAATGCTGATTTCAAGGATTATCTCCTGCAGTCATAACGCTAATTCACAGAGTTTTGTTCAAGCTTATATGTGGAACTCCAGAAGTTATTGTGCGTTGATGGGAGAAAGGACATTAATTAGCAATTCTCCTGTTCCTGCTCAATGGATGAAAATTGCACATCCACAGCAACAGGACAATCTACCTTTGCCGGTGCATATTTCCATATGCAAATGGATTTCTAAGCATATACCCTTCTGAGTATTCCCCTTTGCCTTTTGCACCATGAAAGAAAACTGATTCTTTAACAATAGGCTAATTATTATCTAGTAGTGATTATTATTTGGGAATCTAATTGAGCAATCCCGGATATCTTATATGTTTTAATAGATTGTGGTCTTTTTGAAGTTCAATGTTTTTGTTCTTGCATTTCATATATATCCAAATCCAGCAATTGTGTTTTTCTCAAAATTCCAGCATCTACAGTTCTTTGTGTCTCCTAAAATGAGATTATGGCAACGCATCGTACCAGGGGTTAATAAATCTGTACAGTGAGTCATCTATATAGTTGGACATTTCCGGGGATGCTGTGAATCAGTTGTTTCAGAGTCATCTTCCCTATGGCCTTCAACATCTTGTGCATAATAACTTCCACAAAATCTAATGATATACATGATATATATATATATATGATATAAAGTACGTTTATCGAGTATAATGAACTGCTGATCACAGGTATTAGTACAATTACATTAAAGGCGATCATGTTAGGGGGCCAAATGATATCACCGTAAACAAGCATACGATTACTTTGCAGTCCCAAGTGGATGTGTTATCATTTTCCTTGCACAAAATGCTCATCCTCAGCTCAAAATTACTTTTGGAGATAGGATGGAGAGATTCCTTGCTGTCAGATTTGCAGCTTTGCAATGCCGTTTGAAGATTAAATAGTTCTTCATCTCTAAAGGGCAAAGGGTATCACCAGCTCAATCATGGTGAATCTGAAGGTGCACAGATCATGTGACAGGACCTGCAATAATGCTGCGGTATTTTAGCAGTAAATCAGTAGAACGATCATAATCTTGTACAACAGAAAATCACTACCTTTCTCAAGGCACCTAAATCATCAGTCATAGTTACTGTAATTTATATTATCCAGATGCAGCTGCAGAGAAGGCAATTTCTCCTGCTTGGCCATACCTTTTCTGACATCTGTGTGTGTGTGTCGTAACAGTAAACATTAGAGATTGCCTGAGGTAATGCAAGGAATATGAGTAAAAACTAAATAGAAAGATACTGAAAGGTAGATAAGTAGAAAGATCAAAGAGAGCAAGTAGATCATGTATTGAAAATGAGAGTGAGACAGATAAAGCCATGGAAAGAACAATAATTGGTTTTGGAAATAGAGCTATGGTGCTTAGTAATAAAGCAGTGATAAATTTGTGTGAAGCAGAGATTGGGACACAGAATACCATGTGCAATTATGGATGCCCTGTTGTACATCATTCACAGAGAATATTCCCTGGATTCATCATGATGATGCATAGATGGAAATCTATAGCTTTAAAGTAAGTAAGTCATTAAAACCACTTTCGCTAGGGTACGAGAGGAGATTTAATCCAGGTTTAATTTCTAAAATAATAAGGGAGTTTGTCATATGAATGAGTAAAGGTCTCTGCTTCTGGTGGGAATTCGTTGTTGTAGAATTCTTATTTTCAAATTGTCACTCTGCATAAGAAGATTTAGAAGAGTTATTTGGCACTAACCTATAATGGAATGAAATGTGTTGTTGCAGAAAGAAGATGCGGCATCAGTTTACTGATTTTAAGCAAAGTGCAATAAGATTTGAAGAAGGACGAATGCATGACTGTGGGTAGAGAACGGAATGCTGGTACTGTTTTGAGAGCCCAGCTGTTCTCTTTGTGCTTAAAGTCCGAATAAAAACCATTGAAACAGGCTTGAAGCATCAATGAGGATTTGGTGTAGGCGGCAAGCAGAAGAGCTATGTAGAATACCCTTTTTATGTCTGTTCTCTGATCGTTAGGCTGATGGAGGCAGCTATAATTGGTTTTAGCATTCCCATGCCAGGTTGAGACAAAACAACTGGGATTCCCATTCCTTTATTGCAGTCCATTGGATACTACTAAAAAGTGAGTACCTATGGATATCATATCACACCTAAAATGGGTTAATCTGTGAACCATTCTTGTTAACTGCGACTGCGTTTGAGGCACATGCAAATAATGTGAGTCATCGGGCACTGAAGTATATTGAATGTTGGTGGAAATATGCATCAGTACAACTCGCCTTTTTTAGGAGAATTGAGGAGGAATTTAGAATGTGGGGGAGGAAAACCAAAATTATAGGAGTGAAGCATTAAAATAAAGCCTTAATTGGATTCATTCCGTGGGTGAATTTGTTTTCCTTTCGACATCCTACGCAGTCTCCATGCATGAGATTAATTTTAAAATACTTGGGATCTTGATGGATGACTAATAAGAGATGGAGATCCCATTGCAAACTAGAGAACTTTAAAAAAGGATTGTTTGAAGAGAAGCAGGAAATGTCCCTGTTCGGGGATTAATCATGTGGGTTACAGTAGACGGCGTCTCAGAGCAACATCGTTGAGAGTTGACCAAGTTTGGTTACTGAAGTGATGATGTTGAAACTAAAATCTGGAAATGCACACGGGAAGATTGCACCTTTAGTGTCATGAAAAGTGTGGTGCCAAATACTTGTCATCACAACAATTTCCAGTCAATTCAGGCATGGCAGGAGAAAAAAAAGGGGGCTTGTAATAGAATACCGGCATGAGCTTTTTAGCTGGAAGAAAGATGGCAAGCTTCTTTGGAAGGGAACTTAGAAGTTGAAAGAAGGGTGAATGAAGGAGCAAACAGCCATGAAGGGTGGGAGTGAGAGTGGAATTAGTGAACCAACCCTGGTGATGGAGCAGATTCATAAAGGATGAAACCAGAATTATGAAGAAGAGATGGAATAGCCATCAGATGACATTTAACCACAATGTTAAGAAGTTGGGAAGCCAACATCATTGCCCTTTGCACACTTATTAGACCCCTGTTGACTTCAGTCTGTTGAAATGGTTATGTTATGGGCATTTCTGCTGGAGTGTGTATTTGCCAAGAGATCTTGAAAAATATTCAGTGGTCTGTATACTAAGACCAACAATGACTAATGTTATAACATCATGTACTTGGTGAAAAATGTAAAATGGACTGCCAGAAACTTGCTGGTCTTCCATTGTAAAGGAAAATTAAAAACAGCAGGCTGGCACATTCCAAGATACAGGATTGCCTGCTGAGAGACTCCCATGAGCTCGGTACACCAACTACAAAGGCTCCATGGGGAAGGCGTAGGACCCTCATACCACTGTTCATCAAAAGGCTGTGCCTTGTGTAATAACCTGTCAAACTTCTCACTGCTAGAACATTTGGAATAATAAAATGATGGCATATTGATGTAAATATTGAAAGCAAATATAACGACATGCTTGGTACAACATTTGACTGTTGTACATTCTGTATTGTATAAGTGCAAATTTATGGATAAAATATATATTTGGAATAATGTATTGCATTAATTTCAATACAATTATGTCCTTTACCTCATTAGCACGGAGGAGCACCCAGAGCAGAGGTGACCACGAGTGATGGAGAGATACTATATTGTTCTGCCCTAAGCTGTCATTTTACTTCACAGCATGGGGTTATTCCCTGCCTGCCCTGAAATCTGAAAACATAGTTGCTGATATCATTTTTTAAAACAGTGACTTGCATTATTTAAAACTCCAGGACAAGTTTTTCATTGTGTGAGCTGAATCTTATTTGAAGCTATATGTAAAGGTAAATAAAGTCACTGATATATAATTTATGAGAAACGGATTTCAGAAACCCCTGTGCTCATTTTTTGTTCATGAATGGCAGTGTATAATGTATGAGCTACACTTCTCCGATCACTGCCATAGATCTGCTGGAAATCGCTATAATAATGATCCAGGTTTTTTTCAGCCTTCAAGTTTTGAATTTATTAGGATTGCTCTAGAATTATTGTGCTTTGACCAATTATGAAATCTCTGAACATTTAATTTTCTGATATATTTTGCTATTGTACGGCAACACCATCTTATAAAAATATTTGATTTTCACATAATGGGGTAAATACATTTGATTTTTGTTCTATTGGAAGTTGATCTTGGCTTGGGAATCAAAAGAGATTGCAAATAATGGAGATCTGGAGAAAAGAATGGAAACTGGTGGAGGAGCCCAGTGGGTTAGGCAGCACCTAGGGAGGGAAATGGACAGTCGGAAATTTCGGGTTGAGATTGTTCATCTGGGGTGGACATTTCCAGACCTGATGAAGGATTTTAATCTGAAACTTTGACTGCCCATTTCCCTCCATTGATGCTGCCTATCCTGCTGAGCTCCTCCAGCAGCTCTACCTTTGTTGGCCGAGAATTTATGGTCAGCGGCCAAATAGTTGTGCTTTCCACTGACTGAGAAGAAAACTTCCTGCAGGGGTCTGGTGATCTCCGTCTTTCTCTCATGTCGGCAGTCTCATCGAACTGCCGAGACAGATACTGAAATATTAGAAAGAGGTTAGCTCAAATATTTAAAGCACAGATATTTGTAGTAAAATACATTTAAAACATTTATATCACCACTTACCTTACGTTTTGTTTTTAAGAGCTGGAGAGAAGGCTAAGCAATAATTCTGGCTAAGCATGCAGTTAAAACCCTGCTTGTGCATCGTAAACAAACAGGGTAGCATTTTCAGACCACTCTACTGCTGTGCCTATTGTAAACTGTTGAAATTTTTGTCAATTCAGCTGATTTCTCTTGATTACAATGGAGCATACAAAACACACAGCTGGAACCAACAGCAGCTTCAGTGTGTGCAATAAATTAGAAATGCTTGGAAACTGTGAAGTTACCGTAAATTTCATGGGATAGTAAGTGGAAAACAGGGAGTATTACCTTCACAACTGCTACAAAATGCAGGCCGCTATTTTTTAAAATAAAAACATGTCACGTGTTCAAAGAGTCGGTATCATTTAGTTTTGTTTCATTGTTCATGTTATGATGGTACCATGCAAGGGAATATTTAATTGACTTTCGTGGTCCTTCTGATATATAGATTGGGCTGCACACTACCCTAAAGTAATTGTGTAATGCCCTAGGGTCACTTAACTCAGTGGTTAGACATTTTAAATTTAAGACCTGGCCCTTTGTGCAGGCTTCTGAACTGGGCCAAGTATCCAATCATCATTATTAAGACCTTCTCAAAGGATTTCCTTCAAGACAGATGCTGAAAATTGACTGGGATAGGTTAAGCAAGTAATGAGAATTTGAGATGTTCCCAGAAGGTTGCCCTGCACTTGATTGACTTGTTTTAACTAATTAAAGCAAGCTTGTGTTGAATATTCAAACTCTGAAAAGTGTTTGAACTTGTATTTAAAAGGGTAAACTCAGGCATGTGCATGGTTGACTGAGTAGAGCAGACAAACACAGATTATGAAGTGAAAAAAGAATCTTTGTATGGATCCCTTCTTACTCTGTTAATGAAACAGAGGGACTTTGCTTATGAATAATTTATTGTGGTCTGAATAACATAATTTTTCATTATAATTTAGGGATAAAACAAAAAGCAAACATCACAGATGGGGAAAATTTGAAATAAAAATGGTTAGTCCTGAGACCATCTAGAAGTCTACAGCATATGTTGAAAGTGGACGTGTATATCTTAAGTGCAGCCGGAGACTGATCTGCCAGCAGTGCTATTTTGAGTCTGCTTTTGAAGCATGATATTTACTCTTCTAACCACAAAAAGATTATGTCTATCGAGGATTGTCTGTGTTTTTGAAGTCTGTCAGTCTTTCTGTTATGATATAGTTATCATGGTAATATATGTGTGACAACATTCCTGAGATACAAATTATTTTAACCCTTCCCTCTTCCTGAAAGCATAGTTGGCAAAATATATTGAAGATGGACACAAAATGCTGGAGTAACTCAGCGGGACAGGCAGCATTTCTGGAAAGGAATGGGTGATGTTTCGAGTCGAGACCCTTCGTCAGACTGATGTCAGACTGAGTGACCCTTCGTCAGACTGAGTGCGCGGTACAGAGATAAAATGTCGTCGGAGATAGTAAGACTGGTTGGAGAACTGGGAAGTGGGAGGGGATGGAGATAGAGGGAAAGCAAGGGCTACCTGAAGTTAGAGAAGTCAATGTTCATACCACTGGGGTGTAAGCTACCAAAGCAAAATATGAGGTGCTGTTCTTCCAATTTGCTCTGGGCCTCGCTCTGGCAATGGAGGAGGCCCAAGACAGAAAGGTCAGTGTGGGAATGTGAGGGGGAGTTAAAGTGTTGAGCAACCGGAGATCAGGTAGGTTTAGGCGGACTGAGTGGAGGTGATCAGCTAAACGATCACCTTTCCCTGGCAAAATACATTTATATTCGTGATCAGTGCATCGTGATCAATCACATCAATTTGAATCAATCCATCAGTTATGTGGGACAGACGTGGAATAGAAATAATGCTTTTCCCGCTTGATGCCCCTCCCCCCAGACAAAGAAAGGTGAAGGTGATGCCTCTTGAGACACAAACCCAAGGCATGGCGGCACATTAATCTGCCAATTTCACCAGCCAGGTGCAGTCTAAGTGAATATGTGATTCATTGATGTTTTTATCTGTTTTTGATTGCAGAATAGATGGCTAGTATACTGCAACAATGCATCTGTAGGATTATTAAAGCAGTTAATCACACCAACATTAATTGAATATTATTAACAATTTCTGATTTGGGAATGGACATTCATAAAAATCTGTTAAAGGCCACTGTTTAAAACTAGTTTAAAAAAAATCTTTACAAGTTAAGGTCAAAACTAGCAGCAGGGCATTGCAAATATCGTCAGGTGATATAGGCAAGCCAGAACAGATCTTGCACACAAGACTGTATCTCTGAAAAGGTGCAGTAGCAGAGTGCTTATGTTGCTGGAGTACCATCCAGAGACCAAAAATCAAATAATTGAAAGATCTGGGATTTTACTCTCTGCAATGACATCTCTGGAATAGGTGTTCGGCCCTATTTGGCCATGCCAACCAAGATGCCCCATCTATGTTCATCCCATTTACTTATGTTGAGCTCATATCCCTTTAAACCTTTTCACTTATCTATTCAAATGCATTTTAAAAGTTCTTATTCTACCAGTCTCAACCAGTGGAAAAAGTTGCCCCTGAGGTTCCATTAACATTTTTATACTCCCCTAAATCTATGCCCTCTAATTCTTGATTCCCCGACTTTGGGGGAAAAAACCTCTGTACATTCACCCTATCTATTCCCGTTGTAATTTTATATACCGCTGTAGGATCACCCCTCAGCTTCCTACGTTCCAAGGAATAAACTCCGAGCTTGCCCAACCTCTCCCAATAGCTTAGGCCCTCGAGTCCGTGAAACATCCTTGTAAATCTTCTCTATGGCATATTTCCTATAGCTGGGTGACCGAAACTGAACACAATACTCCAAGAAACGGCCTCACCAACATAATGTCCCAGCTTCTATACTTTATTCCCTGATCGATGAAGACCTGTATGCCAAAAGCCACCTTCTTAGAGCAGCACAGTTGTGCAGCTGGTAGACTGAGACCTGTCTGTGTGGAGTTTGTATGTTTTCGCTGTTAAAAGCTAGGTGTGACCAGTGGTATATAATAGTTTGATATGAATGTCCATTTCCAAATCAGAAATTGTTAATAATGCTCAATTAATGTTGGTAGATTAATTGCTTTAATAAAGTTGTTCCAGGCAATGATAACTCTGGGATAACTGATGTCCTCCAGCAAAATCTGCCATTGACGTGGCCTCCAGACAGCCATTTCTTAACTCGACTCTTAACTGCTGCCTCTATTCAGGAGATGTTAGGGATACAGGGTAAATGCAGCGATGTCTACATTCCATGAACAAATAGATAAATCCATGCCGATCATCAATCTCCCGTTCACACACTAGTTCTGTGAGAGAGAGCTAGATAGAGCTCTTAAGGATAGCGGAGTCAGGAGGTATGGGGAGAAGGCAGGAACGGGGTACTGATTGAGAATGATCAGCCATGATCACATTGAATGGTGGTGCTGGCTCGAAGGGCCGAATGGCCTCCTCCTGCACCTATTGTCTATTGTCTATTGTGTTATGCCTCGTTTTCTACCATGCAGTCAATTCTGTATTCAGTTAGCTAGCTCTCCCTGGATCCCAAATGATTTAACCTTCCAAAACAGCTACCATGTGAAACCTTATCTTTGTCCCATTTTAGCAGGATTATAAATCTGCTCTCAAGTTTAGCAAATGCCTCCAATAGAATATCTTTAACAAATGACATTGAAACGGGTCTATTTCAACATTAATGAGGATAGATTATGTAGAAATTAATTATAAATAGTTTGATGCTTCAAGTTCTATGAACAGATTATAATAGAGTGAGAGAGGTTCATAATTGAGCTCACATTTACTTGAGATGTCTGATAAGAGGAAATGAGCATTATTTTCTATAGGGATGATTTTAATAATAGCTATTACCATTAACTTAATCTGTGTAGAATAAAGCTGATAGCTCCATGGCAATGTAAACTCATCATTTGCATTGAAATAAATAATCAAAATAAAATTCATGAAGAGTTCCTTCTTGGTGCTATTTTGGGATGTCATATTTGTGGTTTTATGTAATGAGAATTAATGAGAATAATCTCAAACCCCTCGTTCATTTTAATTCCTTTGTCATATAAAATACTGCCCATCACCCCTATCACAAATGCACTTAAAATCTCTATAAATGTGGCAAGTCCACAAATAACTTCCAGATAATCCAGCCGTATTTGACAAATATAATGCTAGATGTACTGAACCTTTATAGGCCCAACTCTGGCTTGGTGTCCATTTTTTAAAATCTTAATTTTGAACGCTGAAACAGCTTCATTTGCACTACTGTTTAGGTGGGAAGATCATTTTGTGTTTATATTCCTGATTACTATCTTGTAACATAGAAACATAGGAACATAGAAAATAGGTGCAGTAGGCCATTCGGCCCTTCGAGCCTGCACCGCCATTCAATATGATCATGGCTGATCATCCAGCTCAGTAACCTGTACCTGCCTTCACTCCATACCCCCTGATCCCTTTAGCCACAAGGGCCACATCTAACTCCCTCTTAAATATAGCCAATGAACTGGCCTCAACTATCTTCTGTGGCAGAGAATTCCACAGACTCACCACTCTGTGTGAAGAAATGTTTTCTCATCTCGGTCCTAAAAGACTTCCCCCTTATCCTCAAGCTGTGACCCCATGTTCTGGACTTCCCCAACATCGGGAACAATCTTCCCGCATCTAGCCTCTCCAATCCCTTAAGAATTTTATATGTTTCTATAAGATCCCCCCTCAGTAACCTCTGCTGAAAAGTGCCCATGTGTGTCCATATCGAGATTTAGTGTTGCTGTTGAGGAACGGACTTGCTGGTGGTTCTTCTTTTGCCCACACAGTTAATCAGTTGTCAAGGATCATAGATGAAGAATGATAATTTGGGCATGCCATGTAGCATTACCACTGCCAATGGAACCACAATGAAAAGAATAGTATCAGAAAATGTACACAGGAAGGATCGCCCTTTCCTTCACACAATTACATTTTTGTCTTTTATATCTTTCTTTACATATTTAAATGTAAACCAGTTAATATTTTTGTATTGCTTTCAAACAAAGGGGGTGGGGGGAGGGGCATTTAGTTTTCAGTTGATTTCTCAATTAAGAAACTAAAGATTGTTTGCAAAAACGATTAATATTGGTGTTATCCATCATTTATAATTTGAGCATCAAAACCTATTTTTAAATAATATATATGGGTTGAGACACAGATATTGCTGAACAAACCAGAAGGTTGTTGAAAGTTTAAGGGATACCAAGAAACTTGAGGTCATGTTGCCTCTTTTGAAAACCATTATATTGTAGAGCACATTGCTTTTAATCAATAAATAATATTTTTTTAATATTAAAGAAATGATTGCAAACTAACTTGATGCATTTGCCAATCGGTTGTTTATAAGCAATTTTCTGGACTGTGTTTAAAAGACTTTCCACATTTGCCAAATTATACAAGAATGATTCACACTATGTGAAGAATAATGGATTAAGCTGATTAAAATCCACCATGCTTAGTTCTCAAAGGTCAACAACTAATATCCTGTAAAAATTATTTTTCCATCAACTCCCTTCTGCAATTTATCTCCTCTAGCTGACATTTTTATCCACAAATCTTAGCATCTTCAATTTCTCCATTGACACCAGCAGATCCAACCCCCAATCATATTAGCACTGTACGTCATCAGAACTAAACGCACACACGGCAACTAGTTTGCAGAGTACCTGGGCACTGTCTGCACTGGCCAACATGAACTCTCAGTTTCATGCCGTTTTAACTCCGCTTGCCATTTTCACACTGAATTGTCTATCCACAGGTTTCTCCACTGTCACAGTTAGGCCCAATGTAAACTAGAAGAACACCACCACATATTCTGCCTGAGCAGTCAACAGCCCAATGGTATGAACCTTGAATTTTCCAATTTCGGCAACCTTTACTTACTGTGTTCCCTTCTCTCTCTACTTCCAATCGATCTCTGGCTCCTTCCATATTTTTTATTCCCATTTCCATATCCTCTTTCAGCCTCATCCATCACCCACTTTTGTCCCCCACCCCCTTTCTGGTTCCATCCACGTACTACCCACACATTTCACCCACTGGATCCCATACTGCTCCATTTTGAGCACATATGCCCTTTGTCTCTCCTTTACTGGTTCCCATTATCACCTTAGATAGACCACAATTCAGCGGGACAGGCAGCATCTCTGGAGGGAAGGAATGGGTGACTTTTCGACTTGAGACCCTTCTTCAGTTTGAATGCTCAAGAATGAATAAAGCTGCTGAAAGCAGTGGACTTTGTCTGGTCCATTGCGCGTATTGACCTCCCCACTGTCGAAGGGATCCAGTTTGCACTGCATTAAGCAGCTAATATCTTCAAAGACCCACATCTTGCTCTCTTCTGACTGTTACCCTGGAGAAGATATAAGAGCCTGAGAACTGTTCCCTACATTCAAGAACAACTTCCTCCCATCAGGTTTTTGAAACACCCCAAACAACCATAACCACAACACTAACTCAGTACTGAACCACTATGAACTTTATACCACTATGGTTGCTCTGCATACTTTGGCTTTTGCCTATTACCAGGTTGTTTGCAAAGACTAACTGATAATTTATTGATTCTTTATTTGTTTTTGTTATTGCATCTAATGTGCCTGTAAAGCTGCAGCAAGTAAGACTTTCATTGTTCCAGTTCATGTCTGGTGCATATGACAGATAAACCCTCTTGATAACTTTATCTTGATCCCAGCACTTGCAGCATTTGTGTCACCGCTTATCACCCTCCAGCAGCTGTCTCCTCCACCTTCACCCTCCCCCTTCCTAGCTCCCTCTGCCTTTTTTCCTTCTTTGCTTCCATCTATCAGATTAAGCTCTTAGGGCTAACGGAATCAAGAGATATGGGGAAAAAAGCAGGATTTTGGATGATCAGCCATGATCATATTGAATGGTGGTGCTGGCTCAAAAGGCTGATTAGCCTACAATTTCACCTGTTTCCTATGTTTCATTTACTGGCCCCTGTTTCACTCCTTCCCTTCTCCTTAGTCTGTCAACCTACACTCTTCACTCTAAGTGTGTAAGAACGAACTGCAGATGCTTGTTTAAACTGGCTAGACACAAAATGCTGGAGTAACTCAGCGGGACAGGGAATATCTTTGGAGAGAAGGAATGGGTGACGTTTTGGGTTGAGACTCTTCATCAGACTGGCCAGGGATAAGGGAAACTACCTAGTCGCAACAGAGACAGAGTCCCCTGAGTCCTTACCTTCCACCCCATCAGCTGTCGCATACAACAATAATCCTCCAAAATTTTCCGCCACCTCCAACGGGATCCCACCACTTGCCACATTTTCCCATTTCCACCTTTTGCAGAGACCGTTCCATCAGCAACTCTCTGGTTAACTCATCCCTTCCCCTGCAACCGCAGAAGATGCAACACCTGTCGCTATACCTCATCCCTCGACTCTGTCCAGGGACCCCGACAGTCCTTTCAGGTTAGGCACTTGCACCTCCTCCAACCTCATCTACTGTATCCGTTGTTCAAGATGTGGACTCGTATACATTGGCGAGACCAAACGCAGACTGGGCGATCGTTTCACGGAACACCTTCGCTCAGCCCGCCTGAACATACCTGATCTCCTGGTTGCTGGACACTTTAATTCTCCTTCCCATTCCTACAAAGACCTTTCTGTCCTAGGTCTCCTCCATTGTCAGAGTGAGGCTAAATGAAAATTGGAGGAACAGCATCTCATGGAACAGCATCTCATCTCAGGAACAGCAGCTTACAGCCCAGTGGTATGAATATTGATTTCTCTCACTTCAGGTAGCCCTGGCATTCCCTCTCTCTCTCTCTATCCCTCCCCCACCCCAAGTCACACTAGCTTCTCATTTTCACCCTACAAACAGCTAACAATGGCCTGTTTCCTTTATCATCGTAACTTTTTTGCATATCTTTAATTCATTGTTCTTTATCTCTCCACATCACTGACTATATCTCTCGATTCCCTTAATCCTGACCAGTCTGAAGAAGGGTCTCGACCCGAAACCTCACCCATTCCTTCTCTCCAGAGATGCTGCCTGTCCCGCTGGGTTACTCCAGCTTTTTGTGTCTCTCTTCACACTTGATGCAGGGTCCTGATGCAACCCAACCCTAAGACTTGATGCAGGGCCCTGATGCAACCTAAAATGTTGATTTCTGTCACTGACTGAGGGGCTGAGTCCGTCTGTGTGGCTGTCCCTCAAACAACTGTATCCCCCTGACATCAGTCTGAAGAAGGGTCTGGACCCGAAACATCACCCATTCCTTCTCTCCTGAGATGCTGCCTGACCTGCTGAGTTACTCCAGCATTTTGTGAATATCTCCTCAGGAGGCCTCACGAGTAACAATGGTTCTGCGTACACAAAAATGTGCTAACACCACCAGTATACAAAAAACAATAACACTATGAACATTTAGACTGAACGGCACCACAAATGGAAAGAGCCGTGCACTGTTCTTTTCCTTGTTATACTGCTGTATATATTTAATTGTAAATAATAAAATTTATTTTTCAAATTTAAAAGATCCTTTCCCCACAGATGTTGTTTGACCCGTTGCGTTCCTCCAGCAGTTTGCTTTTTACGTCAGATTCCAGCATCTGCAGCCTCTTAGTGTCTCCATCCACCAATCACTGTTGTTTTCCAACAATGTATTTGGTTGACAGGAGGTTTATTTCTACTCAGCCAGACTAATCCTGTCAATGCCTTCTCTCTCCCCACTGCGACCAAACTCTCTGATCTTACACGGTACTTGTAGCCTTGTCAACACTTGGCAAAACTTTCTGAACGACAGCTGGGGAATTTACATGATAATCCAGACTATACGACTCTAAATGTGATTACTCGTGTGTGCTGACTAGGGAGATATGGAACTGTTCTTTAGCCTTCCTGAAATTGCAACGTTTAATGGGAGTTTTTGGCTTCAGTTGACCATAATTATCCTTGTCTTGATAAGCACATGCTATAATGTGGTTGCTAACTCTGTTCCAAATCATGAGTTGTTAATGCATAATTAATTAATTTTGGCAAAAAAAGGTGTTACAACCCCGTGACCTAATTCAAAATGATTTAAAACTACTTTCAGCTGTATTTAACTGAACATTTATAGCGGTTTTTTGCAGCCAGATCTCAGCTCATGTATGCATCTATTTTCATGTTGATGAATGTATAATTGCATTCTCTATTTACTGAAGCTGTAAAATACTGCAAAAATATCTGAATATGTTAAATAGTATAGCTAGAAATCATTCTGTGCCACATTAAAAATATCTGCACAAATGAAAATAATTTATGAACCATTTCATAAATGAAATACTGGGCAGCACTCAATTTTCTGTTTGTTTTTGAGAAAGTTGGGATCAATTGTAATGGGGTAGTATATTTTTGTGTGAGAATTTGCTACACTGCTGGCATGTCCAAAATTTGTCTCCAGCAAGATTTTGCACCATATCGGTCTGAATTACACCTGATGCAATTCACCCACAAAAAGAGCCAACTTTAATAACAACAAAGGCAAAAAATGATCAGTTACAGGGTGGAATACATCTCTCTTGCAGTCGTAGACAAAGTGCACAACTATTCCGACTCTCAATTCCTCCATCTCCACCGCATCCTCTCCCAAGATGAGGCTTTCCACTGCAGGATTTCCGAGATGTCCTCTTCCTGCAGTAAACATGGTTTCCCCCCTGCTGTCATAGATGGATCCCTGACGCGTCTCCTCTGTGTCCATGGTTCTGCTCTCGCCCACCCTCCCCCCAGAGACAACAAACATTAGGTTCCCCTGGTCCCCACTTTTCACCACACCGGCCTCTGCATCCAACACATCATCCTCTGACATTTCCGTCACCTTCAATGTGATCCAACCTCCAATCACATTTTTTCATCTCCATCCCTTTCCGCCTTCTCCAGAGAACGCTCCCTCTGCAACTCCTTGGTTCACTCATTCCTTCCCACCCAAAGCACTCCCTCCTCAGGTACTTTTCCCTGCAACTGCAGGAGATGTAACACCTGTCCCTATATCTCATTCCTCGTCTCCATCCAGGGGTCCCAGTAGTCCTTCCAGTTGAGACTCCTCTGACCTCATCTGCTGCAACCGGTGGTTCCAATGTGGCCTCCTGTACATTGGCAAGACCCAAGTGTGGACTAGGTGACTGTTCGCCGAACACTTGTGCTCGTTTCGCCAAGCCCTACTGGATCTCCTGGTTGCTAACCATTTTTACTCCCCTTCCCCTGGCCATACTGACCTTTCTGGCTTGGGCCTCCTTCATTGCCAGAGTGAGGTCACGCGCAAACTGGAGGAAGAGCACCTCATATTAGACAATAGACAATAGACAATAGACAATAGGTGCAGGAGTAGGCCATTCGGCCCGTCGAGCCAGCACCGCCATTCAATGTTAATCATGGCTGATCATTCTCAATCAGTACCCCGTTCCTGCCTTCTCCCCATACTCCCTAACTCCGCTATCCTTAAGAGCTCTATCTAGCTCTCTCTTGAATGCATTCAGAGAATTGGCCTCCACTGCCTTCTGAGGCAGAGAATTCCACAGATTCACAACTCTGACTGAAATGGTTTTTCCTCATCTCCGTTCTAAATGGCTTACACCTTATTCTTAAACTGTGGCCCCTTGTTCTGGACTCCCCCAACATTGGGAACATGTTTCCTGCCTCTAACATGTCCAACCCCTTAATAATCTTATACATTTCGATAAGATCCCCTCTCATCCTTCTAAATTCCAAATATACAAGCCTAGTCGCTCCAATCTTTCAACATATGACAGTCCCGCCATTCCGGGAATTAACCTAGTAAACCTATGCTGCACGCCCTCAATAGCAAGAATGTCCTTCATCAAATTTGAGTACCAAAACTGCACACAGTACTCCAGGTGTGGTCTCACCAGGGCCCTCTCGGTAGCTTACACCAAAAACGGTATGAACACTGAATTCTCCAATTTTAAGTAACTTCCCCACATTCACCTGCAAAAGGTACAGTAGTGCCTTGTTCATCCTCTAGGAACTCGGTCTAATGCTGATTCGCCTTCAATTAGATAGGCCTCCTTCATGTCAAAACAGAAAGTGCAGGAAATGCTCAGTGGGTCAGGCAGCATATGTGGAGTCAGAAATAGTTGACCCTTTGGTTCAGCAAGTTTTCATTAGAACTGGGAAAGTGATAAAGTAAGCCTGTTGTGACTTGTAGAAAACGGAGAGGCCTGGAGAGAATGAAGGGAATAGACAATAGACAATAGACAATAGGTGCAGGAGTAGGCCATTCAGCCCTTCGAGCCAGCACCGCCATTCAATGCGATCATGGCTGATCACTCTCAATCAGTACCCCGTTCCTGCCTTCTCCCCATACCCCCTTACTCCGCTATCCTTAAGAGCTCTATCCAGCTCTCTCTTGAAAGCATCCAACGAACTGGCCTCCACTGCCTTCTGAGGCAGAGAATTCCACACCTTCACCACCCTCTGACTGAAAAAGTTCTTCCTCATCTCCGTTCTAAATGGCCTACCCCTTATTCTCAAACTGTGGCCCCTTGTTCTGGACTCCCCCAACATTGGGAACATGTTATCTGCCTCTAATGTGTCCAATCCCCTAATTATCTTATATGTTTCAATAAGATCAAGAGAATCGAAATGGCACAAATGCTGTTGGTGCCATCTAAATGTGGCTGTTGAATACTTGTTAATTGTTGCTGATTTGTCAGGATCTGTCATGTTCACAGACCAAGCCGAATTGTGTCATTTGGATTCTCTTGGTCACCTTTTTCTCCATTGATGCTGCCTGATCTACTGAATATCTCCATCATTTTCTGTTTTTATTACAGAATTCCCACATCTACAGTTTTATGCTTTTGGTCCTTAGTGAGGCTGTAAAAAAATTCACAAAGCGTTCAGATTCAAAGTCAATGTCATGCTCACTCTGAAGATCACCCGATTTATAGTCTCTGCGAATACATGTCACTTCTGGCACTGTGTTTCTCAGTGCAACCTTACAGATGTATTGAAAAGTTTGAGTGTCAAAAGGGGAACCTTTAATGTCTGGCCACAGCGATTTTTGTATTCATATCTGCAAGAGGCATTTATCTACTTTGCAGGACTCCCATAAGTCCAGGCTGTCAAAGGGGCCTTAAAAACAAAACCCTGGCAACTTTCTGCCTGAAGTTCCCTTCGTATGAGGTACATTTTGCGGTTGCAGCTCCTAGACTGTGGAACAGCATCCCTCTCCCCATCAGAACTGCCTTCTCCATCGACTCCTTTAAGTCCAGGCTCAAAACCTATTTCTACTCCCTAGCGTTTGAGGCTCATTGAGGAGGCGCTGTGAACTGTTTTGTATGTGCTGTTATGTTTGCGTGCTACTGTATGTTTCATTTTTTCCTTAGTACCTAATCAGATGTACAGCACTTTGGTCAACGTGGGTTGTTTTTAAATGTGCTATACAAATAAAATTGACTTGACTTGACTTGACATGCAGTGTTCCTAAGTAGCCTCTTTCTTGCTGGGAGGTTTCTGCTCTTCCTGCACATCCATGTAGCATGAACTCATTCTTTGTAAACACGCATCAGGAGCTCAAAGTGTGATGGCCGTATTGTGGTCTGACTCTTTTGTAGCATCAAAATTAAACCTTTGAAGTTGGAATGTCTTGATAGAAGTTTTCTAAGGTCAGAAGGGATACATTTACTTACTGTGTAAAATTTATCTGAGCCACAGGTCGTTAGCGTTTAATTTATGTACGTTTTGTGGAAGCAGCCATAAGGTATCCTGCATCATGTTGGTGAAAATCGTAACATTTGCAACTGCATCTATTAGAAACATAGAAAATAGGTGCAGGACGAGGCCATTTGGCCCTTCGAGCGAGCACCGCCATTCATTGTGATCATGGATGATCGTCCTCAATCAATACCCCGTGCCTGCCTTCTCCCCATATCCCTTGATTCCACTAGCCCCTAGAGCTCTATCTAACTCTCTGTTAAATCTGTCCAGTGATTTGGCTTCCACTGCCCTCTGTGGCAGAGAATTCCACAAATTCACAACTCTCTGGGTGAAAACATTTTTTCTCACCTCAGTTTTAAATGGCCTCCCCTTTATTCTAAGACTGTGGCCCCTGGTTCTGGACTCGCCCAACATTGGGAATATTTTTCCTGCATCTAGCTTGTCCAGTCCTTTTATAATTTTATATTTTTCTATAAGATCCCCTCTCAACCTTCTAAACTCCAGTGAATGCAAGCCTAGTCTTTTCAATCTTTCCTCATATGTCAGTCCCGCCATCCCAGGGATCAATCTCGTGAACCAATGTTGCACTGCCTCAATTACAAGGATGTCCTTCCTCAAATTAGGAGACCAAAACTGTACACAATACTTCATATGTGGTCTTACCAGGGCCCTATACAACTGCAGAAGAACCTCTTTACTGCTATACTGAAATCCTCTTGTTATGAAGGCCAACATTCCATTAGCTTTCTTTATTGTTATCTTTTACACTTAATCAGCCTTCACATGATTGCTGTCATGGACTTCTTATAAACGATTCCTAAGTGGGCATAGTTTAATTCTATACACAGTTTAAAATTACAAATAATACTACTATATGGAGGCCATTGCTCATCCTATGATTTTGCATTATTACCTAGTTGTTCGTTCTGGCAGCTCCCATTTTGTTCTTATTTGATTTCTTGGAGATTTCAGTCTTCAAGACTCTGGTGGCCTGCTGGGCTACACAGAAAGCCCTGGCTGCTATTCAAATCAATTTCAACGTCTTTCCATCAGCAACTTTATTCTGCTCTTCTGATTTGCACCACTTGGACCATTGCAAACCTGTTAACCTTGCACCCTATCATCATAAGGTCATGTGATAGGAGTAGAATTAAGCCATTCGGCCCATCAAGTCTATTCCGCCTTTCAATCATGGTTGATGGATCTCTCCCTCCTAACCTCATTCTCCTGCCTTCCCCCATAACCTCTGACACCTGTACTAATCAAAAATCTTCCTTTTTGTTTTCTTATCTCTCTTGCTTTTTTCATCCTTATACAAAACTTTTTAGTTTGTTCCTCCCACTCCTCTCCTTCCTTGCCTTCCTGCCAGGTGCTTAAACCTGTTAGGTCTCCCAATTCTGATGAAAGGTCATGAACCTGAGCTGAGTTTTTCTCCCCACAAATGCTGTCCAAACTACTGAGTAATTCCAGCATTTTCTGTTTTTATCTCACTGCTAGTGGCTGGACATCTGAGGTACATGTGTGGCTTTCAGCTTTAATCTATTGCATTGCCGCCTGGCACCCTGTAGTTTATTCCTGGAACAAATCCTATTTAAAATAGCCAAGTTGCTCAGGCTTCCCTTTCCCTGAAAGCTAACTATGACTCCTGCTGTTGGGTCAGCAGTGATCTGCCATGAATGTGAATTACTTGTCAGCAGTCCCGATTGATTTTACACCTGAAGAATGGTCAAGTGGGTGAGGTTAGTTTAGATATGCAGCACGGAAACCGGCCCTTAGGCCCACCGAGTCCGCACCGACCAGCGATCCCAGCACATTAACTCTATCCACACATACTAGGGACAATTTACAATTATTCCAGCCAATTAACCTACAAACCTGTACATCTTTGGAGTGTGGGAGGAAATCAAAGATCTCGGAGAAAACCCACACAGTCACAGGGAGAACGTCCAAACCCCGTCCGGACAGCACCCGTAGTCTGAATCGAACCTGGGCCTTGGGAGCTGCAAGTGCTGTAAAGCAGCAACTCTACCGCTGCGCCACCATGCCACCCAAGGTGCCAAGGTATTTTGGGGCTCATCATCTGAAAGGCAGCAGTGTTTTGTAATTTAGGAAAATAATGCAAGGAGATTAATTTAATAATTATAGGATTATCAGTGCACCATTAGTTATTCAAGTCTGTTCTGCAACTTGTAACTGATTTGTGATCTCCATTGAACAACCCTCATCTGTATTTACGTTCCCCCTTCTGAGGTTGAAATTTTTTTTTTTGCTGAATGTACAAAACGTTGCTTATCCCGAACTATGTGGTCCAGTTGCTGATTGGCCTGAGTTTCATTATAAACCATTTGTTATTTTCATTTCAATAGGAGCGAAGGGAAGTTTCTTTTTTTGTGTTGTTATCCATCAGATGGTTCTACTCCACTGAGCAGTGTTGTTGCAGCCCAGGCTTTGCCGACGTGGAACAGATCCATGAAATAGTGCTTGGCTGGCAGTTTGACATTTCAGAGTCCTACATATGATGGATGCACACAAAACCTTTTCTGTAGAGCTCTGTTCAAGACTAATTTTGGAGCTGTGTGCAATTTCAGAATATGTGCTTTGATCAATTCTAATCATTTACCAGGACGCTTTTTTTAAAGCATTCATTCACCTTCATTAAAATCAGAGGAATGACAGCTCTGGCTGGTGATGCATGCCCAGCTTAAAAAAAAATCCACAATTCAGCAACTGTATTTGTTAAGCTGTACTGAAACAAACAAGGTAATCTCAAAACCAAAATAATTCACATGATAGAAAGCAGTATTGAAGTATTTGTGCCTGGAATTATTTATATAAATTTAAACTGGCAGCTTTCTTATCTTCCTCAGTGAGTTTAACTGGTGGCATAGAGAGAAGGCGTCTGTTTCAAGGCATGCAATTTTTTACTAAATGGTATTCCAGAGGGAGCGAGCAGTCCCAGTGCAGCTTTATCAATTTGTTTGTGTGTTCAATGTAAGGAAAATCGTTGTGCTTTTGGAATTTTGTCATGTTAGTCTGAGACCCGGTGTTATAGAGTTCACGGAGGAACAGCCATTGCATCAATGACCTTCCTCCCATCATAAGTTTAGAAGTAGGATGTTGGCTAATGATTGCACTATTTCAATTTCATTTGCAACTTGTTAGATAATGAAGCAGTCTAACCTGCATGCTGCAAAACTAATCTAGATCTCGGCTGAAAAGTATCAATATTCGGAGTAGAAAAGTGGAATAACTATTTCCAATAAGAAAGATCTCTCTGGCTAACCTTGGCATTACCATCTCTAACTTGCTCACCCTCAGCATCCCAGGTGTCACCATTAACCAACTATTTAACTGAACCACACACACAAATACTTTGAATGCATACAAGGGTTTCTTGCACCAAGTGATACACCTCCTGACACGCCAAAACCATTCCACAATTTTCAATATAAAACTCAGGAAATGGCATAATAATCTACACTTGCATGGGTAAATATGGTTGAAATAAAATTTCAGAAGCTCAGCACCATCCAGAACAGAACAGTTCACTCTATTGGCACACCATTCACCATCCTAAACATTCAATTCTTTCATCACCGACACACCATGGCTGCATGTCATCATCTACAACATGTATTGTAGCTACACACCTAGCATCCTCCAACAACACTTCCCAAACCTACAATCTCTATTACATAGGATAAGCCCAACAGCCCATAATAGAACATGTAGAATCATGTAATGGGCACATGATTACTTGGCCTCACAAAACAAGGCCATTTTGTCCATCATGTCCACAATAGCTCTCTACCAGAGCATTTCACTAGTTCCCCCTTACATCCCCTGCCTTTTCGCCATAGTTATGCAAATCTTTCCTTTGTATGTTTTTACCCAGTTCTCTCTAGAAGGCCATAATAGAATCTGTATTCACCATAAGAAGCAAGTGCATTCCAACTACCCGCTACTAAAAATACCTTACCTCATGTCTCTTCCCCTTCCGTTTCAAAACTGTGACTCTTGCCTTAACCCCTGTACCAATGGGAACAATCTCCCATTATCCCCTCTGTCCAAATCCCTTTTCTTTTCTTATTTTCTTTTTGGACTCGCTCCAAATCTTTCACAATTTCCCTCCACATTAATAGACAATAGACAATAGACAATAGGTGCAGGAGTAGGCCATTCAGCCCTTCGAGCCAGCACCGCCATTCAATGCGATCATGGCTGATCACTCTCAATCAGTACCCTGTTCCTGCCTTCTCCCCATACCCCCTCACTCCGCTATCCTTAAGAGCTCTATCCAGCTCTCTCTTGAAAGCATCCAACGAACTGGCCTCCACTGCCTTCTGAGGCAGAGAATTCCACACCTTCATCACTCTCTGACTGAAAAAGTTCTTCCTCATCTCCGTTCTAAATGGCCTACCCCTTATTCTTAAACTGTGGCCCCTTGTTCTGGACTCCCCAAACATTGGGAACATGTTTCCTGCCTCTAATGTGTCCAATCCCCTAATTATCTTATATGTTTCAATAAGATCCCCCCTCATCCTTCTAAATTCCAGTGTATACAAGCCCAATCGCTCCAGCCTTTCAACATACGACAGTCCCGCCATTCCGGGAATTAACCCTGTGAACCTACGCTGCACGCCCTCCATAGCAAGAATATCCTTCCTCAAATTTGGAGACCAAAACTGCACACAGTACTCCAGGTGCGATCTCACCAGGGCCCGGTACAACTGTAGAAGGACCTCTTTGCTCCTATACTCAACTCCTCTTGTTATGAAGGCCAACATTCCATTGGCTTTCTTCACTGCCTGCTGTACCTGCATGCTTCCTTTCATTGACTGATGCACTAGGACACCCAGATCTCGATTACTCCCCCTCCTCCTAACTTGACACCATTCAGATAATAATCTGCCTTTCTATTCTTACTTCCAAAGTGAATAACCTCACACCTATCTACATTAAACTGCATCTGCCATGTATCCGCCCACTCACACAACCTGTCCAAGTCACCCTGCAGCCTTATTGCATCTTCCTCACAATTCACACTACCCCCCAGCTTAGTATCATCTGCAAATTTGCTAATGGTACTTTTAATCCCTTCGTCTAAGTCATTAATGTATATCGTAAATATACATTAATGACTGGAATTGAACACAATTGAGGCCAGACCAGTGTTTTAAAAGTTCAACATGACTTCTCTTCTTTTAGTCTCACTGTCTGTATTAATAAAGCTCAAAACTGTGTATCATGATAATCTCTTTCAAAATCTACAGCCACTTTCAATGACATATACTCATACCCCTAGGTTTTTCTGTTCCTGCACTCCTTCGAGAACAGTATTTTTAATTTGATATTGCCTCGTTGCATTCTTCGTACTAAACCATATCACCTCATATTTTACCGAGTGAAACTTCACCTGCTAAACAAGTACAGCTATTTATTATGGAATCATGGGTCATACAATTGTTTTGAAGTGCTATCTTTTCAGTTGGATCTTATGTTAATCTTCAATACAGATTTTAATTTTAGTTTCCCCATTTCCTATAGCCAGTGTTTCACACTGAGGAACAATACCATGGGTATCTTTTACTCATCACCTAGTTGAATTGATCGGCTATGTTTTTCTTTTCCACAGTTAACCATCAGGAGAATGCCCCATTACCTGCCTGACCTTTATTTAGTTTAGCTTAGAGATACAGCATGGAAACAGGCCCTTCGGCCCACCAAATCCATGCCGACCAGTGATCGATCCCTGCACACTAACGTTATCCTATGCACTAGGGACAATTTACAATTACACCAAGCCAATTAACCTACAAACCTGTAAGTCTTTGGAGTGTGGGAGGAAACCGGAGATCACGGAGAAAACCCAGGCAGGTCATGGGGAGAACGTACAAACTCCATACAGCCAGCACCTGAGGTCAGGATCAAACCAGGGTCTCCGGGGCTGTAAGGCAGCAGCTCTACCACTGTGCCACCGTGCCAACATAGTGAGTGTTGTTTTAATTGCATACAGGGTGGAAGTACTTTACATCTCAAACAATGATGTCCCTTGTCTGAATAATCTGGAATTATTAGGAATTTCAGTTTCTAGTTTGAATTATCGAATTTAATTCTAGTTTGAAGATGGCAAAAATCATCATCCTTGTGATCGTGTGACTGGCTGCGTGCTGAGCAAATGTTTAGAGCAGAGAGGCGTTTACTTTCAGGGTAAAATGACCTGAGTGCGCAGTGGCCATTAATTCTGTTCTGCAATAATGTAATGCAATTCAGACTTACCTTTTCTTAAAATGTGAAATAAAAACAGAAAATACTGGAAAAACTCAGCAGGTCAAGCATCATCTGCGGTAAGAGAAACAGTTAACGTTTTGCATTGAAGACCCTTCAACAGAACTGAGAAAGTAAGTTAGTCTTAGTGGCAGGGAAGGCGATGGGTGGAATAAAGGGAATGTCTGTAACAGATTGTATAATGTTGTCATTGAATGGACATTTATTCTCCTTTGTCTGTGTAATGTGTTAATTTTAAATGTGTTTGAATTGTTGTCAGCTTTTGCCGAAGCTTTGACCGAGGAAGCTTCAAATGTTTGTTGAGTGTCTGTGGCACCACTCCGTAGAAGATGTTGCCTTCTTAGCTAAGAAAAGCCAAACTCTCAGTCATCCCTGACAGATTATTTTGAAATTCTGAAATGCCTAACTGAGGGCAATACATCTGTGACAAGATGCACAATATTAAGACATTGGGCCAGAATGACAGCTAGCTCACTGGCATTGCAGTACCTTATGGTTTGCTACATGTGACTGATTATCAACTGGATCACAGGAATCCATGGAATATAATCTAAATTATAGTTCTTCCTACCTAATGTGTTTGCATTTGAACAATATCACTTTGATGTCCCGTCCATCTGCACAAGCGTCCCTGCTTGCAAGAGCAATAGCACCAATGGTGACTTTTGTTTTAGCCTCATCCAGTGACTTACCACTTGGTCCAAAGAATGGCATTCACTCTATCCTCCTCTAGTAGAAAGAGCAGAATAATTGCCCTAAGGGACTACTGCATATTATCTATTTTGAACTGTATTTCATGTACCAATATTTATTGAAGAAAACAGATTCAAACATCAGCAAAATTATACTTACTGATAATATTACTTTATCAGCTGGGTGTGATTTGTACTTACTAATATTCTTCCCTTTTCTTAAATGGCGTCTCTATTAAGAAGAATTGAAACTATTTGTGTAATAAATAAACCTTTCAAATTCCTTTTTTTGTTCAGAATGATTATCAATAAGCCATTATGGGAGCAATTTTATGGTTCAAGTATACAGAAGAATTGTGACACGAGCATTGCCACAATTCTTACTCACTCTTCCTTCAGTCCTTTAAGTGCTCCAGTACCTTTCAAACTAATGCACATTGCAGTAGTGGAACTGACCCAGATCATCCAGCTAAGCACACTTTAAATATTGCATCAGTAATATTTCCATTCCACTAATAAAAAGCAGCATTCTTGACTTAACTATCTTTGGTTACATAGAAAATAGGTGCAGGAGGAGGCCATTCGGCCCTTCGAGCCAGCACCGCCATCAATAAGCCGTTATGGGAGCAATTATATGGGACTGGTTCCTGCAGTCTATTTCTGCAGTTCTTAATGGTTGTTGAAGCAATATAGAAAACTCCAAAAATTAAGTCAACATTCTCTACCTACAAACTAAAATGTTCATAGGTAAAGCCATGGCCATGGCCTTTTGGTTGTCTTTATTCTATTATTTCCCAAATACTGGAAGATCCCATAGAGACTAATGATATACAAAGTAAGCAAGAGTGACAATCTTTTCTCTTACTGGTTAACTCTTTGGCATCTTCCATTGAAAAATACCATATGTAAATTACAATTATTACAACAATTAAAGTATTTGGCCAAGATCTATATTTTGAATGACCAGGAATTAAAATATTTGTAAATATGATTCTTATTAACCATAAAGCAAAGTTGATCGAAATTAATTTCACTCGCTCTATGTTGAAACTTGATTGTGGCTTCACTGTGGTACAACAAGCAAGTTAACCTCAACATTGAGACACAAGTGACCACAGATGCTGGAATCTGGAGCAGAAAGTAAACTGCTAGATGAACTCAACAGGTCAAAGAGCATCTGTGGAGGCAAAGGGACAGTCGACATTTCAGGTAGAGGCCATGTTTCAGCTCTGAGAGTTCATAGAGATGAAAGCCAGTATATAGCAGTGAGAGAGAGAGAGAGGTGAGGCAGGCTCTTCTGGACAGTTGTAGACAACATAGGTGATGTTTCAGGCCTGGACCTTCTTCAATAGGGTCCAAAAGATAGAAGGGTCCAAATTCAACTTTTTTTCCTGCATTTTCATTGGGCTTGAAATTTAACACTTTCCCCATGCTACACCTAGCAACAAAGAACTACAGATGCTGATTTACCACAAAGTGCTGGAGTAACTCAGCTGGTCACGCAGCATCTCTGAAGAACATAGATAGGTGACATTTTGGGTCAGAACCTTTCTTTAGTCTGAAGAAGGGTCCAGGCCTGAAATGTCACCTATGTTATCCAGAGATGCTGCCTAACTAGCTGAATTACTCCAGCACTATGTGTCTCCCCTTGCTCTTTGTTATTTATTGTAAAATCATCTCGAGCTTCTTTATTATCTCCGAGTTTGGTGGAGTAAATGCAATCAGCCTGTGTTTGAGCTATAAACTACAAAATATATTTAGTTTGCATGTGAAAAATGCAGTGTCCATTTAACGGAACACCAAAACTGTAGTTTATATCTACAATGGCTTGTAATCTTTTGAGTTGAATACCAATTGTGGCAGTAGCCATAATTTAAAGTGACTTCTAATTGTCAATATACGAATGAACACATACAAAATCTGATGAAAGGTCATTGCCTGAAATATGAACTCTCTTTCTCTCACCACAGATGCTGCCAACTATTAAACATTTCATATTTTCCATTTTAAAAAGGCAAATAACAATAATTATGGCCCTGGAGCTCAATTGGCATAAGCCAGTGGACATCTTTTTAATCAATTACTAGACCAAGTGGACCCGATGGGCCCAAACCTCTCCTGCATTGGTGCAGCACCCTCTCCTCCCCCCTACCCTCTCCCTCCACTCCTCCCTCCCCCCTCACCCCTCCCCTCCCCACTCCACCCCCCCTCCATCTCCCCTCCCTCCTCCCTCCCCCTCCCCCCTCCCCTCGATGTTGTCGAACTGCCACCTTGAATGACTACTGAAAATTAAGAACATTAGAACATTAAAAACTGCACAGCACAGGAACATATCCTTTGGACCACAATATCTGTGCTGACATGGTGCCAGGTTAAACTAACCTCCTCTGCCTGCACATGACCCATACAACTCCATTCCTTGCATATCCATTGGCCTATCTAAAAGTCTCTCAAATATCATTATTTTATCTGCCTCTACTGCCAACTCTGGCAGTGTGTTCCAGGCAATCTTTACTCTCTGCAAAAGAGACTTGCCCCACATATCTCCTTTAATTTTTGCCCATCTGACCTTAGAGCTATGCCCTCTAGTCTCTGACATTTCCACCTTAGGAAAAAGGTTCTAACTATCTAGCTATGGCTGTTGTAATTTTATTACTATCATGAGGGACTCTATCAAATGCCCCACTAAAATCCATGTAGACAACATCCACTGCCCTACCCTCATTGATCACTTTCATCACTTCCTCAAAAGACACTCTGGTGAAGATATTTCCATAGAGTTTGTGGGACGAGAAGTCCAAGATTTGCACCCATCAACAGTTGATAAAACTCCCCACATTATCCTGCTTGCAGCACTTGGGACGGAGCCCGACAGATCATGTACACATAAGTGCACATACAAGTACAAGTACACATACAAGTGCTGTTTATTTTTGCTGAGGGATTTGTTGAGAATCAGTTGAAAATGCTAAAAGGTATATTGAGAAATGCTTACCAATAGTAGAAAGAGTGTGTTTGGTGCACGCAGGCTTTAAAATACTTTGATGAAATACATGAGCTTTGCAATAGCGAGGCGAAAACCAGTTGCAGCAGCAAGATGTGCAGCTGTTGTTTAAAGGGTGCATGTTGAAAGTGGAGAAGCAGGCAGAGAGAAAGACCTGCAGGATTAGGAAGGAAATTTTCCCTCTCTGAAACTGCTGAAAGGCAACTTTTACGATGTTTAGTCCCTAATGTAGTCAGTCGGTTATACATGCATTCATGAACTGCAGTAGGTAAATAATGGGTACTTTGTAATTATGACATTAACTGAAGGTTAAATATTGGCAAGAATACCATGGAGAAGCCCTTCCTTGAAATTGTGCTTTCAGACATTTTACAGTCAGCTGAAGGGGAAGACAGATTTCCTGACTCATTTGCAAAATAACATTTCTGATAAACTTCCAAAAATGGTTTGCTTGCCTGAAGAACTAGAATTAACTATTTGCTGGTTTTACAACTTTCTTTTCTTTGCCTGCAAACCTTGCTGGTCAGATGGAATTCTTGTGGAATTTCTGAGACAACCAGTAAGTATTGTAAAAGATGTGCCTCTTACACATCTTTGAATGTCAGTGTATCCTCTGCCAGCAATACCCCCGGTTGTTCTAATATTTCTTTCAAGTCTTTGAATTGGTTTCTTGAACTTGACAATAGCATACTGGAAATATGCAAGCGTGTGTATGTAATATGCACAGCTTCTCTGTGATGCTAACCCCTCTTTAATAGGGTAGATTATTCATCTTTGGTTGAACATAGGAATCAACTTTGGGTGCAAGGTGAGACAGGGACGTTAAGGGAGTTCCATGGCAGTCTGACCTGAAACACAAAAAAACAACATATCCTATTTTTTGAACTCTTAATGTAGGAAATATCAACAATTTTTTTAATTAAAGCTAAACACTTTAATTCTCCTTCCCATTCCTTTCTGTCACAGACCTTTCTGTCCTACATCTCCTCCATTGTCACAGTGAGGCTAAACACAAATTGGAGGAACAGTATCTCATATTTTGCCTGGGCAGCGTATAGCCTAGTGGTATGAATATTGATTTCTCTAACTTCGGGTAGCCCCGGCATTCCCTCTCTCTCTTTCCCTCCCCCATCCAAGTTGCACTAGCTTCTTGTCTTCACCCAACAAACAGCTCATAATGGCCTGTTTCTTTTATCATCATTACCTTTTTGCATATCTTTCATTCATTATTCTTTATCTCTCTACATCATCGCTTATATCTCTCGATTCCCTTATACCTAACCAGCCTGAAGAAGTGTCTCGACCCGAAGCGTCACCCATTCCTTCTCTCCAGAGAGGCTGCCTGGCCCGCTGAGTTACTCCAGCTCTTTGTGTCTCTCTTCGGTTAAAACCAGCATCTGCAGTTCCTTCCTACACAGGCTTTTTGTTTCAGGATCTCAGAATCTACACATGGAAAAAGTTAGTGAAAATCAACATTTATCTGATCTGAAGCAAGTCATTGCACCTTCTTTCGAGCACCATGCGTTAAAAAACCCATCTACATGGCTGCATGGCATTCTCGTACTTACTGGTCATGCACACAGCTTGACATGAAATCAAGAATCATTTTATGTATACATTGTATATGAATTTTTACGCAAAAGTACATGCAGCTACCAAAGTGAATGAAAGTGAGCTATGTTTGAGCAGTCTTAACATGGCTAATTCTGAAATACCAGTCACCAATGCAAATTTGCTCTTCGGTAATTTGTTCTGCAACAGCGATGGTAACTTAACAGCTTTATTCGCAACATTGCACCATTGATGTTGTAATTTAGGAAAGTTGTATTTTAAGAATGGAAAGAACATTTTAAGCTGACACAAAATAGGTGATGTTCAGAGTTCTTTCTCAGCAGAAAGAGCAATAAAATATGTCTCCTGATATTTTGCCTGCTGTGACGCAAATTGGAAAGAAGATGAATTCTATTCAATTGCATTATTGAAAACAGAAGACACATGAGTCTTAATAATTGCAGGTGTAAAATAAAGATCTTTGTGAAATGTTCTTTACACTGAATTGTTTGGCAGTGTATTGTCCACAAACAAAATTGAAAGAAGTCATTTTAAAGAAGAACTAGGAATAACTTTAAATATAGAAGCATCCTGCAGTTACTTGTGGGAAGCTGTGGTGGGTGAATAGACTAGCACTCAAGGAACCAAACTCTACATGGCAAGAAAGTCCAGGTTATTGCTCTTCTGTTTAATCATCCATGTTACAGTCTTGTTGAAAAGTTCAAACCATTTTCACACAGTACTGATCGAGAGGGTAATTAATGGCCATGTAGCCTGATCTCTCAGTCCTTGAAGAGGATTCTGAAAAATATGTTTTGGGCATGGATGTGAGGTGGGAGCGATGTGCAGAGTGGGAATTACAAATGAGTCCACTACCATTTATCAGTTTATTCAAATTGTGAATTCGCAGGCCCTTGACAAGGTGGGCATGGGTTGAAAATGATTTGGAACTTATTAAAATTCAAAGATTTCTTCCATTCTGTTAAGCATTATGACTTTTCTGGAGGACCTTTGAGGGCAATTGATACTCACTGGATTCGTTATGAGATATTTTCCAGTGTTATGTAAATTTGCTCCAGTAGAGAATCAGTGATATAATTCTTTTTTAAAATCCAGAATTGCCAAAGAGATGGTTGCAGAGATTTGATGCTGACTGTACTCTAGTAGTCTGTGCAACTTTGGGCCTAAACTTAAATAATTGATAAATGTAAGTAAAAAACTGGCTTCAAAACTTTGCTGTATATGTAATGGGGTACTGAAGTCCGCTATGGTACCACATTTATTTTGACCATATCATCCTATTTTGCTAAAAGGCTATTTCAGTTGCATAGATTGCATATTCTCAAAAAGATGTTTCACCCACATATTGGCACAGTGCAGAGTTTCATTCCTCCATTTGTTGAGACAGCTTTAAATCTCTGGTAAATAAGGAAGGAGTTGAGACACTACCATAGGTAATCTTGTTGTTGGTTCAATTTAAGTACCAGATCCACTGTGTTGACCACAGTTCACCTGCACCATTTAAAAAAAAATCAAAGTAACGTTAAAGGACTCATATTTGCTCTTTAATAAAGACCTGTATTCATATCAAACTCTAGACCTCTCAAGCTGTTTATGAGTTAAATACAAGTAGAGCCACCAGAATAATATAGGAAAGGTGGCTATAGATTTGTATGACAGAAAATTAATTATCTGGTAATTAACAAATAATTTATTTTAGTGATGTTAGTTGAGGAATCATCAGTGTCACCTCTCTTCCTCCTCAAAATATTGGTACTGTTTCTTCTTATGTTCACCTCAGAGAGCAGGTGGATCTTCTGTTTGACAATTCATTTGACTTCTCATTTCAACAATGGCATCTCCAACTGTGAAGTGCATTATCAATACTGTATTTGAGGGTCAAGCTAGATTTGAGTGCTCAAATTTCTGGAATAACTCTTGAATTAGTATCCTTCTGATCTGGAGACAGGAATAAGTCTTGAATGACTCCTGTGCTTCCATAGAGGTTGTGTATTCCCTTGTTTTCACCAATATGTACTAATGGACCCATATCCCAACAAAAAGAAACAAGGAAGTCTTGCCTTTACATGACATGGCCTGGAGGCTCAGGGCATTCCAAGCACTTTGAGTCAGAGTAAAGATTTTGAAGTGCAGTTCCTATTTTGGGAATTCAGAAATATTTAGAAACCTGCGAATATTTGTTGTTATGAAGCAAATAATAATAAAACATTACCACTATCCTGAGATTCTGAAAAACTGTGTAATGCGCTGACCAACAATGAGTAAAATAAATGTAACCAGTATAAGTGACATGGCTCGAATTTATAAAGTGCTGGTTTTTATAATGGCATAATAGATTTAGCTTTCAACAAATCGTGCTGAATTTATTCCATGTTTTTGAAAAATAGAACATAAGGGGAAGGTGTAGAAAGGGATGTGTGTGGTAATGAATTAATGTATGGAAATTAATTAATAAGAGTCATCACAAATAAGATGCACTAAAGTATAGAGCTGTCCATACATTGCTAAACTACTTCAGTCCTGTTTATGGTTTTCGTACTTTCATAGCTAACTTTAAGCTGTATAGATTTCAGCAAACAGCGATTCCTCTTTTTTTGCATATGCCAATTGCAATTGAATGCATTTCATGAAAATGCTGTGTTAAGCTAGGCTGGTTGCACAGTTTGATTGTCTTACAACACCTGTCTTGTGCATGGGAGCCTGCCCTTTTCCCATTCAATATTGTATTGATCTTAAAAGGATGAATAATGAGAGCAAGTCTGTTCCTGCAGCCTGCAACGGAGTGGGCTTTGGTTCATAAACCTCTTAACTGGAAGTGAAATTAGATTTTGTGAAGGTCTCTATTGGGAAAACTGTGGGGGTGTTGGAGCAGCTGCCGAGAGCAAGATCATGCGTTGTCACCTTTCATTTATGAATGAATAAAAATACAAATTGTTCATTTTGAGGCATGATATCATCAGCAGCCTGAAACATCTTATGTTCTTTTCTCGGTCCTTCTACAAGTGTTCAGAGTACCAGCTGTCAGAATAAATGATGTTGCCTTGTCGTGTTTGATGGAGTGACACGGTTAACCTTCCTGATGCTGCTGCAAGTGAAAATGCGTTATGGGTGTGAGTCACCTTTATCAGGCAGGCCCAGGGATCACTACAACTGCAATCCTTATTAATGCCTTCTGCTGTGTATACATAATGTACATCTCTCTGCCTTGTAGCTTGAGACTGCTTTGAACAGAGAATGAATTCCCTGAGGAGGTGCATGGGCTGAATTGTAAATTAGATTATCATGAGGACATTATCGCACTGTATTAAAGGAGCATGCATTGACTAGTGCTTTGATAGTGGGTCGGCGGGTTTGGGCGAGGGGAAACTGATAGATTAAGCACATGCCAAGTACCTTCACTTTTGACATGATAACCTCAAAACTCTCAAGTGTAAATTATGGCTAGAACCTGATTTTTGTGATCACTCTTGCATTTCCTTCCTTGCTTCTGCTGTTTTTTTTCTAACATATTCAATAATAGTAATATTTTGTGACAGTAATAACGATGAGGCCATCGACACCTACTTATGACAGGATCTTCTGACATATGCACATTTGAATTAAACATAGAAATCCATATGTTGCTTTGGGAGAGAATCTGCTCCTCCACAGAGAGTTATTGGTAATGCTGCAAATAGTCTCAACATTAGCATGAGTACGATGGCTTGGACTTCAAATACATCACTACTAATTTTGCATTAAAAAGGTTTGTCAGAGTTTAAATAAGTTTTTCAGAGCATGTTACATAGAAACATAGATAGAAACATAGAAAATAGGCGCAGGAGGAGGCCATTTAGCCCTTCGAGCCAGCACTGTTATTCATTGTGATCATGGCTGATCATCCACAATTAGTAACCTGTGCCTGCCTTCTCCCCATATCCCTTGATTCCACTAGCCCCTAGAGCTCTAACTAACTCTCTTTTAAATCAATCCAGTGAATTGGCCTCCACTGCCTTATGTGGCAGAGAAGTCCACAAATTCACAACTCTATGGGTGAGAAAGTTTCTTCTCACCTCAGTTATGATAAATACTGTTGATCAATTGCTTTTGCTCTAAGGAAGTAATTTTACATATGTTGAGTCTCTGCTCTTTGGGGAAAATGAATTTTGGAGGTCTAAACAAAGTAAGAACTGTTTTTAAAAACGTTTAAGATAACCCTTTTACCTTTCTCCATTGTCTCTATATTTCCCCAATTAGAACTTAATTTTGTGTTTTCATCTTAATTCATGTTTTCTTCTTTGTCCAGCCTGGTTTATTCTTTGTTTGAGGATTCTTCTGTTTGATTAAAGAACCTAGTATTTTGACTGTATCTGCGCGCTGTGGTGTAAATATCTCATTGGAAATACATACAAACAAGTTGGTGGAAATTCTGGCCAAATGTCAGAAGGGTGAGTGGTGAGAGTCATTCCATCACCATTTAACAGCATAACATGGACAAATATAATGAGACGTACCATCCATTTCCCCAAAGTCCCTGGCTGCCTGAATCACATCCATCCTGTTTGTTTCAATTTGCCCTCGGCACGGCCCTCTGCTGGGAACCTGGCTCTCAGTACACTGGTGTGGACGAGTGCAGTAGGGGGTCTCTCTCAAAGTAGGCAGCCTGCTTCACTCACAGAGCTGCTTTGAAAGTTGGAGAGGCCTGACACTCACTGGCTCTCAGAGTTACCTCCGGCGCTACTCTGACTTCATATGTTTATGAACATACAAATTAGGAGCAGGAGTTGGCCACTTGGTTCCTCATGGCTGATCTGATTGTAGACTCAAGTCTGCATTCCAGTCTACCCACAGTATCCTTTTACACCTTGTTTTCAATTATCTATCTACCTTTGCCTTAAAAAAAAAGAGACATACTGCTTTCATTGTCCTTTGTGGAAGAGAGTTCCCAAGACTGATGTTCCTATGAGAGAAACAAAGGGTAATTTCTGAGTTAAATGACAGATCCCTTATTTTTTAACTGACCCCATTTCTAGATTCTCCCACAAGAGGAAACATCCCCTTTACATTCACTCTGTCAAAATACCTGTGGGTTTTGTATGCTTCAATCAAGTCCCCTCCACTCTTCTAAAAACACCATGGGTACAAGTCTAACTACATCAATCTCTCCTCATCAGACAATTTTCCTCTCTGATTTACCAGCCCAATCAACCACCTGTGAACTGCTTCCAATGCATTAACACACTTCCTTAAAAAAAAGACCATTACTGCACAGAGTACCCCAGATGTGGGGTACCTAGGCCCCATATAATTGAAGCATATTGCCACTAATTTTCTATTAATTTCCCCAAGCATCAAACAATAACATTCTTTTAGCTTTTCCAATTTCTGGCCTTTTGAGAATAAGGCAATAGAATACCCAGTTCACCCGCATCTCAGAACTCTACAGTTTCTGACATTTTTTTTTCCAGACAAAAAGGACAACCTCACAATTTCCAGCTTTGCACTCCACTAGCTATATCTTTGCTCACTCAACCTATCTATATCCCTTTGTAGTCACCTTATGCTCTTAGAGTCATAGGGAATCATAAGAGTCATACAGCATGGAAGCAGGCCCTTTGGTCCAACAACCATGCCAACCAAGATGCCCCATCTACACTAGTCCCAGCTACCCACATTTGACCCATATCCCTTTAAACCTTTCCTATCTATGTGCCTGTCCAAATGTCTTTTTAACATTGTTGTAGTACCTGCCTCAACTAACCCTCTGGCAGTTCATTCCATATATTCACCGCCCTCTGTGAGGAAAAAGTTGCTCCGCAGGTTCCCATTAAATCTTTCCCCTCTCACCTTAAATATATATCCTCAAAGTGAAATTAGATGCTGAATGTAAACTTAAGATCCTGGTGATTTAAGCCTTGGAAACAATTTGGATTGTTCCAGTTTTAATGTTTAAGTGTAAACTGCAATCTGTAAATACCAGATTAAAAATGAAGTCAAAAATCAATACTTTGCAGTCACTTTATACTTGAATTATTAAGTAAAAGGAAGCCAGCTAAAAAAAAAAGAATTTCCCATAATAAAACTGGAAGTTGCAACTTTAAGTTTTAGATGAATCCTTGCAGCTTTTCTGTAACATTATATGTTCATTTTTCATATTTAGATTACTTTAAACAGTTTATTTTTATACAGATTATTTTCACATCACACAATTGTTTGATAACATTTTTGAAGACTATATATTGCTTTGTATTTTAATCCCATGATCTACTACCCATTTAAGGTCATTAAGCTTATTAAATTCTGATAAAAATGCAGAGGAAGCATTCTGTTTATGTCTAAGATTTGAATTGAAGGGCCAGTTTTCAATTCTATTCAAATAAGTATTCCTGGTGACCAATGTCTATTTCCATCAATTACCAATCATGGTGCTTGAAAACTGCTACATCCTGATAATCGTTTATGGTGATCATTAAGTTCTTCATGAAAACTGTCACTGTAACTACACGAAATCCCCAAGTAATGACAGAGTTCTGTTCCTGAGTACTGTTCATAACCCGAACAGTCAGGAAGTCAGAAATAAACAAGAACAGTGTGTTGGAGAGGATCATATGAACAGCTGTGAAGGGAAATTGAGCAGATGCCAGAAGAGTGGTTGCCAGCTAACCTCATCAACTCAGTGAGCAAGTGATTTAGCTAAGTGCTACCAGCTCTGGTTGGCTCGACCCAACCCTAAATGTTGCAGCTCGTGGGTGGGAGATTGGAGATAAGGTAGTGGGGAGGGAATATAAGCCTGCAGCCTCCGCATTCTACAACAAGAGTTTGCAAGATGGTTAAGTATGGCAAGTCTTTGTGTGCTGGTTCCAGAAGTGGATCTACTATCATCCATAACAATCCATAACTGTGCGGCAAATTTCTACTCTAACTCCATTTACAAGTTTGCAGATGATAGCACCATAATGGGCTGGGTTTCAAACAATGATGAGATGGAGTACAGGAAGATGATGGAGAGTTGGGTAACATGCTGTCAAGTCAATAAATATTCAATTAACTTAATTTGCATCAAACTGTAGAGTCTAACTTCCACTATGCAATTATCTATTTTACGATTTGATATAGCTTGTATTTTAATAATGTTAGCGTAACATTTAAAACAAAATATATCAACATTAATGTCCTGATGTATATTAATTGTATTTCAAACTGTTTCCTCATTTTCCATCATGCCCATTGATTGGTCTTGTGGAAAATTCCCTAGAAGCGTTTAATATTTGTGCCCTGCATTACTTTTTTGGCTATGGTTGTATACATCTGCGTAAATAGAACTTATGTTAAAACTCTAGGCCCTTAACGTTTAAATCAAGCAGCCTTTTCTTGTTTAAGTTTACATATCATTGCACAACTGAAAGATCTTACAATGGTGATAAATACATTTGTAAATTAAACGTATTGTGTTAATTTGGTTATTCTGGAATCATGGAAATTTACAACATCTGAATGAAGCTATTTGGCACATTGAGTCAGTCAGTGTCAGTTGAAATAGAGTCACCCAGCTTAATTGTAGCTTCTGACATTAGGTCGATAGCAGACCTTACTTTTCAGGTACACACATGAGAACTGGTGAAGGTTTCTGTTTCAATATGCTTTCAGGGAGTGAGGTCCAGACTTATTTCAACCATCTGGGTAGGTAAATATCTTCCATCTTCTCTCCAATGTTAAACTATTCTCACAAAATATAAAAATACAGAATATAATTTGGTTCCACTGATAAACCAGTTTTATTATGGGGTTAAATAATTGCTGTTTTTAGGAATGTTCCAGTCAACCATTATCAGTTCGTAACTTATTGCACCAATCAAAATTTGGAAGATAATGATGAAAATTATGCAGATGTAAAGAGACAAGAATATTTCCAGATTAAAATTTGCTTATCATTCATACAATTTGAATTGAATGCATACCACCCTTATGGTGTACTAAGTTCTGTGCTCAGCTATATTTTAGTCTATTTGATTTTACGTGAGCTATTACGGAGTCTGGCCTGGTAGATTTGTGAATCCTTCAAATGTTCACGCCTCAGTTGGATAATTTATGTTAATTATAACATGGGATACTGGTTATTGCATAATGCAGAAGCAGTTTTAAGATTCACATGCCACAAGGAAAGGAGCTATCTTTAAAATTTGAAATATTTTTTCTCCCATAACACATATTTTAGATTAAAATTCCTGTTCCATTTGCAACGTGCATAACATTTGTGGGAAAATTGCATTAATAAACTCTTATTATTTTATCATGTGTTATAGAATGTAGAACTTGTATTTTTTGTTCAAGAATAGATCCATGAAGATTTTGCATTAAAACCTTTCGACTTCTTTCATAAATTCTTCATCTTATTCCTGATCTTTCAGAATGAGCAATAATTTCAGCCAAGAGATCCTGCTTTGAGCCATCATCTTTGACTTTCATGAACTGAGTAACATGCAATTAGCCTACTTTCTCTGATAGCTTTGCTTCATCACTTTCTTCCTAGTGGGCAAATGCCATGCTTTCTCTCCGTGATTCCTCACAACCAAGGTTTTGAAACCAGGATCTAAAGTCACACAGGCAGTTATCTCTCCACTCCATGGAATTAGAAGTTAACTTGGGGCTGGGCAAAACCAAATCTCGAGCTTTCTATTTTACTGACATTTAAAGAAACTGAAATTCTGTACAAAGCTGTTATTATAACTTGGAAGATTGCATTGAGGGCTTAACACATAAATATATGTGTTCTTAGCTGGACAGAGTACTGTGCCAGTGAGTTGCCCTGTAGATTATGGGCAGAATTATGGTCATTCAAAAATAATCACTGTTAACTGGGTTGGACCAGTTGGAAACAGTTTCTCTGTTCACAATTTATACCCAAAAGGACGGCTTGTTTTTCGATTTATTTTCAGCTTTATTAATAGGGACATCTACTCTCCTCTCCTGGTGAGTTGGCAGTGAAAAAAATCCTAAAACATATTTTTAGAGAATAGTCATCGGCGATTGCTTGATTGCTGGTCGTAAATTGCCACGAGCTTTCAGTGGAAACAAAGTGGCAGCTGCTGCATTTCCACTGCAATCTTTGGTATTATGTTTTTGAAGTGACTCCAGGAGCTTTTGTAGGAAAACAGCACAGTTTAATTGTGCCAGAATGAACACTGAAAAATTTTGATGGATTCACATCCCCTCACCAATTTAAACCACTGTATATCAAACAAGTGTTTTTAAAAAATCAAATACAAATTTCTATCTTGGAAGCCAGCTTATCGTGGACCACCAATGATGAACATTTAAAATAAACCATTTTCCCTCGAATTATAGGATTCATGATGAACCATAAGACATGATTTATACATTTGTCCTCCATTAAGTCATGTTTATTCTGTTTGTAACATGTTAATTCAAAACTCAGAATTTTAAAATCGCAGGACATGCCATATGATAATGATACATTCTTTTAAACTTTTTATACATTGTTTTTATCAATTTCAAATCATTTTATGGAATCTGAAGTATATTCCATGGAGTGAATATCATCATTAATGCTATTACCATTGCATTCAAAATGTTTGTAAGAGCAAGGACAGGCATTGGAAAGAAAGCACTTAATGCATAATAGTGTGGTGATAGGTTGAAGCTTGCCTTCATTCCCATGGTCTTGCCTTAAGTTGCATAAAAATCAATGAAGTATAATTTAATACACCTAGCCAGAGTTCCACTCCAATTCTATGAACATATCAGTATGCATTAATAAATAAGAATAATAAAAGAGAAAGATGAAGTGTTTTTTAAAGTAAGAGGAAGCACAACGAAATAACTTCACTGCATGAGATATCTTGAATCTATACAAGTCAAGAGTGTTTAATAGTCATATTTACTGTCATCCAAACAATGAAATTCTTACTTGCAGCAGCATAACAGGCCTGTAAACACAATACACGTAGATAGTATATAGTAAATAAAATCAATTAAAAATCTATTAATTAATTACTCTAATACTAGTGCAAAAAAAACCCAGAGTTCTTAGTGCAACCAAAGACAGTTCGTAGTTGCGATTAGTGTTGTGTTGTGTTTAAGATCCTAAACTGTTGGGAAGAAGTTATTCTTAAATCTGGTGGTCACTGTTTTCATACTCCTATACCTTCTTAGAGTCATAGAGTCATATGGTGTGGATACAGGCCCTTTGGCCCAACTTGCCCACACCAGCCAACAACGTCCCAGCTACACTAGTCCCACTTGCCTGCACTTGGTCCATATCCCTCCAAACCTGTCCTATCCATGTACCTGTCTAACTGTTTCTTAAACAATGGGATAGTCCCAGCCTCAACTACCTCCTCTGGCAGCTTGTTCCATACACCCACCACCCTTTGTGTGAAAAAGTTATCCCTCGGATTCCTATTAAATCTTTTCCCCTTCACCTTGAACCTATGTCCTCTGGTCCTCGATTCCCCTACTCTGGGCAAGAGACTTTGTGCATCTACCCGATCTACTCCTCTCATGATTTTGTACACCTCTATAAGAACCCCCCTCATCCTCCTGCGCTCCATGGAATAGAGACCCAGCCTACTCAACCGCTCCATATAGCTCATACCCTCCTGATGGTAGGCATGAAATGATAGGGTGGTCAGGGTGATGTGTGTCTATGATGGTACTAGCTGCCTTTTTTGAGGCAGCACCTCCTATAAAATCATTTGATGGTGGGGAGGTCAGTACCTTTGATGGACGGCAGTGTCTCTGTAATCTTCGTTTCTGGGCATTTGAGTTGCATGTGGTAACCAATCAATATGTTCTCTACCTTGAGTTTGAGTTTAGTTTAGTCTCATACATTTTATCAGGATGCATCGCAGCATGGTTTGCGAACAGGTCCATCCAACACCATAAGAAATTGCAGAGAATTGTGATGCAGCCCAGATCATCACACAAATGAATCTCCCTTTCATTTACTCAATTTACACTTCACGCTGCTCCGGCAAAGCCACCAGCATAATGAAGGATGAGTTGCATCCTGGCCACTCCCTCTTCTCCCCACTCCCATCGTGCAAAAGGTATAGAATTGTGAAATCACACACCTCCAGATTCAGGGACAGTTTCTTCCCAGCTGTTGTCAGACAACTAAACCATCCTACCAACAACTAGAAATCAGTTCTGAATCTATCTACCTCATTGGAGACCCTCGGACTGTTTTTGATCGGACTTTACTGGCTTTATCTTGCACATTGAATGGTGGTGCTGGCTCGAAGGGCCGAATGGCCTACTCCTGCACCTATTGTCTATTGTCTATTGTATCTGTACACTGTAGAGGCTTGATCGTAGTCACGTATTGTCTTTCCGCTGACTAATTAGCACACAACAAAAGTTTACACCTGTAAGAGTGTATTCATCGATATAATGAATCTATGTAACCTATTGAATCCAATAACCATAATTACCATCATATTTTAAAGAGAGAATAAGTGCTGCTAGTAGTTAACGTGCTGCTGCATTGACTGAACTTTCTTTATCCTTGGGGATAAAACATGAAATGTGATAAAAATATGTTTTTTTCCCTTAAGTATTTTGAGTAAGCCTAAGATAAAGAATGAAAAGAGCTTGTATTCTCATAACTAATCTGCATCATGTTTTGCCTGTCCTATTTCTCTAGCATTCTACTCTCTTGGTTTTTACAATCTTCAGCGTCCACAAGCTAATTACAGACTTGTCGCACTGACCATTGACGCGTATTTTTTTTTCCTGAATCTCCAAAGCACTGGAATATTTTACCTTCTGCAATCGTTTCCGTTCACCAGACATATGAAGCCCCAGTCTGACACCATCTTCCTGATTTAAGTCAAAGTGCTGGAATAACTCTGCACGTCAGACAGCATCTCACATCTATAGGGAACATGGATAAGTGATGTTTTGGGACGGGGCCCTTCTTCAGACAAAAGGGTAGCATCATTGCATCTTTTATGTTCAATTGGTTTAAGGTCTTATGTAAAACACCTATGCCATTATGTTGGAAAGGGTGCAAAAGAGATTCACCAAAATGTTACCTGGGCTTCAGGGCTTGCGTTACACTGAGAATTGGATAGGTTATAAATTCTTTCTTTGGAGTGTAGAATGCTAAGGAGTGACTTTATTGAACAATAAAACAATATCATGAGATGCATGGATAAAGTGAGTGCAGTGTTTTTTTTGCCAGGATAGTGTCCTTTAGGGATTCTAAAACTAGAGGGCATAGGCTTATGGTGAAAGTGGAGAGAAATAATTTAATTGTAACTTTTTTGCTCAGAGGGTAGTCCCTATCTGGAATGAGCTGCCAAAGGAAGCAATAGAAGTGGATGCAATTTTAACTTTTTACAAAATATCTTTACAGATCTATGGATAGGAAGGGCTAAGGGCCAAATCCAGGCAAAATGGGACTTATCCAATATGCCCTTGGCATGGACAAGGTGGGGCAAACATGCTGTACTACCTATGATGCTATGACTTCTGAAAGTACAATCTCCCTCAGTATTTTATCGGCGTGCCAGCCAATAACTGAAGATGAGTGTTATCAATTAATAATTTAAAAAAGAGCAAGTTTGATCTGCTTTGGGAATTTTATCCCAACACCAGCTAAAAATAATTCTTCATATGCCATATATTGTCCCTGCCCCAGGTAATTCCTTGTGAAATGTAGCTGCAGTGAATCATCTCCATGTGGCTCTTTTATGCTGCAGCCCCTCTTGCTGCCAGGCAGGGGTTTGCTGCAGTGAACTGTTGATTACTTAGCATGGCAAGTCCTCAGTGATGAAGTGAGCAGGGGAGTCAACAGGAAAGGCCAGGTTGGGTTGACTCCAGGGCCCCTGATCAAATTCTACCGCAGCCTGCTTAGACATATGTGTGCAGAATAAATGGTGAGAATAAGGGTAATGGAGAGTAAATATGTTGGCTAGATTTACTTTTAAATTATGAAAATAGTATTTTTTTAATCTTACACTAGATTTAGAGTAAACCATATAACGGATTTTGGTCAATGACTACAGATTGCAGCAGAACTACAGTCAAATTTTAATTCCAAATTGTGAGTGAGTCATTTTCATAAAAGAACATTAAAATTTAATTCATTACAATAAATAAAATTTGGGACTCATGATTCCACGGTAGATACTATTTATGTTCACCCTAAAATTTATATAGTTAAAATAAAATCATACATATTTTACATGGTTATTAACGCACTTCTTTTAAATATATAATGTCCCATGATAAATTGCATTGCAAAGCACATTGGTGTCGTTAGTAATGTAGTGACATCATAATTATGCACTGGAACAAGTCAAAGCCATTTTTCAACATGAAGGCAAAACAATTGAAAATCTCAATTTATTCATGATTTGTCATAGCACCAGTCTGGGTACTTTCCAATGTAGAATGGTTAACAATCGTCACTGGCAGTCTCTATAACTGGTTCAGCTTTGTCGAGGCCTGCATACCAACTGGTAGCCTGCATTCTCATTCTCGCTCTGGAAACCCAAGGAATATAAAGAAAATTACAAGACTGATAATATATTCTTGATGCGTTTCATGTTACTTCGAACTGGAGAAGAAAATAAATCTCACCAGGTTACAAAATGTTGTGTTTAGCATAAATTGCAATATGATTATGTTTATTTCTTTACCACTAATCTTTCAAAAGGGTTGAAGTGTCATTTCCCAAATGTTTTTGCTTGTTCAAGTTAAGTTGAACCTGAATGGTTGTTGGACCTGGGAGTAGACTCATCGAATCGTCAATTAATATAGTTTAGAAACAGACCTTATGGCTCAACTTGTTCATGCTGACCAAGATGCCCATCAAAATGCTCATTTGTCCATGTTTGACCCATGTCCCTTTCGTATCCATGACCCATCCAAATGTTGTTTTAATGCTGTTGCTGTACTTGCCTCAACCACTTCTTCTAGCAGCTCATTCCACATAGGTACCATCCTCTGTGAAAATGTTGGTCCCTCAGGTTCCTATTAAATCTTTTCCCTCTCATCTTAAACCTATGCCCTCTACTTTGTGGTTTGCAAACCATGGAAAAAAGACTGAGATGAAGAGTAAAAAATCATAAACCATCATCCAAGGGCAGTAACAGTAACTCTAGAGCAGACTGGAAAAATGCTGCTTTGCTGTAGGATGAAGGGATGCATTGAATCGTGTTGCTACAAAATTGTGCAAGGGCAAAATATCATCAGTTTTTAATAAAGCATCTGGAAGGACCAAATCATTTTAGCTGTGCACAATTATTTAAACTTTAAAACTTGTTATATCTGACAATTTTAATTAAAATGCTATTTTTTATTCACTGGTCTATACAAGTGATATGTATTCCAGCAGTGATATCGTGTTATCAGTCATCGACATTGACTTTTACTTTTCACAAAAATAAATTCTTGAAATTTTGATCTAATGTTCAAAGTGAAATGTCTGTCTTCATGGTTTATAGTCATATTGTCACACAGTGCGAAAACAATTTACTCACGCCGCCCAACATGCCCCTTCTATGCAATTGACTCATCTAAATTATATATTACTAAAACTCTGTTTGTTTGTTATTCTGAGGGATGCTAGTCTGAGGGACTAACAAAATTCCATCAAATGTTCCTCAGCCCACCTGCCCAACCGATCAAGATCCTGCTGCAATCTTTGACAACCATCTTCACTATCTACGATACCACCCACTTAAGTGTCATTTGGAAACTTGCTAATCGTGCCTTGCATGATCTCATCCAAATCATTGATAGAGATGGCAAACAACAGTGGGCCCAGCACCGAATCCTGAGGCACACCACTGGTCACAGGCCTCCAGTCTGAAAAGCAGCCTTCCACCATTACCCTCTGCTTCCTTCCATGGAGCCAATTTTCTATTCAGTCAGCTATCCTTGGATTCCATGCGAGCTAACCTTCCAGAGCAGCCCACCATGCAGAGCATTGTCATAAGCCTTGCAAAAATCCATGTGTACAACATCTACAGCTCTGCCCCTATCAACCTTTTTGGTCACATTGTAGTCTTCCAGGAGTTCTCTCATATCAACATTAATTGAATTAACTATTGAGATGTATCTATTTTACGTATACACCTTAGATATATCCTTAGTTTTGTGGTTTTCTCTGTTTTACAGTGGATCAGGTCAACTGTTCAAGGTATTTCACAAAATGCTGGAGTAACTCAGCAGGTCAGGCAGCATCTCTGGAGAGAAGGAATGGGTGATGTTTCGGGTCGAGACCCTTCTTCAGACTGACCAGCATCTTGTACCAGCATCTGCAGTTATTTTCCTAGGTCATCTGTTCAGATGGATAAGATTGCTGTAATTTAACTGCCATAAACTGTTATGGCTTAGTTGAACCACTCTTGTCATTTGGACAGAATGTTACAGATTTGTGCCCCATTTTTTTGTAGACAAAAATTGTGCGGTAAGCCCCTAAAATAAACATACATGTTTTTGAAGTCTAACCCTCACTTTAGGTAGGGTTTAATTAAAGTCAATATTAAAGTAATGTAGTTACTTACTTTTAAATGTATTAAAATATTTTGCAGCGAGTTGTTCTGAACTCTTGAGATGGATCTAAGGGTAGTTTAATGTGATTACTATTTTCAGTAGCCTGCTTCTCAGAGGATGCTGAAACCGGAAGATAGACATTAAATAAACATCATCGGGAGAGTTCACTTGTCTTTTTCTTGTTGACCCATCAAGTGCACACTTAAGTTACTCCTAGTCAAAAACAGTGAACTTACTCGTGTGAAGTCAATATTCTCCAGAGGCGTCTATCTGAAACCTATCTATCACTGTGATGTGTGATCCAAAGCATTACATTGCAAATACCTCTGATAAGTTTATTTTGAAATTTAGTTTTTCAAAATAATGGAGAACTGCTAGAATTTAGTTTCGGAATCTTGACTGGAAATGTTCCACGGGTTTTAACTCGATTTAAAACAAAGACAGCTGAACTGCATTGGTAATGGAGAGCAATTGTTGATCAGCTAGAGCTTAATGGAATAAAGTAGGCTTTGTTCAGCTTTTTAAATTGTAAGAATGTAGACATGATGTTTGCAGCTCTCAATGGGGATGAGTAATGACAAGAAATTGAAAATCATAGAAAAAGATGAGACAAGACAAAGACTGAGCGCTTTCTTAGCAAGCTGAAATGATGTTTTATTGTGAGATGAATCACTCTGAAAAAAGTGTAATTGTTGCAAAAAATAAGGCTTTGATCATTTTAAACTGTTTCTGCTCTGGCAGTTCTCCATTATTTTGAAAAGCAGGGTTTTTCAAGTTCTGTTTATGGGTTATTGGGCCAATTGTATTTGCTGGGCTGGGGAATAGGTTCTGCTGAGCTTATACCTAATACTCTCCCATCTTCTGCCTGCTTTTATCATTTATTTTCAATCTGTGTTGTCAATGGAACCATTGTTCCATAAATTGTTATGCTTGGACAAAGTGTGAAATGTAGCGTAAGGTACATTAGAGAATTGGGGAAAATATGATTAAGTTTTAATAATACTTGTAGTTAAAATGCCATTGTGTCAAATTGAACAAAAAGTCCAGATTGCTTTTAAAATTATAAATTTTGTGTTTTGTCAGGTGAAAATCGACTGGGCTTCTAAATCAACCTATCCCATATTGAAAAGCAATTCAAACAAGTATTTCTAGTAGACGCTTCGAGAGTGGGATTCATAAGTAATATTTGTTAACATGGTCATCGTTTGGAATGGGGTTTGGGCTTGTGTTGAGGAGAAATTGGGCTTGTGTTGGGGAGAAAATCACATTGAATGGTAGTGCTGGCTCGAAGGGCCGAATGGCCTACTCCTGCACCTATTGTCTATTGTCTATTGTCTAAATTCGACAACCTAGCTCCCATAACTTGTCACCTTCACAGTCCTGCTGTGAAATGTTTTTTCCATGTAGATTCATGGCTTTCCTAAAGTTTCCTTTCTGCAAAACAGAAAGGTGAGGAAATACCATCAGAATTCCTATTTTGGCTGAAAATAAGTGAGGCAGATTTTATTAGAACAAAACAGTCTCCTAAAATTGTTAATCATTTAGTTTTATTTATTCTTTGCTTGGGTTGAGTATCTAGCCTTTAGCTTAGAGGTTTGCAGATTTGTGATTCAAATACGGATGAATCCTCTGCTTCACCATCACTGCATAATGCGATGTATTAGAGTGTTCAAGCAAAACATTAATGGGATTCTGACCTCATAAAAATAGGTAACCACTCTGATGCTAATTATTGGAAAATAAAAAAAAGATTAACGTAATAAAATGTCAACTGATTTATTTTTGAAATATTTATTGTGACACTGAAGTTTACAAAACTAATGTCTGCTTGTGTTAACAAATAAAACAAGATATACAAGAAAATATGAACAGGATAAGCAAGAATAAAATGGTGTAAGCCAAATGATACAATTGATATTTACATCAGTTTGTTACCAGTTCGATTAGGTACCAGAAATCTTTGACGGTGAACCACATGTGTTATTTGTATCCTACATCTGTTATGTGGAATGGGATATTTAGTTATTCGGTATTGTATGAATTCCACCTGATGCACTGAACAAAATGTCATCGTCTTATTCGTAAGGTATTGAACCCTTTCTCTTGATTCCAGCAAGTGAAACTGTGATCAAATGACTGACAAAAAAAAGTCAAATTTAGGTGATGGTTACCAGCAATATAAGCATAGAATGCACAAAGTACATGGCCATCTGTCAGAATTTATAAAGAGAAAAGACCAGATAATATTTTATCTTGTCAAAGCTCGGTCTGGTACTCTGAGCTACAACATGATTTGCTGCATCTGCCAGATGCAGTTCAGTCCCTACTGCCACTGTCATCATTTGAACCTGATCCATAACAGCGTTGGGCAGCAAACCACAAGACACTAGCTAGATTTTGCATTGCACTGTTGAGTAAAAGGTCACAAACCACAGTGATTGATGGCTTCGTAGGTCATCCCCATTATCAGAATCCTGTAGTTTGCCCAACGCCTTCACTAATATGGGTTTATTGTTGTGAATTTTGCTCTTTTAAAAAAAGATGTGCAACTAATTGTGATATTACGTATTTTATTCATTTTTTTTCTTCCCTAACCGATCAATGCACACAGCAACTCACGATAAGCACATGTCTGTTACGAGCAAGATTCAAGAGTGTTTATGTGTCATATACATTGAATATAAACTTGAAATTCTTAGTTGTTGCAGCTTTACAGGCACATTAGAGGCAACAATAAATATACAATAATTTTTCGGTTATTCTAAATAAACTAGACCATGATAGTGCAAAAAACAAAGTATGCCATGGTTCAGTAGGGCTGAGGTGGTTGAGGTAAGGTTGTGGTTTGGATTGTGCAGACTGTTCAAGAACATGATTGTTGATGAGCAGAAACTGTTTTTGAACCTGGAGGTAAATTTTCTCCGACTCCTGTACCTTCTTCCCAATGGTAGCAGCAAAAGGACAGTGCAACTTATTTTCTGTGTTCTGGATACTCTAAATGCATTTCATTCGTTTCAACACAAATGTACTTTTTGTGAAAAAAAATTGAAATTGCTAAATATTCTTCCAATTTTTGTCAGTTGCATGAGACTTTTGGTTGCAGAAATATTAGGCAGAGTTTACTGTAATATGCTCCTTTGTTTTTGCAATAATGCTGCATGCCTTTTTAATTACCAAAATTAAAAGCTAAGCATTTGTAGTTTTAAATTCTAGGCATGGAAATCTCATTTACTGAGCCTGGCAATCAGCTTGCATATACAAGCTGTATAAATTAGTCTCAAATGTGCCTCCAGAGGATAAATTAATTTTGGACATTGGATGCGTGCTATAATACCAATTATTAAAACAAAATTTCTAACAGAGCTTAACATATTCTTTAAAAATAAGCAGATCAAAATGAGTTTCTTTACCCTTTTTAGTGGATGAAAAGTCTAGTTTCAATGAAAAGGGCTTATCTGGCCTAATTGCAGTGCTTGAGAGATTTGGGAAAAGAATGGCAGCAGGTAATCCTGCAAATGTATGCAGCACAAAGTGGCAGACCTGTAAAAAGAGATAACAGAATGTGGCCAAAGTGCCCACTGCAGGAGGGATGTGAATGAATAAAAAGATGGCAGATGGACACAGCAAAATGATACTATATTTAGCAGTCATTAGAACTTGAGCGGGTGTGTGGCGGGTGGTCAGTATGAAGTTTATGGTATTGTCCATTTTACAAACTGTTTTTCTTTCCCTGCATGCATGCATTGCCATGCATCTCTGTACCAGCGAAATGCAAAAACTGATGTAACCTCGTTCTCTGGCCTTGCTGCTCTCTCGCTCACTCTCTCTCTCGCAATCCCCACGAGCTGCAGTTTTCTTGTGTACTCTTGATACACACACAAAAATTACAACAATTTATGCGAGAGATAATTAGACAGCCAGTGCTTATAACGTCACAGTTAAGCGTTTGTCATGTAGATTTCAAAATTGCCAGCTTGGAAGTATCATTCTTCAATGCATACAGTTTTACATCTATGTGTTGGCATTTTGTGTTGTAAGATGCTTTCTCTATGAATTTTTTCAACAGCAGGAATTTGAATCAATGCTATGTAAAATTGATCTCCTTTCAGTGGTTTTGCTGTCAGTAATACAGGCTATCCACACTTTATTGCAATTCAATTTGTGAAAATTCCCCCCGACACAATTCATAAAGGTTTGAGGTACGGGACAAAATTTGGTCTCACAGAATTTATGTGAAAAACAGAAAATAGCAAGATTTTTTTTTAAAACTCGCATGTGCAGATGAGGTATCTTCACTTTACGGAAAATAGTGGCATGGCCTGTTTCCTAGGAGCATAATCTCCCATAATGTGGGTATTGTCTGTACTTGCCATTCATGGAATACTGACAGCTTGTACCATGTTGCTGGGGCAAATTGGAAAAGGTTTGCTCAAATACATTGAAGGACATTGAACGTAGTGTAAGGCGATAGGTTAGTTGAAATTAATCCTCATTGCATAAGAAGCTCATTTATTGAGGCACCCTCCCAACTTATTCATTGAAACTAGACTTGTTGTAAGAGGAATAGAGTCCACTGCTTGGAGATAGTTTACCAAACATGACAAAGAATACTGTAGGATCAACAATAGCAGATTAGATTTTATTCACGTCTCGGGTTGCTTTGTGATTTTCTTTAGCTATGTTTAAAAATGACATAAATCCTACACGCCATTTTGTCATTTCCATTATATAATCCTGATTATGGATTAGTAGGGGTACTATCCAAACAACTTCTGTATATTTGGATGCATTGTTATCATTATATCCAGCATATATAAAAATACCACAAAGTGAATTATTACAAGAACAGTCTTGTTCTCAAACCAGTATATTAAAGAAATTGTCTGTCAGAATGCAAAGCTTTTGCTGTTTACAGCAGAGCTGTTGGTATCTCCACACTATAACACTAACTTAAAACAATAAACGCAATTGGTTTTAATACTTTCATGCACACCTGATAAGCATTGTATTGCATTAAGCCTCGCTGAATTTTGTATGAGAAATAAGCAGCAATATTGACACTTGCGGGAACAGGACATGGCACCGTTTTACCATTTGAGGGGATTTCCTTGCATCCTTTGGTTCCAATGTTATTTCTGTTCCAACTTGTTGGAAGTGTGAGCTGAGAATGGCAAGGCATTCTGGTTTCTGGGATCTCTGTGAATGATGCAATCAGTCCATCTCCTTAATCATATATGTCTGGGAAATAAGCAGAAGAGCAAGATGGGGATAGAGATTTAGCGTCAAATTAGTTGCTGAAAGAAAATGAAAGGCATAAAGTCATAGACAGGCACAGAGCACTGAAGCTCAGAAGCAATCCCTTTGGCCCATATTTCCTATCCATGCATCTGTCCAAATGTTTTTAATTGTTGTTACTGTACCCAGATCTATCTCTTCCTCTGGTAGTTCGCTCAATGCATGCACAACCCCTGTGTGAAAATGTTTCCTCTTAAATCTTTCTCCTCTCATGTTAAAACGGCGCCCTCTAGTTTTGGATTCCTCTATCCTGGGGAAAATACTTCAGTTATTCACCTTATCTATGCCACTCACAATTTCATAAATCTCATTGTCACCACTCAGCCTTTGACACTCCAGGGAAAAATGACCCAGGCCATCCAGTCTCTCCTTATAACTCAAATTCTTCAGATCTGGAAACATCTTTGTAAATTTGTTTTTACCCTTTTCAGTTTATTGCAGGGCATCTAGAACTGTATGCAGTACTCCAGATGAGTCCTTACCAATGTCTTGTACTTTGTTAAATATTGTTTTAATTTAAGGGAAAATTAAAAGCAACCCTTAAAACTAACTCTGTGTTTGGTTTATTGATGATCATATTTAATTGAAAACATTAATGAGTAATGTTAAATATGTATAACCCGAGAGAACTATACTTTTAAATTTGTCTTCTTAAATAACAAGCTTTACAAAATTCTGGACATTCTTCATTCGTATCAGATGGTGCAAACCTTAGATCCTCCTTAGCTTTTCAAGCAGGCACAGTTGCCCAACTGAGTTGTATTTTGGTTTAGTGTTGATTTGACTCTTTAATTTGACTAGTTGTTACGGCCTCAAAAAATTGACCATTATTGACCAGAATGTCATTAACTGAGCTGGTGCTCCCAATGGACAGCCTATAAATGACTACATTTTCTTGTGTGTTTGCCAAACATTTCCTCCTAAACTCGTAGGTTAACGGTGTACTGTTGGTGCTTCAATAAGATTCTTTAGGTCTTTATATTGAGATATGTGAACACTGAGGAACATTTTCATCCTGAGTCCGCAATATGTTTTGATGGCCAGAAGATGCAAGCTTGGATGGTAGTTTATTAAGTACAAAACATTTACTTTGAATATTATGAACATCTATGTTGTCAAAAGGTCCGTAAATATGCTGATTATGGGAATTATTTGTGAATTTAAGCAAGTTGGTTGAAATCAACAACAGAGCTCTCGGGGCTAGTGGAATCAAGGGATATGGGGAGAAGGCAGGCACGGGTTACTGATTGTGGATGATCAGCCATGATCACAATGAATGGCGGTGCTGGCTCAAATGGCCTCCTCCTGTACCTATTTTCTATGTTTCTATGTAAATCACAGAAAATAACTGAAAGAAGAAAATCCATTCACATTTTCAGAATCTCTCAAAATACTCATGATTCAGATATCACCCCTTCAGATTGGAAAATTGCAAATATAGCTCATTTATTTAATGCGGCTCCATTATTTAAGAAAGGTGAAAGAGAGAAAACAATAAATTATAGTGTTTGAGAATGTTATTGGAATCTACATTTAACGACTGAGTGACTCAATGCGAACAGAAATTTGAACTGCTTTGAGAAAGCCAAATGGATTTGTAAAGGATGGATAGAAACATAGAAACATAGAAAATAGGTGCAGGAGTAGGCCATTCGGCCCTTCGAGCCTGCACCGCCATTCAATATGATCATGGCTGATCATTCAGCTCAGTAGCCTGTACCTGCCTTCTCTCCATACCCCCTGATCCCTTTAGCAAAAAGGGCCACATCTAACTCCCTCTTAAATATAGCCAATGAACTGGCCTCAACTACCTTCTGTGGCAGAGAATTCCACAGACTCACCACTCTCTGTGTGAAGAAATGTTTTCTCATCTCGGTCCTAAAAGACTTCCCCCTTATCCTTAAGCTGTGACCCCTGGTTCTGGACTCCCCCAACATCGGGAACAATCTTCCCGCATCTAGCCTCTCCAACCCCTTAAGAATTTTATATGTTTCTATAAGATCCCCCCTCAGTCTTCTAAATTCCAGCGAGTACAAGCCCAGTCTATCCAGTCTTTCCTCATATGTAAGTCCCGCCATCCCAGGGATCAATCTGGTGAACCTTCTCTGTACTCCCTCTAAGGCAAGAACGTCTTTCCTCAGGTTAGGAGACCAAAACTGCACACAATACTCCAGGTGCCGTCTCACCAAGGCCCTGTACAACTGCAGCAGAACCTCCCTGCTCCTAAACTCAAATCCTCTTGCTATGAATGCCAACATACCATTCGCTTTCTTCACTGCCTGCTTCACCTGCATGCTTGCTTTCAATGACTGGTGCACCATGACACCCAGGTCACGTTGCATCTCCCCTTCTCCCAATCGGTCACCATTCAGGTAATACTCTGCTTTCCTGTTCTTGCCGCCAAAGTGGATAACCTCACATTTATCCACATTATATTGCATCTGCCATGCATTTGCCCACTCGCCTAATCTATCCAAGTCACTCTGCAGCCTCCTAGCATCCTCCTCGCAGCTAACACTGCCACCCAGCTTCGTGTCATCCGCAAACTTAGAGATGTTGCATTCAATTCCCTCGTCCAAATCATTAATATACACTGTAAATAACTGGGGTCCCAGCACTGAGCCTTGCGGTACCCCACTAGTCACTGCCTGCCATTCCGAAAAGGACCCGTTTATTCCTACTCTTTGCTTCCTGTCCGGCAACCAATTTTCTATCCACCTCAACACTGAACCCTCAATACCGTGTGCTTTAAGTTTGTACACCAATCTCCTATGTGGGACCTTGTCGAAGGCCTTCTGAAAGTCCAGATATAACACATCGACTGGTTCTCCCTTATCCACTCTACTAGTTACATCCTCGAAAAATTCTATAAGATCATGTCTAATGGTTCAAATTTAATTTTTTGAGTAAGTAACAAAAGGCATGAGACAGGTGAATATCAGCTTTCAGTTTATATCGATCTTCAAAGGCATTCAATAAGACGTTTTGTCTAAAATTCTGAAAGTGAAACTTAAGAAAATGAAGAAGTTTTTGACCTGGTTAAGAGAGTTTGGTGATGGAAGACAGGAATTTGAAGAACTGATAAGTATTTCCAAAAGACCAAAGTTATTCTGTTCCGTATTATAGATTTGCAGGAGCTATGTTCTTGGGTTTTTGCTGGCTTATGCCCATGTTCCAATTTTTCCTCTATTCTTTTATTATTTTCAGCCTTTTCTTTCATTCAATGTCCAACATAAACTATTATAGTTAACCACAATGGACCTCTTTTCTGTAGAGACTTTATATCTCAATGGCATGTATATTTGTTGAGAATGATAAACTATTTCCACAGTTGTAGCAGTTAATTAAATGTTCCTAATTCACAGAGCCAGTTTATCACTCGCATCTCCACAAATGCCTTTCTTTAATTTTAAGAACTCTAATTTCTGCCTTAAGTTTGTCATTCTTAAACTGAAAGTGAAATTCTATCATTTCTTTCATTCGTCCTCAGAGGATCCGTTACTAAGAGAGTACTCTCTCTTCATGCATAACCAGATCTAAAGTGCCCGTTCACTGGTTGGATCCACAACATATATTTTTTGGGAAACTCTCTAGAATGCTTCCACAAAGTTGATGTCAAACTTGATGTAATGGCCAGCATTCTGGATTTTGAATCTGGTGATCCAAGTTGGGGCGGCACAGTGGCACAGCTGATGGAGCTGCTGCTTCACAGCTCCAGCCACCTGGGTTCGATCCTGACATTCAGCGATGCGTGTGTGTTCTCCCTGTGACCGCATAGGTTTCCTCTCACATGCCACAGGTGTGCAGGTATGTAGGTTAATTGGAACCTACCTGTAAATTGCCCCTAATATGGAGGTGAATGGTAGAATCTGGGGGGAGTTGATGGTAACGTGGGAAGAATAAAATAAGTCAGAGGGAATAGTGCAAATGAGTATTTGATGGATGGTGCCGTTTCAATGGGCTTAAGGGCCTGTTTCTGCAATGTATGACTATATATGTAAAGGAAGGAACTGCAGATGTTGGTTTAGACCGAAGATAGACATAAAAAGCTGGAGTAACTCAGCAGGACAGGCAGCATCTCTGGAGAGAAGGAATGGGAGGAAACGTTTGTTGGTTAGTTATGTAAAACTGGAGAATCCAAACTGTGGAGAGGACCGCTGCAGACCCCGCAGCAGGCTAGGGCTGGGCAGGGCAAGCTGCGACTGAATCCCAACCGCAGGCCTGGCTCGCCCGGAGAGGGAAGGCCACTGAGCCCAGCCCCTGCTCGCCCCGTGGATTGGGAATCAGAGAGGGGGTGGAAGGAGACGGTGGCGTTTGCTGGACAAATGGCCCAGTAAGAAGAACTGGGGGAGTCTCACCTTTCATAGCCTCAAGGTCGTCTGTGGGTGGAGCCCCCCAGGGAACGAGGGCTGAAGAGGGCCAGGCATGGAGAAGGACCATTGGATCACTGGAAGACCAGAATGGAGGTGATGGCTGCAACGGGTTTAGTGGCCAGCTGCAACTTGGACTGTAAAATGACACCTCTTGCAAATCTAGTCTGAGGGGTGTTCTGTGCACGGTGTACTAACTGGGTGATTGTGGTTATGTACCAGGATAGTCTTGCTGAGCTGTAGGCAAAAAAGGTATTTCACTGTACCTGGTACATGTGACAATAAGGAAACCATTGACCATATGACTGGTGGTGGGATCACGTTGAAAATGACGTAAATGCCAGAAAATGATGAAAGGTAACGTCCATAGGATCTCTATACTTTTTCCCTTATCTGGAGGGAGGGGGAGCGAGAGCAGAACTACAGTTGAACTGCTGTCACTGTCACCTTGTTCTGAGACAGTCCCCTTGTTCTGAGACAGTCCTTCAGAATCCAAGGTGCCTTACTTCCATTCCAGTTCATTCACAGGGAAGTTGAAGTTGCCTGTGCCTGGCTTCTTTTTAATATGGGGTAGGTTTTGCATTCCAGCTGTTACACGGTGTTCACAGAATAGGAACTTGATCAAATGGCGCTGCTCAATGTAATGCCTAGCCTCTGTTAACTGACTACAAAGTATTTTCAAATGGAAACTTGTAATTGGCTTTAAATTTAACATATGACATGGACATGGTTATCTGAAGAAACATTACTTCAAGAGTAATAAGTTCAACCTGAGCTTATTACTGTCAAAGTGCAAAGCAAAGAAATCTGCAAGCTAGTAATTTAAATTAACTCTTTTCGTCCTATACTATACATTTCACATGGCAGAACTTTGCACTCTGCTTATACTATTTTCATTTGCTACAGCTAGGATGAATAAACAGGTGTACACCAAGTCCTCATCATCTACGAGAGAGAGGACTTCCAGTGGAAAACAAAAAACTTGGATGCTACTAAATATCTCTCCATTGTACCCAACATTTTATCCCAACCTTGAAGTAAACCCGAATATGCCCTATATGTTCTTAAAGAATATATTCTAAAATAATTAATATGCATACTATTAAGAATTAATAACTAACACACTAAATGATTTAAATACGTTTTAAAAAATCTATTAATACTTCTGTTGAATGTATTGATACTTACAATTAGTGATAGTTTAAATCACAAGATGCATTTGTGTGAAGAAAGACTGCTCTATTTGAACAGTGTGCAGCAGGCAGACACTTGTTTCAAGTGGCCTGATAACTGGTCAAAATATTGACACAATGTATATATAGTGTGAAAGATCTGAAAAAATAATCAAGATATGGCAGAGAGCTGACCTTGCGGGTACATAGATGACAAATCAGGACAATGAGGACTGACCCTCAGGTGATGTGCTGCAGTGTCCAATGTGTGAGTTGAAGTGGTCAGATTTGTTTTTTTCTTGCAAAGACAGATGATGAAGCTAATCATGGGCTGTACTCATAGAGCTGGGAAAATCTCCCCTCATGTCTTGCAATGTTCAGTTCTCAGGACTGAGGTGTAAAACGTATATATAGTACGTCTAAAATAACACTCAACACATTGAAAATCAGATGCAGGAAAACATAAATAAAGTCAACAAATGGTGGAGGTATCCAGGACCATGCTCCATTTAATGTTTCAGGTCAATGAAGTTTCATTCCGACTGAGAAAAGTAAAAAATATATAATGTTGCTGAGATGGGGGAGGGCTCGAGAGAAGAAAAAGGGAATGGATGTGAAAGCGTTAAGACCAAGAGAAAGTAAATTACATGACATTTGTGGTGTTGGGTGAGATAGGATGATAAAGGCTTGTTAATCACCACCGGGGGAAATTTAAATAGAGAATAAGAATAGAGAAGGAAAAATAACAGGTGTGTGAGATGCAAAACACCACTCTGGCTCAGTTGATAATGAACACACAAGAGCACGAGAATGTAAGAGCAGGAGCAGATTCCCTGCCCTGCCTTGCCTTGCTAATATGACCATGGTGGATATGCCCCAGGCCTTAAATCCTCTTCAGTGTTAGCCCCACCGAGTCCTCAATTCCCATATCTTTCAAAAACGTAACTATTTCCTCTGTAAACATCTCCAGTGATATAGTCTCAACAGGATACCTGGCCAATTCATTTAATCTCTTCAGCGTTGGGTCATAAATTCTAATTATAATGCTTTACCTGTGAGTCTATTCTGCAGCACTATTCTCTGTAGGTAGGTATCTTCTGTCCTGTGTTTTGTTTTGAATCATTGTGTTCCTCCTTCGGAAGCTTCCAATACAAATTAAACAGCCATTCAATGTATATGTGTTTAGAAAACCAAAAGCATGTGTCTTTCACTTACCTAGATTGCTTACGAGAAGGTAATCAAGCTGAGAACTTAAAGGGGGAACTAGATGGAAAAAGATGGGTAAATGTGGAACTGAGGTAAGTCATGATGACAGATCAGGGGACTATCGGATCTACCTATTAACAAATACACCCTGTGCAATGTATGATCATCTCCAATGATCATTGTTCGCCAAAAGACAGTGCATCTTACTGCCCTCGCATCCAAGATGTGACTTGAATTTACTCTCAAGTAAATACCAGGCAACTGGACATAAAAGGAAATTTTCAAGTGTATGCCTGTATTATTTAATTAACAATAATCTCTACAATAACTCTTCAATGTAATAATCACTTCAGTGTAAAAATCTATAGGGTTAACAATTCATTGTGGTCTTTCTCAAAGAATAAATGTATGCATTGAGTATAAAGTTATTTCCATCTGTAATTTATAGTATCTTCCGGTTATCACTACAAATTATTCTCTTAATTATTATTAGTACATTCAGCCAATTCCCTTGCCTTTTTAATTATACAATGAAACAATTCCACAAGCACGACCTTAGAAAGGCATTACAAAGTGTCCATATTACCATATAACAATTACAGCACGGAAACAGGCCCGTTCGGCCCTACCAGTCCACGCCGACCACTTTCTCTGACCCAGTCTCATCTACCTGCTCTCAGACCATAACCCTCCAATCCCCTCCCATCCATATACCTATCCAATTTACTCTTAAATAATAAAATTGAGCCTGCCTCCACCACTTCCACCGGAAGCTCATTCCATACAGCCACCACCCTCTGAGTAAAGAAGTTACCCCTCAGTTACCCCTGTTAACTTTTTAATTTTAATGAGCATAGTAATTTTGTAGGTTCTACACTATCTATCTATCTATTCTGACTTTTACTAACACAAAGTAATAATGACCAACAAAAACAAAATAAATTTAGTTGCTTCATTCATAGTGGGTTAAGGGCCTGTCCCAGTTACACGATTTTTAAGGCGACTGCCGGCGACTGTCAAAGACGTAGCAGATCCCCAAAATTTTCTTTTACCCTACGACAATGATCACAACAATGCTGAGTCAGGTCGATACAAGTTACCTTTTTTGTGAAACTAGCACCAGGCTAAGAGATTACACCATCTTCGGAAACATCGCAAAATTCCCACGCTTGCCTGACCGTCAAACTGTCGCCTTCAATCTACCTGTCAAATGTCCTGATGGTAAATAAATTGGTTAAACAAAACTATCTTCTGGTATCTTCAAATGCCTTTTCTTAATTTAATATTACCTGCTTCTAAATACATCTGCGACAACCTAGCAAACCTGGGGACAGCACGCGACAGCGCCCGCAATAAGCTACGATACCTGGCGACAAGCCAGCTGTCGCCGAGAAATTTCTATCTGGAATTTTTTTCCGCGACGCGCCGAGATCCGCTACGATTCTTAGAAGACTCCTCACGATCATGCCCGCGACACCCCGGCGAACGTTCGGCGACAGCCTAGTCGCCGGCAGTCGCCTTAAAATCGCCTGAGTGGGGCAGGCCCTTTACATTTCCCTGCAACTGTTAAAATATAAGAATGGTTTTCCTGATATTATCATTGGATAGTTTTTCACTTTTGGGTCAAAAGATACTATTGCAACTTGTAAGGTTTTAATAATTTATTTATCTCGGATTGATGCTGCAACCTTGAAATAATGGGTCTTTAATTTCGGCTGCTCCTGTGGAAGATTCAGTTGATTCCACACCTGGAATTGGTGTGAGACTGACCACATGGATATCAACTGTCACTGTTTTTGAAGGAGGAAATCTGACAGCAATTTCTATGATTTACACATTGTTTGGGAAAACAGTCAGTGCTGTGAATAGTTCCTGTGCAAAAGCAACCCTCTCCACTGCAGTCAGCAGAAATCACTGAATTGACAAGAACTCAACAATGCTAACTAAAACGTATCCTGAAAATGTTTTACCTTGAATAAGCATTTAGAAAAGGACACAAAGTGCTGGAGTAACTTAGCGAGTCAGGCAGCATGCCTGGAGAACATGGATAGGTGACACCTCTTCAGTGATTATATGGGAGGGGAGAAGAAAGCTGGGAAAGAGAAGAGGTAGGACAGAGCTTGGTAGGTCAGACAAAGTCATATTTATACACTAACAAGCCCTCTGGCCCTAATAAGATAATTATATAACTTTGTACACTAATTCCTAAAGATAATTATTTCAAAATTCCAAACTTTTTTTAAATGAATATTAATTTTTATTTTTGTTTTAAATTTTCGTGTTGGTATTTCAGCTCTCATCTAATCATGTGTATCATAATTTTTATTTATCTTTTACAAAATGTTTAAAGATAGTTGAAAATGTTACTTTCTACATCTTGGTTCGCTTCTTTCTGTGCAAGTTCTGCAGTGTGATTAGATGCTCAGCTTGCCCAGCGGCACTGCCTTTGCAGAGGTGCCAGTGATCCTCTGTGGCTCACTGATGTGGTGAAAGGAGAAACTGTGGCACCAAAGATTGCTAGATTTTAGTGAAGAGGGTTTCTTTAAGGCCCTTGTCGAGCACCAGCATTTTGTTGCTGAAGGCAAAATGTGGAATATCAATTTCTTTGTTTTATATTTGTTATTGAGTTTTCCAAAGAAAATTCTATATTGTGACCTTTGATGGGATTCAAATGAACAAGAGCTGATGAGCCTGACAAAGTGATGTTACAATAGTAGATTTAACACAGTAGACATTTAGCTCTATTACAATAATATTTTTAGTAACTGCCAATTTCATGGTCATACCATCAGCACTTACTGTTTAGTGAATTGGCTAACATTGATATGAATTAAAATAATATATAAAGATGTTATCAAGCTAGTACTTACGTTTGGAGGTTTGCTTATAGAAGGGAATGATCTGGAGCTCCATATAAGTTCTTGATTGTTGCCATAAAACTTGCCCTGAATGGAATTACTCTTGGGTGCAAGAGAACAGTAGCTATCTTTGCAACAGATGCATAATAAAATTAAGGTTTTCATTTTGGTAATTCTTATTTAAATTTAAATTCTTATTTATTTCAGTGTTTCATTAATTGATTCTATCTGTATGTCTGACATTGTCAACTACTATTGTCATACTTTACAGTGTTTGATATTGGTTATGTTTCTAGATGAGAAGCTGCTGAAACTCCTTAATTATTCAAGATCCTTCCATCTGTCATTTTCTAGGCAGTTTACATTTTACACTTGGGGCAGAATAGGAAGTGCATGTAGCTCATAAGTTCAAGGCTTGAATTTTGGATGCAGCCTGTGAACTAATTGGCACCAACTTGGAAGTGATGCAATTCTTTTTTAAAACCGTACTTTCAAAGGAGATTATATATTTTCTGCCTACATTGCCTTTTAAAACTGGGAAGATGTATTCACTTCCTGTTTTAGTTTCAAGAGATGCTTTGTTCACAATGGATAAATGTTCAATGTGGCAATAATCTGGAAACTAGACTATCCACACCTGGAAATCTATTGTATTTTTTTAAAAATAACATGAAATTTATAAATATAGAATTAATTTGTCTATACTCAAATGGTAATATTAGCACTGATGAACAATCAAATTGAAATAGAAATGCTGCATATATTTTGCATCCTTGAATAGAACATTACATCTAAAAGCAATTTTTGAGCTGATGGAATTCTGATTCATTCTCACATTTGAAAATCAAAGTGTTTAATCAGCCATCGTGGGGTATATTGAAGAGATAACTGCTGAAAGGACACCACTGCAACTTTCTTGCTTATATTATCTAGACAAAAATATTTTAAAACCAATGTGGTACCAGTTGAGGGACTCTGCATTTTCATTTGCTTGGGCAAATGATCTGTGCTCAAGATTTTAAAAAAAAAAAAATTATTTATAGTATTTTCAATAGGCATACAAAAATACATAAGTGGATAAATATAAGGGAATACATAAGCATAAGCAATGGCAATGTATAACATAAATATCCCCAGGTTGTGTAAAACAAATTGTTATCTATACCTAGAAGATATGTCGGTATATATATGAAAAAGATAAGGATAAAAGAAAAACGAAAAGAGAGAAAAAAAGAAGAAAAAAAAAGAGAGGAAAAAGTGTGCTCAAGATTTTGATGACGTCATTCAGAACCAGCTGCTCAGAGCCATTCAACCAGCGCAGAATATCTTTTTGATTTCTCACTCCACCCAGGGAGAAACGCTGAATGCCCATTTAACACAGTGACAATGTTTCGGTAAGGAATGGAACACTGATCAAATCTGTGACACTTACCAGTTTGATGTGTGAATTGTTGCTTCAAGTCTGCAGTAATTTTATTTATCTCGTGCACCTTGAATTCTGGAGTTCCTCAAGGACTGATGCTTGGCTTTCGATTTCTCATTTAAAGACGGCATCCCAAAATGCAGACACAAGAGACTGCAGATGCTGTGCTGGAACCCAGAGCAATAAAACAAAACTGCTGGTCAGGCACCATCTGCAGGGTGGGGGGAGAGGGGGAGGAATTGCCGAAAGGAATATCCCTGTGATCCTTTAGCAGTTTGATCATTAATCCCAAAATGCATGACTTCTGCTGACCATATCAAGCTTGATCTTGCCACCACAAATGTTTGACCCCTCCACCGTTTCATTATTATCACAAGACTTGTCTGACTTTCAATTTGGATAGACTGAAGCTATTGAAAAATTAAATGTTGGGAAGGCCAAATAAATTATCTTCAGTTCCTATCACCAACACCATTCCCAATCTGCTAGTTACAATCCCCTGGTGATTGACTGTTCACAAGTCCTGTTGACCCCAAGCTAAGCTTTGGACTCCATATTGTCCTGGTTGCCTAGACCACCCCCACTTCCGCATCCATGGGATTAGCCAGTTCCCTCCATGCCAGCTAAACTTTATGATCAATACTTTGCTTGTTGTTCTAATGGACTGTTACACCAAATTCCTAGGTTAGCACATCGAGGCCCAAATTCATATGGTCCATAGGAGACACATAGATTAGGCCACCATTTCATGCAGCATCAATGGACGTATGTATTTATTAGTAGAGTTGATAATAATCTGAAACCTGTAAATAATACTTTGGAAATGGTAGCCCATTTAAAAATAAATTACACTGAATGTTTCTTGAAAGATTGACAGCTATTTCCCTCTTAGTTTAGAAGAGGTACTAGCTTCAACTTATCTAAATAAATGATGTGCCATTTGAGGAAACCTCTTCAAAGCCTTCACCTCATTAATGTGCAGCATACCAACATCTAACTTATCTCTGGGCCTGCGCTGAGCTAATTATTTTAAATTAAAGCAATGCCTTTGAAGCATTCCATGAAATGCATAATTAACATATCCTGTTTTCTGTTGCCCTATTAAACAACTAATTGCAAATCATATTTTTTTTGCATAACAAAAATGTATGTATGCATTCTGTACCACTGAATCATGTTAAAGTTATTATTCTGCAAGAGACTGGCAACTATGAAAGAACAAAGGAATGTGGGTGCTTGTGTGTTCAAAGCACTCAGAGCTGGTACGCAGGTAAAAAAAACTAATGAAAAAGGCTAATGAGTTGTAGTTTTATCTCGAGAGGGAAAGGGGTGGAGTTTGGAGTGGAGTGGGTGGAAATTGAAACTAAGGACGTGATTCTTAATTATTTAGATTAATCAGAAAACATCTGGAGGAATGCATTCACACTTCTGGGCATAACACCCACCTCAGAAATGATGAAGTCAATGTATGTTAGATATTTTGGGGTAGCTTGAAATAATGGACCATGCATATTGAACCCTAGTTTCAAAATTCAATTCCTTAAAATTAAAGAAGTCTCTTGGAAGACAACTTCTAAGTTCAAAAGACTAAATGCAGTACAGTGTTGCTGAAGCAATGTCAACAGTGGTTGGCATCAGGTATTCTGCAGCTTCTACTGAGAACACTGGAAGGGTCGCACTTTGATTCCTGTGTTCAGATTTGGTCAGAGAAATTGGTATTGAAGAGAATGTAGTACATATTTAAGAAAGTGATATTTAAATTTCTCATAGGTTAACTTCCAGAATTGCTGAAGAACAAAATCAGGTAATACTGGAACAAATCAGCAGGTCAGGTAGCATCTGTGGAAAGAGAAACCGAATGACCATTTCAAGCTGTGGACCCACTGAAACGTTAACTTCATTTATCTTTCCACGGAGGCTGCCTGGCTTGCAGAACATTTCCAGCATTTTCCGTTTTTATTTTAGATTTCTGGCATTTACAGGTTTATTTTTGACTTACAGAAGGCAAAGTTGTATTCCCCGGAATTTGGGATGTTAAGTGGTATTTTGCCCGAAAATGTAAAGATATTAATATTAACTTCTTTTTACATTCATTTTTGCTTGTTGTTCTAATGGACCGTTACACCAAATTCCTAGGTTATTTATCGTCTGTCCCATGTCTTCTGAAGTTTGGATAATTCTGGGCCATTTGAGAGGGCAATTGAAAGTCCTCCTGTGTGACTGGAGTCCCAAACCAGGGAGGGCAGCAAACCCTAGAAGACATTTGTGTACAACGTCGCCTTTCATAAAAATCCAATCATTTCACCAAAACCAATTCTATTGTTTTACTAGACCAAGTGGACCCTTTGGGCCAAACCTCTCCTGCATTGGTGCAGCACTCTCTCCTCCCCTCCCTCCCCACCCCCCCTCCCCCTCCCCCTCCCTGCATGACCTGCTGAATTCCTCCAGCAGTTTGTTTTTTTCCTCCAGATTCCAGCATCTGCAGTCACTTGTTTCGATATTATGGGTGTATCTTCACCAGAAGGACTGCAGAGGTTCAAAAAGGCAGCACTTCATCAAGGGATGGGCAATAAATGCCAGCCTTACCATGCCCAGAACCTGAAAATTGGTCAAATTTAAACAATTAGGTTACATGTGATGTTTGTTATACTAATCTTTTCCCATACTTCTGAAATCTTTTATGGTTCATGTAGTGCGTTGGCATCCATTTTTATATGTGTGTCGACATTATGCCTGTATTAATGTGCACTTTGTCAGCATTTCAATGATAGATTCTTTTTTAATGGATACTGTTCATGGTAGATTTTTGCATTGTATTTACAGCCTTTCTATGGTGCCAGCATTGACTGATGAGAAAAGCATCTAAATGACAATGTTACATGGACAATTTCCAATATATATGGATGGAGGAACAGTATTATATGAATGCAATCTTTAAAATTGAGTTCACGAGTGCTGATCTAGTTCCATTTTCCGTAAAGAGTGACCTTTTCCCCCCCACCATTCAGTCCTGATATTCATCACTTGTCTAATCCACGCAAAATCCATTAGATCCAGCTATTCAGTTCTTGCCCATCAACTTTACACCATCATACCATATTCTGGCATTTCTGAAATGTTCCTTCCATGAGAATTTTATCAAATGACTCTTTAGGTTTTGGTTCACTCTCTCCCCCTACACGCCCCCCCCCCCCCCCCCCCCTGCCTCCCTCCCCTGTCCCCCTCCCCAGTTCCCCTCCCCATCTCCCTCTCCCTCTCCCTCCATAATTAAATCACAAATCTTGCACACTGAATTGTCAAGGTATTGAAAGATACGGATCGAGTTCTGGTAAATGGGAGTAGTATGGATGGGTATTTGATGATTGACATGGATGTAATGGACTGAAGAAGATTGTCCTGTGTTTTATGATTCCATCTCTCAATGAGAAATTGAAAGTCTTACTGAGTTCTAATAGATTGAACTGGTGGTTCCATTCATCCAATTTGATCACACAAACGCAAAAGATTGTGGGTCGTCAAAAAAGTCACATTCATCACAACTTTAAGTTATGTGATTCCTTGTACCAATTTAAAAAGTACCTTCAAGTTCCAAAACAACACACAAAACTGTTCATTCACCAACGTGGATAAATTAACATTGCAAATTGAAACCATTACTGAATTTTCAAAGTGCTCTTAAAAATAATCTTTGTTATGTACTGGGGCACTAAAAAGCATCAATTTAAAACAGTTAATAAGATACAGTCAATTCATCAAGAAGCTGACTATTGTATACCATTGAAGCTTATGAATGATTCTGTATAATTGTTAAGGTCATTTAAACAATTTACAGGGCTTACTCACAGGTTATAAATTATGCTGTTTAAAAATATTTATTCTTGTGATGGACCAAATTTTAGGTCATACTAGACCAAATGGACCCGTTGGGCCCAAACCTGCATTGGTGCAGCACCCTCTCCTCCCCCCTCCCATCCCCTCTCCCCCCTCCCCCTCCCCTCTCCACCCTCCCCCCTCCCCTCACCCCTCCCCTCCCCTCTCCCCCCTCCCCTCTCTCCCCTCCCCCATCCCTCCTCACTCCCCTCCCTCTCCCCCCTCCCCCCTCCTCTTTGGGGTGTGGGAGGAATCTGGAGCACCAGGAGAAAACCCACACTGTGATGCAGAGATTGTGCAAACTTGGCAACACAGCACTGAAGGCTGGGATCAAGCTTGGGTGCCCGACTAATTGCTAGGAAACTGATATAATGTCCGAAGAAGCTGCTTGATTGTACTCAAAGAAACAAATTATATCCTATTATCTTCAATAATCTAGTTTAATTTAAACTTTTACACACGGGGGAAAAAAATTGTTTTTTAATCAATTTATTCACATTGCTGTAAGACCAATCTAGTTTGCTCTTTTGTGGTTGAATTTTGAATGGTTGTGCTCTATATACACAGCAATTTGGGAACTCTCAATAATTCTTCATTTGTAAAGGCCCAAGCCAAGAGGTGACAAGAGCATATGGTCAACTGAATGGTTTGTGACCTTACATCCAGCTGGATTAGGATATATCCGATGCACTCATCCATCTGACCATCCATTCATTCATCTACCTAAACTGTGTCTGCTGACTGAAATTCTTTCAACTAAGCTACAAGTGGAGGGCAATGCAAGTCTGTCACATGGGTCTAATATTTTTTACCAAACATCTTTCGCTGCATTTACAGAAGCGAATGAAGATGTCTGTAGAAACTATCTTATTTAAAATTTGAAATATTTTGGAAAAGTCACAATGTGTAAAATAAAATAAATATTACACACCGAATGACATTATTGCCCTTCATACACCGATTGAAAGACTTTGAAACCTACTGTAAACAACTCGGGTAAAGATAGTGGTTAAAGAGAAATCAAACCTACAGCTTTAAATGATTCAGGATTGGGAGGACCATTTTGCAGCCCAGTAAATCCATGCCGACCTTCAAACAGGCATTTACTCTATTTCATTTTTAATCCAATTTTTTAAAAATCTAATTAATTGCTCAGGTGTGTTTAATTGCCTCCTTAATGCAGGTATTTCGAGCTCTCAGCACCTTGTCTTTTCTCCCTTCTTTCCATCACCTTTGGAAACTTTTATTGCTGTTTATCAACATGAGGACCAAAGTTGTGCCAATGAAAGTCAAATAAGCCATTATGAGATTGAGAATCAAGAATAAAACTGTTAGAGACATCAGCCAAATCTTAGCCTTACCAAAATCAACTGTTTGGAATATCATTAACAAGAAAGAGAGCACTGGTGAGCTTACTAATCGCAATGGGACTGGCAGGCCAAGGAAGACCTCCACAGCTGGTGACAGAAGAATTCTCTCTGTAATAAAGAAAAATCCCCAAACACCTGTTTGGAGGAGAGACGGAGCTGCCCAAGATGCAAAGCATACCTCCTCATCTGCAAAATACGGTGGTGGGGGTGTTATGGCCTGGGCATGTATAGCTGCTGAAGGTACTGGCTCACTTATCTTCATTGATGATACAACTGCTGATGGTAGTAGCATAATGAATTCTGAAGTGTATAGAAACATCCTATCTGCTCAAGTTTAAACAAATGACTCAAAACTCATTGGCCAGCGGTTCATTCTACAGCAAGACAATGATCCCAAACATACTGCTAAAGCAACAAAGGAGTTTTTCAAAGCTAAAAATGGTCAATTCTTGAGTGACCAAGTCAATCACCCGATCGGAACCCAATTGAGCATGCCTTTTATATGCCGAAGAGAAAACTGAAGGGGACTAGCCCGCAAAACAAGCATAAGTTAAAGATGGCGGCAATACAGGCCTGGCAGAGCATCACCAGAGAAGACACCCAGCAACTGGTGATGTCCATGAATCGCAGACTTCACGCAGTCATTGCATGCAAAGGATATGCAACAATATACTAAACATGACTACTTTCATTTACATGACATTGCTGTGTCCCAAACATTATGGTGCCCTGAAATGGGGGGACTATGTATAAACACAGCTGTCATTTCTACATGGTGCAACCAAAATATATAAAAATGGCCTTTATTACAATCTGACGATGTGCACTTTAACGTGTGATTTTTTCTATTACAAAACTCAAATTGTGGAGTACAGAGGCAAATAAATAAATGATGGGTCTTTGACCCTAACATTATGGAGGGCACTGTAGGTATTTATTAAATAGTTAAAGGTCAGAAGCCAGAACCAGTAATCTCAAAATTCTCTAAAAGCCCATTGCTGTAGTTTAACAACGCCAAAAGTTAAGAAGAATTTTTAAAAATGGTGTATTATCCTAACAAATTGTGTAACTCTTTGGTGTATGGGGATCCAGTATAATCTGCAGTAATCACTATCCTTTTAACATTGTTTTCTTCGGATTTATTTTGATTGTCAAAGGATAGTAACTTTTCTTTGGGTAATTTATTTATCTTTCTAACAAGCTTGAGTGAATGAAATAGAATGTCACAGATACTTGAACAACTTTTAAAACGTAAACAAAACATAGTCAAAATAAAGCTGTGTCATCTGTTGCAACATACATCTTTATGAAGGTGTATCTGCAAGGCATTATCGTGGGTTACTACCACATAAATTCATCCAATATGATATTTTTAAATAAAGCAGAACCAAGCATGATATTTTCAAATGGACGCACTTATTAGTATTTTAAAACTGTTGAAATGCTTGTATTTACATTATCACATTAAGTGTACTTCAGTACTGCAACAAACACTAATAACAATTCCTAATTATTATTGTTATACATGAAATATAACAAATAATTATTTTGAATATTTATCAAAGCATTTTGACCTTGCACGTACGTTTCGCTGACTAATTCATTTGTAGCATACAATACACGAAGACATATTCTTATCAAACAATATATATGACGGTGATTGTTTTTTTTTGTTCTTACTAGTTTACACAAACTACATTACTATAATGGATGTAAAGAATTAATAGAACAGTGTATTTCTTCATTCTGTGAAAACATTTACTTTGGAATTTCTTCTTCAGGTTTTAAAAAACTGTACATTTTTCTTTATTTCTCAAACATGCCTGAAAATGCACATGGGCGGAGAGTGAAATCCTAATTCAATTCCCAAAGAAGACTTCGTTTCTTGGAGAATTTTTCATTCCAATTTTTCATTCTACCTTGTGGTAGAATGAAGAAATACTTTAAACAGTATTTAAATTATGTGGGACAGGCAGCATCTCTGGAGAGAAGGAATGGGTGATGTTTTGGGTCAAGACCTTTCTTCAGACTGGTTACGGTCCCTAACCAGTCTGCAGAAGGGTCTCGACCCGAAACGTCACCCATTCCTTCTCTCCAGAGATTCTGCCTGTCCCGCTGAGTTACTCCAGCTTTTTGTATCTATCTTCTATTTAAATTATGTGATTGGTTATGATGTGGTCATTTATTAACCCTTTGGTAAAATGTTCAAATTAACCTTTGTGTTTGCATCTTCACTCTAATGAAAAACTTAAGATTTAGTGGAGTAATGGCAGGTAGAGAGGCTGAGAGAAACTTGAACTGCATCGGTTAGATATAGGCTTCTGTTGTGAAAATGCCACCTTGTGGTCAGCAGCAGACATTGGAGAGAATGATCGGGTCCTCCAGAGATGCTGACTGACCCACTGAGCTGCTTAGAACACAAACTGATGGTGTAATTCAGTACATCAGGCAACATCCCCGAAGGACAGTGATTGTGGATGTTTCAGGTTGGGAGCCTTCTTCAGACATTGCTTTCAGCTGTGGTATTCCTCCCACCAGGAACATTTGCTCTTTCATAGACCAAGATAGTATGCACTTTCTCATGCTATCATTAGGATTAGCAAATTTGTCTATTAGTCCAGGAGTTGAAAAATAAAACATTGTTCTTGTTTCAAAGAGATAGTAGAGAAGAAACTGTCACAAGTTAACACATTTCTGACTTCACAAAGAAATTACTGTCATTTTTGGAAACATTGTTCAGAATAAACTCACTCAACATCCCAACATTTTCACTGTCATGTCAACTGAATACTAGATTTGAAAGAAAGTAGGCATATTTGGCCTAGTCTAGTGTGCATTTTTTAGAAAAATATATACATTTTTCAGTATTTAGACATTGGTGTGACACAATGTTTATTTTGCTCCAACACAAATAAATTTAATTGCAATAGTTTATTTTAATGATCAGCTATAAATGTTTAATAACAATTTCATTTTATTATTGGTAGATCGTAACTAGTATATTAACATGGTCTATGGTGATTATCATTCACTAGGTTGGCCTAAGTGCACAATCTTATTTTACTGAGGACATGTTTACTGCATCTTTCTCGGTTGACACAATTCAATGATATAGTTCTGCTCCATAGAAACTGTGGCTGGTTTGTGACACTAGTGAGTAATATATAGCCAGAAGGTCAATGACATTTTAAAATCATCAATGCATTAGTATATGAGGGTGGGGTGAGACTGTCCACACTATATAACAACCATAATGAATAAGTGTTTTCTGTTTCTCAGTAATTCACTCAAACAATAGATTGCCCATGGGCCTCTCTTGTAATGCGAGGTTGATCTGTTCAATTTGAAATACCTGCATTGATTTGTTTTAGTTGTCTTATCCCTTGTTTTATTTATCAGTAATTTTCAAATGATGAAAAAAAAATCCTGGGTGCCATAAAATAATGGCAATCCATGTATAATGTTGAAAATGAATCACCCAACACTTGTCCTTGCATGTGAATGTTGAGGTCAAAATTTAAACTAGTTTCATTAGTTCCAAACTACCAGAACACATAATAAGCTATTGATTTTTGCCACATAGCAATACTTGGTTTAGTTGCATCCGTAGCTCGTGGATATTTATTGAATTATAGTGGTCTTTTTCATCATTTCTCACTTTGGTAGGTGCTTCAAGATGGAAATAAAAAAGAGAAAATGTATCCTCAAGGTGCAAAAGGTTTCATATTGCTAATAGACTACAAAGAGGTAGTCACTAAACTAAACGACTATTCTGCTGGTAAATGTTTGTACAATGGATATCTGTGTTGTGCAGACTATGAGGTATTCTGGATCTATCGTTGGTTTGGGCAGAGTGAACAAATTGTAATGTAGGAAAATAACTGCAGATGCTGGTACAAATCAAAGGTATTTATTTCACAAAATACTGGAGTAACTCAGCAGGTCTGGGAGCATCTCAGGAGAGAAGGAATGGGTGACGTTTCGGGTCAAGACCCTTCTTCAGACTGATCCCCCCCCTCCCCCCCAACCTTTCAGCAGGGCTATCCGAGTGTGCTGCCTATTTAATTAAGTAGTAGCCAAAATATACTAGCTTATTTGCAGGAGACTCTCAGGAAATCTATACATCTGTCTGCCAGTAATAACTGCAATGGAAACACAAGTTGTGGTGGTTTTGCATAGGGCAGGCCAAGTGGTGCATTCCATTAAGTGCACACCAATCTCAGCATATTCTTTACATCAGAGCATTTAACACTCAGCTTTGTAGTCATTGTTTATTTTAAGATTTATGGTTTTGATGTAAATTGTACCACTGCAGGGTGGTCATTTTACATGTAAAGAAGTCAACGAGACCTAAATGTGCTGGAGAAATGAGTGTGTGCTTACTGTAGCTGTTGTAAAGCACCTAGGTTTTAAACAAATCAAATGGCTTTGAGATAGCCATTACTGAGACTTTAAAAAAAATCTAGATTTAACATAATTACTTGCATTTATCGTTACCATGGTGGGATTCCAATTTGCACTTCTGGATCAATGGTCCAGAATTTTATCCACACGCTATATCCCGAATTGGAATGATGGGCGTAGCTACGGGGAATCGGAATGAGACTTTCCCCAATGCAGTCTTTTTCACAGAGGAACCAGAGAAAGAGATCCTGGCATGAGCTGAATAGAGTGAGCCCCAGAGCTGGACCAGTCTCACCACTAGTTTACTGCATGTGGTGTTATTATCATCCGGTCATTTCCAGATGTATTCAATCATGTATTAACTGGGCGGCATCGTGCCAGCTGTGGCCAGCGGTTCCAAAGGATACTGGACTCATGCAGACCTTCTGCAAACTGGGACCGTCGGTGGACTCCAGTGCTGCAGCGGAGCCCCCCTTGCGTCGTCCCCCCTCCTCGTGGGGTCGCCTGTCCTTACCTTTCACCCACCAGCCACTACATCCAATTCATCATCCTCTGGTTTTTCCGTCACATCCAACGGGATCCCATTCCACCACCAGTCACACCTTCCCATTTCCACCCCTTTTCACCTTCCACTGACACTGCTCGTTCCACAACTCTTTGGTTCACTCATCAATTCTGACCAAAACCACTCCCTACCCAGGTACTGTCCCCTACAACCACAGGAGATGCAACACCTGTCCCCAAACCTCCTCTCTCGCCTCCATCCAGGGACCCCAGCAGTCCTTGCAGGTGAGACAGAGGTTCACGTGCACCTCCTTAACTTCATTTACTGCATTCGGTGTTCCCATTGTGGCCTCCTGTACATTGGTGAGATCAAGCGTAGACACGGCGACTCTTTCGTTGAACATGAGCTCAGTCTGCCAAGATCTCCCACTGGATCTCCCAGTTAATAATAATAATAATAATAATAATAATATATTCCTTTATTCGTCCCACACCGGGGAAATTTACAGTGTTACAGCAGCAAAGTGGATAGCAAGAGAGCAAGAGATCATTCAATATAAATAAATAAATAACCATTTTAACTCCTCTTCCCATACTGACCTTTCTGTCCTGGGCCTCCTTCATTGCCAGAGTGAGGCCACATGCAAACTGGAGAACCATCACCTCATATTCTGTTTGGGTAGAGTCATACAGTCATAGAGTGATACAATGTGGAAACAGGCCCTTCGGCCCAACTTTCCCACACCGGCCAACATCTCTCAGCTACACTAGTCCCACCTGCCTGCGTTTGGTCCATATCCCTCCAAACCTGTCCTATCCATGTATCTGTCTAACTGTTTCTTAAATGTTGGGATGCCTCAACTACTGCCTCTGGCAGCTTGTTCCATACACCCATCACCCTTTATGTGAAAAAGTTACCCCTCAGATTCCTATTAAATCTTTTCCCCTTCACCTTAAACCTATGACCTCCGGTCCTAGATTCACCTACTCTGGGCAAGAGTCTGTACATCTACTTGATCCATTCCTCTCATGATATTATACACGTCTGTAAGATCACCCCTCAACCTGCGCTACAAGAAATAAAGCCTAGCCAACTCAACCTCTTCCCATAGCTCAGACCCTCTAGTCCTGGCAACATCCTTGTAAATTGTCTCTGTACCTTTTCCAGCTTGACAACATTGGTACATAGAACATAGAACAGTACAGCACAGGAACAGGCCCTTCAACCCACAATGTTTGTGCCAAACATGAAGCTTAGTTAGATAGACACAAAAAGCTGGAGTAACTTAGCGGGACGGGCAGCATCTCTGGAGAGAAGGAATGGGTGAAATTTCGGGTCGAGACCCTTCTTCAAACTTCTTCAGCTCTCCCTTCTTACACATGAAGCCATAGCTAAACTGATCTCATCTCTTGTACATGATCCATATCCCTGTATTCCTGCACTTATGCGTGTATCTAAAAGCCTCTTAAACTGCAGCAACGTATCTGCCTTCACCACCACCCACTGGCAACGCGTTCCTGGGTCCCACCACTCTCTGTGAAAAAAACATGCCCCGCATATCTCATTTAAACTTTTCCCCTCTCACCTTATAGCTATGCCCTCTAGTGGTGGACATCTTGCCTCTCATAATTTTGTATACTTCTATCAAGTCTCCCGTCAACCTCCAATGTTGCGGAGAAAACAATCCAAGTCCATCCAACCCTGGAGCTGAAACTCTGTAATCCAGGCAGCATTCTGGTAAACCTCTGCACCCTCTCCAAAGCTTCCACAGCTTTCCTGTAATAGTGCGATCAGAATTACATGCAATAATCCAATTGTGGCCGAACCAAAGTCCTATAGAGCTGCATCATGACTTCATGAATCTATATTCAATGTCCCTAACATTGAAGGCAAGCATACCATACTCCTTTTTTTACCACCCGATCTACTCGCACTGCCACCTTCAGTGAGCTATGAACTTGGACTCCAAGTTCCCTCTGCATATCAATGCTGTTACGGGTCTTGCCATTACACTGTGTACTCTCTCCTTACATTCAAACCTCCCAAAGTGCAACACCTCACACTTGCTCAGATTAAACTCCATCTGACATTTCTGCAGCCGATCTATATCCCACTGTATTTTCTGAGAACATTCCTCACTGTCTGAACTCCTCCGATTTAGGTGTCACAGGCAAAGTTACTCACCAACCCATCTATATTTATGTCTAGGTTATTTATATATATCACAAACAGCAGAGGTCCCAGCATAGATCCCTGTGGAACTCCTCTGGTCACAGACCTCCCACCAGAATATTTACCTTCCACCACAACGCTCTGTCTTCTGTGAATAAACCAATTCTGAATCTACACAACCAAGTCATTGTGAATACTGTACATCCATGTACCTAAGAGCTTTCTTCAATGCTGGTTTTGAACTAGCAACATGTTGAGGTCATGGTACCTTTTCCGAAGTGTTTGGTCAATAGTTTTCCAGTTTTCTAGGTTGGCATGCACTGACCAATTTGTAGATGCTTTGGGTGCTAGATATCTTTGTTTTGAATTCTACATTGAGATGGTGAGCCTTCCTCAGTGATATCTCTAGATAGCATGTCATAAGGTCATAAGGAATAGGAGTAGAATTGGTCATTTGGCCCATCAAGTCTACACCGCCATTCATTCATGGCTGATCTATCTTTCCTTCCTAAACCCATTCTCCTGCCTCCTCCCCATAACGTCTGACACCTGCACTAATCAAGAATCTATCTATTTCTGCATCAAGAATATCCACTGACTTGGTCTCCACAGCCTTCTGTGGTAAAGAATTCCACAGATTCACCACCCTCTGGCTAATGAAATTTCTCCTCATCTCCTTCCTAAAAGAACATCCTTTAATTCTGAGGCTATGACTAGTTCTAGACTTTCCCACTACATTTGAGGGAAATGGTCATGTCATTCATAACAATGACTGAAAATGCTGGAAATACATAGCAGGTCGAGCAGCTCATATTTCATCAGAACTAAAAAAAAGTTAGCAATCAAATGTTTTGAGTTGCAGAGAAGGGAGAGAGTTGGAGGAAACAAAGGGTATATTGGAGATATTTTATTCTCTTTAATTTATTTTCTTTTATTTACATTTCATGACATATAATTACAGTTTGTTAAACAAGCCTTAAGCACTTTCACTTAGCCGGCACCACAACAACTTGAAGCATTCAGTAAAAATACCGAAATTGCTCGAACATTTAGCAGACCAGGCAGCTTCTTTGTAAAGTGAAAGAGAGTAGATATTTTAAAAGCTATTCAACCTGAAAGTTAACTCTGTTTCACTTTTCACAAGTGTTGCCTGACCTGCTGAGTACCTACAGCTTTATCTGTTTTCATTTTTCCCCTCGTGGGTTTTCTTGATTTTTAACTTGTGTCATTTAGTATGTTTTGGACTTCATCCTTCATCCTTCCACATTTTCTTTCTCTCATCCTGCTCAGGAACTTAAAACAAGTCTGATTTCTATTTTTTGCAATTCTAATAAAATACATTTTTCTTCACAGATAGGCACAAAATGCTGAAGTAACTCAGCGGGACAAGCAGCATCTCTGGAGAGAAGGAATGGGTGTTCTTTCAGATCGGGACCCCTCTTCCTTCTCCCCAGAGATGCTGCCTGCCCAGTGGAGTTACTCCAGCATTTTGTGTCTACCTTCGATTTAAACCAGCATCTGCAGTTCTTTCCTGCACATTTTGTCTGCTCCACTGCAAAATCTCCTCAAGGTATGTCTATCATATCATATCATATCATATATATACAGCCGGAAACAGGCCTTTTCGGCCCACCAAGTCCGTGCCGCCCAGTGATCCCCGTACATTAACACTATCCTACACCCACTAGGGATAATTTTTACATTTACCCAGCCAATTAACCTACATACCTGTACGTCTTTGGAGAATTTGAAGAATTTCTCCACAGATGCTGTCTGACCTTCTGAGTACTTGCACTATTTTGTCTTAATTCCCAGCTTTTTGCTTGTTGCCAAAACAAGGCACTCGGCATATAAAGCTACTCAATGAAAGGAGCATTGAAATGCTGAAGCAATGACTGTAAATATCTGAATGTGCAAATGGTAGTTCTTTCAAGCCAGATCATGTTGTACACATCTGTATGTACACATCCATGTTGATTTACTGAGTGATCGGTGACTGCCACTTGTTCTGTGGGCAAGAGACATGGATTGCCTGATAAACTGAGCATTTGAGAATTACATAGAACTTTGGCACACTCATAAAGATTGATGTCTATGCAGTTCACCTTCAAACATGCTGGTAGCTGTATGAGAGAATGACTATGTAGTTGTTGTCACGCTGTAACAATCAAGCTCAATCATGGAGTACCCAGCCATGATGAAATAAAAGGCCCTGTAATGGAAAAGTTCAGAATCCAAAGGTCCAATGCCACCGGCTGTTCTGAGTATGCAAACTGTCATATCTCAAAGTAGTTCATATTTAAATAATTCACAGTAAAAGCGCGGAAGATGTTCCTCATCTCTTTGTGTGACTTCCTCCAGTGTGACCTGAGACACTGAAGTGTTCAAAGTAATCTGGATGAGTGTTCTAGCTCTCCGTCAGTAATTATTATGGATTTAGAATTTAAATTTATGCGGAAAATAATCAAAGATTGATTTTTGTCAGTACTAATTCACACAGCATATTGTAAACCCTTAGATATTTACTTTTTTAAAAATCAATGAAGCCATTGTTCGATGTGGGTTTGTGATTGCTAATGGACACCTGGTGTTAAGAAAAATGATCTAATGGAAGTGATTATAACAGCTGCTGTCCCCTGATATGCCATTGAGCAGAACAAGGGATTTACTGTGTTGTCCATGTTTATTACTATTGATTTGAGACAGATCCTCCATAGAACCTGAAATCAACCTCTTCCCTTTGATACACTGCAAAGTATGCTATTTGACATGGGATGTCATGTCATCATTTGTAAACTTCACCAATAAGGAGTTAAATAGCTTCTCCGCTGATATAAAATGAGAACAATCAATGAGAAAACTAGCACAATATAATGTTGTCACATTTAGGCAGGTTACATGGTGTGTGTTTTGTCGCGTTTCATTCTTTAAAATGCAACCCCTAAACCATGGCCGTCATGGTGGACATGGTCATTATGAATATGTTTATTACACGGCGAATGATTGCGATTTTTAACAAATGGAAATTGTTGCCGATAAGAAGAGATTGTGAAAAAGATCTATTTACTGTTGTAAAAACAGATGCAATGTGCTGGAGTAACTCAGTGGGTTACGCAGCATCTCAGGAGAAAAAGAGGTGACTTTTTGGGTCACAATCCTTCTTCAGACTGTTGTGAGGGGGGAGGTGAGAAATCTGGAAGAGAATGGGGTCAGGCAAGTGATAGGTGGATATCGACGAGAATGGGTTTTAATTGGCAAATGGTTGGGCAAAGGCCAAAGGTGAAAAGACAAAAAAGTGTGAGATAGGATAGAAGAGATGCAAATTGTAAAGCCAGAGGAAGGAATATAGGTGGAAGCAGAGGGAAAAGGGATGAGATGGGTAGGAATTCAGGTGGGGCACAGGGAAGAGTGGGAGAGGGGGGGGAGGGAAGTGGTGGATGAAGAAAAGGGGGAAGTTGTTTGAAGGTTAGTGACCTAAAATTGGAGAATTCAATGTCCATACCGTTGGACATTGAAGTGCAATACGAGGTGCTATTCCTCCAGTTTGCATGTGGCCTCACTCTTGTAATGGAGAACACCCAGGACAGAAAGATCAGTATTGGATTGGGGAGGGAAGTTAAAATGGTAGGCAACCAGGAAATCCAGCAGGCCTTGGCAGACCGAGCGCAAGTGTTCAGCAAAACAGTTGTCAAGCCTAGGCTTGGTCTTGCTGATGTACAGGAGGCCACATTGGGAATGCTGAATGCCGTAGATGCTCAATGCGACCACATCTATATCTGCTTATCATTTGCCAGGCTTTGTTCTGCCTCCACTTCTCTTCCTGACCCGCTGAATTACTCCAGCACTTTGTGTATTTTTTGGTAATCCAGCACCTGCAGTTCCTTGTGTTTCCTATTTACTGCTGTAATTTGCCATTCCTTAATTTAAGGAAGAATACATTTGTCATTAGACGATGGGTTATGCAGCATTACGAATCACACTGATCACTTTGAACTTTCATAGAAACAGAAACATTGAAAATAGGTGCAGGAGGAGGCCATTTGGCCCTTTGAGCCAGCACCACCATTCATTGTGATCATGGCTGATCATCCACAATCAGTAACCCGTGCCTGCCTTCTCCCCATATCCTTGGCCTCTACTGCCTTCTGTGGCAGAGAATTCCACAAATTCACAACTCTCTGGGTGAAAATGTTTTTTCTCATCTCAGTTTTAAATGGCCTCCCCTTTATTCTTAGACTGTGGCCCCTGGTTCTGGACTCCCCCAACATTGGGACAAATTTTCCTGTATCTAGCTTGTCCAGTCCTTTTATAATTTTATACTTTTCTATCAGATCCCCTCTCATTCTTCTAAATTCCAGGGAATACAAGCCCAGTCTTTCCAATCTTTCCCCATATGACAGTCCTGCCATCCTTGTGAGCCTACGCTGCACTGCCTCAATAGCAAGGATGTCCTTCCTCAAATTAGGAGCCCAAAACTGCACACAATACTCCAGATGTGGTCTCATCAGGGCCCTGTACAACTGCAGAAGGACCTATACTCAAATCCTCTCATTATGAAGGCCAACATGCCATTAGCTTTCTTCACTGCCTGCTGTATCTGCATGTTACTTTCAGTGACTGGTATACAAGGACACCCAGGTTTCGTTGCACTTCCCTTTTTCCTAATCTGACACCATTGAGATAATAATCTGCCTCCTTTTCTTGCCATCAAAATGGATAACCTCACATTTATTTACATTATACTGCATCTGCCCACTCACTCAACCTGTCCAAATCACCCTGCAACCTCCTAGCATCCTCTTCGCAGTTCACACTGCCATCCAGCTTTGTGTCATCTGCAAATTTGCTAGTATTACTTTTAATTCCAACATCTATATCATATATATATATTGTAAATAGTTGTGGCCCCAGCACCGAGCCTTGCGGCACTTCACTCGCCACTACCTGTCATTCTGACAGGGACCTGTTTATTCCTACTCTTTGTTTCCTATCTGTCAACCAATTCTCTATCCATGTCAATACCCTACCCTCCAATTTTGCCCACTAATCTCCTGTGTGGGACCTTATCAAAGGCTTTCTGAAAGTCCAGATACACTACATCCACCGAGAGGGAAAGATAGATCAGCTATGGTTGAATGGCAGAGTAGACTTGATGGGCTGAATGGCCTAATTCTGTTCCGAGAACTTATGAAATTTTGAACATACTTCTGGCAGTCAGTGGATGGATTCACCTAATTTGACCTTGTTTGGCATTGTTATGTAATTGACATTGTTATCCAATGCACTTTGGAAAATCCCAAATGTGTTTGGTAATAAGAATATACATGGGCATAAAATGTGGACCACGTTATTGGTGCTCCAAATTATGTTACCTCAGCACACATCATCCAGTTCATGTGGTTATTCACAAAATGCTGGAGTAACTCTGCATAAGAAAATAACTGCAGATGCTGGTACAAATCAAAGGTATTTATTCACAAAATGCTGGAGTAACTCAGCAGGTCAGGCAGCATCTCGGGAGAGAAGGAATGGGTGACGTTTCGGGTCGAGACCCTTCTTCAGATTTGTACCAGCATCTGCAGTTATTTTCTTACACATCCAGTTCATGTGTGTGATCTAATTGATCCTGCTCCCTCATTAGCTCATTTGGAATGGATGTGTTTTACTTGGATTGGTAATTTTTTTATTGTGTGCATCAATTCAATATTCTATGTTAGGGATCATCCAATTTTGACAATACATCACCATGGAGTTTCAATAAATACATTTCGAAAAGACTCAGAATCTTGCCCATACTGGGTTTCAGTGTGCAGTAACATGTGCAGTAACATGTACGCCTTAATAGAGATTTGTCATGCACGTCATGCTACTAATGGAAATAATTTTATTCAGGTAATAGCTCTTCATTAAAGTCCTATTTCAGTAACTGCTCCTTTGATTCGTATTCAATTGTTCCATGAGTTCTTGATACAGGCATGAGAAAAAATTGAAATCGGTGCAGTCAGATTTTTAATAAATTGATAACTTGAAAATGTGTTATTGTTCAGCCCATGAGAAGTTTGTATTCTAATGATATTTCAATGAGAGTGTGAAATTGGTTCAGACCTGTGATTGAATGATGCACAGATTTGTTGTTGTGGTCCATTAAGCCCATTATATTTTATTTATTGTACCTGCTGGGAAATTTGAATCCTTTTAACGCTGCTCTATTCTGAAGTGAATAACTTGTGTTTGCAAAGAAATGAATTGATAATGAATGGCTCCAGTTCTGTGAACATGTGATACTCGGGCTTCAGTAACACCACTGTCTACGGTCCTGTGAGAAACCAGAATCAAATCCAAATTATTTAGGACAAGAAAAGTGCTATTAAAACACTTTGACTTTTTTTATGCTGCTTCAGGGCTCTTGGGCCACTGATGTTTCTTGACTGTTTAGACTGGGGGAGGACTGAGTATGCAAGTCTGACATTTATTTTGTAGGAAGGATTCCTGTAGCAATGCTTTGGGCACTAATTAATTTCAACAGAAAATTCTTCTGGGAAGTGGAAATAATTTTCAATTCCTTCAAAGCTTTTGTACTTTGCATAATCTATACAGTTGCTGCTTCATTGAAAAGCATCTTCCATTGCAGGTCCCATAACTCAATGTATTATATTGCCCCTCAGGCTTCACATTTGGCACCAGCTGAAATGTTTTCATGTTGAAGTGAACCACGAGAATTTAGCAGACATTATCAGACTTCCTAATTTAATGAATTGTGCATGATCATCAGGGCAAAACTTACCAGTGAAACATAATAAAATAAGTGTTTGTTAACATTATTGGTTCATCCATGTGGAGTTGCTCTTTGCTGAAGGCTTTAGAGGTACAATTTGCATTGAGCCTGACTTATGCGCTATCTTTGAGATATTATAAATGAGGAAACATAGTATTTTAATTAGCTCTGGTGCTCTGTATCAGATGATACTTTCCAGAGCGTTAAGCAGATAGATCAATTTGAGTTTCAACTTCAGACAAACTGGGAGAATTAAGTGACAAAGTCGGAGGAATAGCGGGAGTCCCTTGACTGGTAGTGGTTGGATAGTTATTTTCATACCACCTTTGAGTATGTATCACTATCCCCAACAGAGCAGGACACATTATCAACTGCAAAATAATTACTTGTAGTAAATAACCATATATAAAACAATTTCATCACAGCTGGCTGTTGCCAGTAATGGTTTCAGCCCTTATCAAGTTGGTGAGATTATATTGGGAGGTAGTTGCAGAGTGGTTTGAAAGATTCTCCATGGTATGTTCTCTTTCACCTTCATTAACCGAGCTATCTGTTCTAATGTTCAGATATGACCATACACTGGCTTCTCGTCTTATGATGGTCCCTGTTATCCCATTGTAGGAGGTACTGACGTCTGCTTGTTGCTTTGTATTTATACGTAGTCACTTTCAGCGCCAAGCAGATCAAGAAAAGGGGAAAATAAATCTGTGTGCCCTGTATCCAGTTATCAACAAGCGAAAGATTAAAAGCATCCCTTCAGGAGTAATGAAGATGGAACAGCTGCTTAAGATTGCACATAGCAATAATCACTGTAAAATAGCCTACCAATCGTATTAACTGTTCTCTAACATTTCTTTTTAATTTATAACATATGAGAAATGTATTCAACGGCATTATTACAGCACATTTAAATGCTGGAGGACCAAAATTAATGTGAAGATAGTAACATTCAAAATTTATTTGTGAAACAGTCCAATATTCTACAACAGAATCACATTCTTAAGGAGAACTTGTTTCTCAAATAACATCACATATGTTTTAATTCTGCACAAAGCTACACACATAAAATGAATAGAGTCACAAATGTAGGAAAGGGCGGCAGGGCGGTGAAGCAGTAGATTTGATGCCTTACAACCCTAGCAGCGCCAGAGACCCGGGTTCGATCCCAACTACGGGTGCTGTCTGTACGGAGTTTGTATGTTCTCCCCGTAACTGCCTGGGTTTTCTCCGAGATCTTCAGTTTCCTCCCACACTTCAAATGTACAGGTTAATTGGCTTGGTATAAGTGTAAATTGTCCCTAGGGTGTGTGCAGGGATCGCTGGTCAGTGCAGACACAGTGGGCCGAAGGGCCTGTTTCCGCACTGTATCTCTAAACTCTAAACCAAACTAAACTAAATGAGGAAGTTTGATTTTGCTCTTCCCAGGTTATGGGAACTGAGGTGAGGGTTGGTGCCAGGGTGGTTATGGGAACTGAGGTGAGGGTTGGTGCCAGGGTGGTTATGGGAACTGAGGTGAGGGTTGGTGCCAGGGTGGTTATGGGAACTGAGGTGAGGGTTGGTGCCAGGGTGGTTATGGGAACTGAGGTGAGGGTTGGTGCCAGGGTGGTTATGGGAACTGAGGTGAGGGTTGGTGCCAGGGTGGTTATGGGAACTGAGGTGAGGGTTGGTGCCAGGGTGGTTATGGGAACTGAGGTGAGGGTTGGTGCCAGGGTGGTTATGGGAACTGAGGTGAGGGTTGGTGCCAGGGTGGTTTTTGTCAGTAAAAAGCTTTTCACTGTACCTCGCTACACGTGATAATAAACAAAACTAAACTGTTGCAGATGAAGGTGGTGGAAAGGGTTGTGATGCTCCAGGCACAATGGGTGTGGAGCAGGCATGATTAACCAGCTGATATTCCTGAATGCGATCTTCCGATGTTTATAACATAGTATATGCTCTATATAATAGCTAAGAAATTAGAAAATTAAATTATGGATCAGATTGTGTCATTGCTGGTCTAAAACAGTACTGCATTGTATGAAAGCTGTATTATGTAAAGTACATTTGATAATGATAGTGTTTATTGCCACTTGATTATCAGAGAAAATGTATTAAAAATTCCACTGGGGTTCTTACGACAGAGAGAACCTAAGTGGTGGTGTGCATCAGCATAAAAAGTCAAAGGGCAGTCAATACAATATCATTCATGATAAAAGTTGTGATTTCTTGGCCAAGAGTTGGCTAATTCTTACTCGCATCAATGTTCAATAGTCTCTTTCAGATCAGCTAATCCAGGCTACACCAAAACTGAGATTGTCAAAATGCCAATGGCTTTGAAGTGTATCCATAAACAGTCTTTTCTCATCTTTTTTTTCATATCAGGTAAATCCTAACTTTGCTTAGTTATTAGTTAGAGAAAGTTTGCGCAGCATGTTTCACGATAGGTCGCATGCTGAAAAGGCAGGGAAACCAGTCGCAAATTTCACAAAAAGAATATTGAATGTTAACAGTGCACCACGAGGATTTTCAGTCCTTTGATTCTTGCTGGCTCAATGCAAGAGCAAAACTATTTTTTTCCAACCATTCCCATTCCCCATCGTTCTAAGTTTTCTCTTAAAATACTAATCCAGTTTATTTTTCAAAGGAATGGATGAATCTGCTTTCACCGTTCATTAAGCAATGCAATCCAAAAGAAAATAACTTGCTGTGTAAATTTAAAAAAAATCCTCATTTTATAAATCTGTTTAAATCTGTATCCTCTGGCAATGTTTTCCTGCCTCCCAACATTCCCAGCAAGTGCTTTGTGGGTCAAGCAGCATTTCTGGGGAACATAGATAGGTGACGTTTTGGGTACGAACCCTTCTTCCAATGAAGAGGTCTGAAGAAGGGTCACAACCCGAAATGTCACCAATCCATGTTCTCCAGAGATGTTGCTTGACCTGCTATGTTACTCCAGCATTCTGTGTCTTTTTTTGTAAACCAGCATCTTCAGTTCCTTTTTTCTATATTCAGTGCCCTAAGTTCACCAGGAGGCATGTTTAATATATTTCGACCACAATCCTAAATTCCACCTGAATATTTTATCATACAGTACTGAAGCAACCATAAATTGCTTGGCTTTGTTCAAGGCTCTTCTGCCTTGCCAAAGCGGAAATAATTTTAAGAATCTTGGGGTTTAAATTTAGATCTCCAATTAATGTAGAATGGGATAGAACCACTCTTTCTAGCCATCACTTTAATGATAAATAGAATAATATCATAGTGAAATGTATGATAATAGCATATGATGCCAAGTAACAGCTGTGAGAGTTTGAATACATTTACAATGACACTATGAGTGGGAAAGAAAACTGCAGATGCTGGTTTAAATCGAAGGTAGGCACAAAATGCTGGAGTAACTCAGCGGGTCAGGCAGCATCTCTGGAGAGAAGGAATGGGTGACGTTTCGGGTCAAGACCCTTCTTCAGACTGATGTCAGGGGATGGGGTGGGACAAAGATAGGATGCAGTAGGAGACAGGAAGGCTGGTGGGAGAACTGGGAAGGAGGAGGGGATAGAGAGGGAAAGCAGGGACTATCTGAAGTTAGAGAAGTCAATGTTGATACCGCTGGGGTGGAAACTACCCAAGCAAAATATGAGGTGCTGTTCCTCCAATTTGCGCTGGGCCTCACTCTGGCAATGGAGGAGGCCCAGGACAGAAAGGTCAGATTGGGAATGGGAGGGGGAGTTAAAGTGCTGAGCCACCGGAAAATCAGGTTGGTTAAGACGGACTGAGCGGAGGTGTTTAGCGAAATGATCGCCGAGCCTGCGCTTGGTCTCGCCGATGTAGAGAAGTTGACACCTGGAACAGCGGATACAGTAGATGAGGTTGGAGGAGGTGCAGGTGAACCTCTGCCTCACCTGTAAAGACTGTTTGTGTCCTTGGGTGGAGTCGAGGAGGGAGGTAAAGGGACAGGTGTTGCATCTCCTGCGGTTGCTGGGGAAAGTACCTGGGGAAGGGGTGGTTTGGGTGGGAAGGGACGAGTGGACCACAGAGTTTCGGAGGGAATGGTCTCTGCGGAAAGCAAAAAGGGGTGGAGATGGGAAGATGTGGCCAGTAGTGGGATCTCGTTGGAGGTGGCGGAAATGTTGGAGGATAATATATTGCATGCGATGGCTGATGAAGTGGATGGTGAGGACAAGGGGGACTCTGTCCTTGTTATGAATAGGGGGAGGAGGAGCAAGAGCGGAGCTGCGGGATATTGAGGAGACCCTAGTGAGAACCTCATCTATTACGGAAGAGGGGAACCCCCGTTTCCTAAAGAATGAGAACATCTCTGATGCCCTTGTATGTAACACCTCATCCTGGAGATGGTGAGATCCAGAAACGGTAGGGAGATGTCGGAGATGGTCCAAGTAAATCTAAGAGCAGGATGGAAATTAGTGGTGAAGTTGATGAAGTCAGTGAGTTCTCCATGGGTACAAGAGGTAGCACCAATGCATTTGTCAATGTAGCAGAGGTAGAGTTTGGGGATAGGGCCAGTGTACGCCTGGAACAGGGATTGTTCGATGTACCCTACAAAGAGGCATGCATAGCCAGGGCCCATGCGAGTGCCCATAGCTACCCCCTTGGATTTGGAGGATGTGAAAGGAATCGAAGGAGAAGTTGTTGAGGGTATGACACTATTTGTGCATGAGGGTATGAAAGTAAGGTATGAGGGTATGAAAGTAAGCATGCAAGTACAGCAGGCATTGAAGACAGCTAAAGGCATGTTGGACTTCATAATGAGAGGATTTGAGTATAGGAGCAAAGAGGTCCTTCTGCAGTTGTATAGGACCCTGGTGAGACCACATCTGGAGTATTGTGTGCAGTATTGTTCTCCTAATTTGAGGAAGGACGTCCTTTCTATTGAGGCAGTAGGTGCACGAGGTTAATCCCTGGGATGGAGGGATTGTCATTTGAGGAAAGATTGGAAAGACTGGGCTTGTATTCACTGGACTTTAGAAGGATGAGAGGGGATCTCATAGAGATGTATAAAATTATAAAAGGACTGGACAAGCTAGATGCAGGAAAAATGTTCCCAATGTTGGGGGAGTCCAGAACCAGGGGCCACTGTCTAAGAACAAAGGGGCCATTTATAACTGAGGTGGGAAGAAACTTTTTCACCCAGAGAGTTGTGAATTTGTGGAATTCTCTGCCACAGAGGGCAGTGGAGGCCAATTTACTGGATGCATTTAAAAGAGAGTTAGATAGAGCTCTAGGGGCTAGTGGAATCAAGGGATATAGGGAGAAGGCAGGCACAGGGTACTGATTGTGGATGATCAGCCTTGATCACAATGAATGGCAGTGCTGGCTCGAAGGGCCAAATGGCCTCCTCCTGCACCTATTTTCTATGTTTCTTTGTTTCTATTTGGCTTCTGAGTTTTTCTTTTTACACTGTTACTATCGGAGTACTATAATGACATATTAAGGAATAGTTCAGAGTCTCTGTTCCAGTTATCTTCCAGTTCAAATTACTTAAGATCCTGGCATATACACTGAAGAATAAAAGATCCTCACATCAATAATAAATGAGCAGTTGTGGATTAGACATTAGAAGCTGTGCAACTCATGCAGAAGCTGTGCAACTCGTGCAACTCAACCAGTGATGCCAAATTCATATTAGCACTATGACTAACAAATTAATGTTTAGACATAGCATCATTTACTGTGGACTAAATTTTTTTTAAAAATATGTTATCTCTGTGAGAAAGCAAAGAGATCTGCCTCATTTTTCATTTATCTGCCGATGAGCAAAATATGAGTTTGCATATTTAATCATCTTTTCCATTTTAAAGTGTGGACAATATTTCTCTATATTGAACTGTACTAGGCCTAATCTGAGTTTGAAATATATTTAACAATAATCATCCCTTCTATTTTTGCAGTAATTCTTTATTAGTAATAAAATAAGTTGCATATTTCATATCTCAAATTAGAAAATATTCATGATTTACAAATGTAATGATGAACTTTGATGATTCTACGTCCAGATAATTTTGTCTAAGTAAACGCAAACAGGATAAGGAACTGATTAAATATGCCATAAGATGTGCAGTGGGGCCTCAATGTGGGACCAGCTAACAGAGCGGCTGCCTCTTAGCTGCAGAAGCCCAGGTTCAATTCTGACCTCAGGTGCTGTGTGTAGTGTTTGCAGGTTCTCCTGTGACTTTGTGTAAATGTTAGATGAGCTGTAAGATCTGGGGTGACCTGATGGAAATGTGGGGAGAATAAAATGGGTTAGAATATGATCAATGTAAAAATGGCTACTTGATGGTCAATGCGGTCCTGGTGGGCTGAAAAGCCTGCTTTCTTGCTGTGCCTCTGATTTTTGTTTAAGCAGTGTTATATGGTTGTAATCATGTACTTGGGAGTGAAACTGATTGATTGAAACCAGTTATGGAAGTTCTGCTGCTCTTAAAACAAAACAAAAAAATCAATTCCTACTACCATATGCTACTTGTAATTCTAAAAGCAAAAGACCTAAATATTAAGTCTGTCACTTCTGTAAAGCATTTGTTATTTCCAGTGAATCCACAGCACCTTTAGCTATGCACAGCACAGCTTGGTGTCTTGCCAAGAGGCATTGTATTGTCTTAAAGCCTCATAACTCTGTTTGTCCATTCTATCCCACAGGCTGTGTAAGAAAATAACTGCAGATGCTGGTACAAATTGAAGGTTTTTATTTCACAAAATGCTGGAGTAACTCAGCAGGTCAGGCAGCATCTTAGGAGAGAAGGAATGGGTGATGTTTCGGTCGAGACCCTATCCCACAGGATTCTCACTTTGTACACTGTTTAATGTTAAGCGATCCATTCACCTTCTACATGTATTGATAATAGTACAGACAGGCAGAGAAGAAATGATAGGGTAATTCCTTTGTCAGTTAAGCTTGCTGACCACGCTGCTATGATTGACTGAAATTGATTTTATTTCTATTACATCCTTCCCATTTATCGGCAGGTTTTACTTTCTTTGCCTTTTAAACAGCCTCTACGGTGGCGCAGCGGTAGAGCTGCTGCCTTACAGCACTTGCAGTGCCAGAGAGCCAGGTTCGATCCAGACTATGGGCGCTGTCTGTACGGAGTTTGTACGGAGTTTGTATGTTTGTCCCGTGACCGCATGGGTTTTCTCTGAGATCTTCAGTTCCCTCCCACACTCCAAAGACATACAGGCTTGTCGGTTAATTGGCGTGGTATACGTGTAAATTGTCTCTAGTTGTGTAGAATAGTGTTAATGTGCGGGGATCACTGGTCGGTGTGGACTCGGTGGGACGAAGGGCCTGTTTCTGCACTGTATCTCTAAACTAAGACCCTTTTTAACTCAGTGTTTGAGTGCATCCGTTGATTGGATGCTGCCTGGACTCTTGCTGTGGCATCCAATACAGCTCCACTTTCAAGTGCTGGGAAGAATTTGGGTTATACAGTTGATTAAGATATTTGAAATAGTTCATTTAACTGCAGAGAGAATTTAGTACTTTTGTTTGAGATCAACTTTGACTTCATTGATAACTGCCTGGCGGTGCCTGCTTTCAAGCTACTGTATCTTCTGCCCAATGGGAGCGGGGAGAAGAAGGGATGACCGGGGTGGGACAAGTCTTTGATTATGTCCATTGCTTTCCTGAGGCAGCATGAAGTGTAGATGGAATCAACAATGGTGGGGAGTAAAAGCAGTTGGTAGTCAGTAGTCAGCTGAACTGTTCAGCAAGGTCATTATGTTCATCGAGTCTACTTTATGCAGAGAGCAGAAAGCATTACCCTCCAGAGACCACTGTGGGGAAAATTGAATTTGCATGTTGGTTGAATGCCAGTTGGTTCCCTCATTCCTTCCTCTCCTCTTCTCTGCTCTAAACAGTCATTTGCTCAACTATCAAAGTAGAGGAAACTATCCGGGACACCCCGCAGGTTGTCCATCACCACAATAACTTTCAATTCCTCGGCCCCCATTGGCTCATCCTTACCATCGATGTCCAGTCCCTTTACACTTCCATCCCCTGCCAGGAAGGTCGTAGGCCCCCCATTTTTCTTTGAACAAGGGCCCAATCAGAACTGTTCTACTAGCACTCTCCTCCATCTGGCAGAATTTATCCTCACCCCCGAACAACTTCTCTTTTGACTCCTCTCACTTTCTTCAAGTTAAAGGTGCTCATATGGGCTCCAGCCATGCCTGTCTTTTTGTTGGCTATGTCAAACATTCCTTGTTCCAAAGGTACACTGGCACCATCCCCAACTCTTTCTCCGCTACTTTGACGACTTTACCACACATTCTACCTTGCTCTCAAATTCACTTGGACTATCTCTGACATCCCTCTCCCCAATCTCAATCTATCTGTCTCCATCACAGGGGACAGACTATCGACTGAATTACAACTTTGCCCTCTATGCTTCATGCAAAGATGTCATCCCCTACTCTCAATTTCTCCGTCTCCGCTGCATCTGCTCCCAAGATGAGGCTTTCCATTTGAGGACATCCGAGAGGTCCTCTTTCGTTAGTAACCATGCCCCCCTCCCTCCAGCTGTTGTAGATGGATCTCCTACCTGTGTCCCCTTCGTTTCTGGTAGTTCTGCTCTCACCTTGGTTCACTCATCCCTTCCCACGCAAACCAACCCCCCCCCCCCCCCCCTCCCAGGCAGTTATCCCCTGCAAACGCAAGAGATGTAACACCTGCCCACACACCTCATATCCATCCAGGGACCCTTGGATCCCAAAGCCCTTCCAAGTGAGACGGATGTTCACAAGCACCTCGTCTAACCTCATCGATTGCATTCTATGCTCCTGATGTGATTTCCTTTTCATTGGGGAAACCAAGCATTGATGAGGCAGCTATTTCATCGAACACATATGCTCGGGCCGCCAAGGCCTGCTGGGTCTCCCGATTGCTAACCTTTTAAACTCGCCTTCCCACCCCAAAACTGACTTTTCTATCCTGGGCTGCCTCCATTACCACATTGAGGTCACATGCAAATTGAGGGGAATAGCTCCTCATATTCTGCTTCGGTAGCTTACAACACAACTTGTCCAAGGTACCAAAAAGCTGCAGATATCATTGGGATCGCTCTCTGCAAGGAATACATTTTCGAGTACAGGGATAAAAGAATCATCACTTTGGATCAGGGTAGCAAGTCCATGAAGCTCAACTGAAGGCTCTTCTTCAGCCTTTCGGATCGCAGTGGAACTAAATTACTGTCACACCATCCTAGGGTTCTAAACAATCAAAAAATGTATCCATTGCTTTGAAATAGAAGGAAAACATTTGTACGGATTTCTTCGGATCAATCTGCGAGAAGTGCGCACATTCAATGTTACGGTGTGAAAATAAGTTTCTTTTTTCCCCAATCCTCATAATACTCAAAATCAATCTGGAAGCAAATAAATTACACACTTGTGTTGTATTGTGGAGAAGGTTATTTTGCTCAGTTGGAAGCTAAGCATAGGTTATTAAAGAATCTAAGTAACCAAGAGATTAGAACACAACTGGTAATCTTAAACAATGTATAATTAAAATAAAATAATAGGTCTGGTCATGATGCTGTGGTTAGACTGTCAGTCACGTCATGTGATTAAAGCGATATCTGGATGATGAGGGCTTTGCTTTGTGCATCACCAATTAAGTTAATTTCAGAATTCATTGTAAATAATGTTTGCAGTTATTACTCAAGTAATTGCAGATTTATTTTCCGGTTCTATGCTTATTTCAGTGTGAAATTACAAATATTAAGATTTTTGGTGTTAAGCAAGTTGAACATAATCCACATTAATTAGTTATTTCTGAGTACCAAGTGTCAATGTTATATTCTGAGGGAGAGATGTTAAATAAATGTGCCTCATAAATACAATAACAAGTTGCATTTATTTAACAATTCTGATCTTGGGACATCTCATAAAACTTTACAACCCATTAAGAACCTTCGTGAAATTAACACAGTTGTAATGTGAGAAATCAGACTGACCATTTACAAATGGGTTCCCATCAAGTGCAGTGTTGCCAATCAACTGGCAGATTAAATGTTTTTATCTGTCATTGATTGAAAGATAATTATCAGTTAATCTGCATTTGCCCTTAAATAGAACCTACAGCAGCCTCTAATCTGCAATGTATGTCACATTTGGAATATATGCTGCAACACATCAGAGCAATAGCCTCCACCCTATTCAATATATTCGAAGGCAGCCCGTGCTCTGTTTACGATTGGTGTCAGAATCCTGTGCTCTATTTTATTGTTAATCGTAGTCAAGAGTGTTTTATTGTCATGTGTCCAAACAATAATAGTGCCCAGCCAAAAGCAATGCTCCCAAGTTTATGTAGTCCAGAGCTCATTTGGAGGTTGTAGTATTTAATAGTGTTTAATTGCCGAATGGTTGTTGGGAAGAAGCTGCTCCTGAACCTGGACGTTACAGTTTTCAGGTTCCTCTGTCTTCTTCCCAGTGGCAGGAATGAAATGAGAGTGTGGCTAGATGGTGTGGGTCTCTGATGATGCTGGCTGCCTTTTTGAGGCAGTGACTCGTAGACCCTAGTTCATGGTGCAGAGGTCAGTACCCGTGATGGACTAGACAGAGTTCACCACTTTTGGAAGATCTTCAAAGATATGCACACCCAGGAATTTGAGCTTTTTGACTCTTTCCATCTCTCTCCCATCGATAAAGACAGGTTTGTGAATCCTCAGCTATCCCCTTCCTGAGTCAACAATCAGTTGCTTGGTTTTACTGACATTGATAGCAAGGTTGTTGCTCTGGCACCATTTGGTCAGTCGATCGATCTCCCTCCATCGCTGTACAGCATGGAAATAGAACCTTCTGCCCATTTTGTCTGTGCCGACCAAGTTGACATTATAAGCTAGTCTCTTTTGCCTGCAGTTGGCCAATAGCCCTCCACACCCTCCCTATTCTTACATCTGTCCAAGTCATAATTGTATCAATTTCTACAGCTTCTGCTGGTAGCTCATTCAGATATGGATTACCCGCTGAGTGAAATAGTTGCCGCTGAAAACCCTCTTAAATCTTCCCTCTCACCGTAAGCCCGTGCCCTCAAGTGTTAGAATCCTTTACCCTGGGGAAAACGGCTGTGAGCATTTACTTTATCCATGTCCCCCTTGATCTTGTGCACCTCAATAAGGACACCTCCCAGCTTCCTACGCTCCAATGAAAAAAGTCCCAGCCTATCCAAGCTCCCACTGCAAGTACAGGTTCCTGGTGAATCCCTTACGCAATCTTTCCAACTATCCAAGTTGACAGGACACAATTTCCTCTCATGCGTATGTCTGACAGGAACAATGCAGTCTGACAGATTACTGGCTCTGTCATGTGTGGATGACAGGAGCTTGCTGCCCGTACAAGACCAAAAGGGACCTGTGCAGCATACTGCCTCACAGTATTTTGAGGTTTACAGAAACATGAGGAAAGTAGTTCAGTCTTTTTATAAGGGCTGGGGGATCGAGAACTGGAGGATATAGGCTTAACATGAGAGGGGAAAGATTTAATAGAAACTAGAGGGGCAACGTTTTCACATGGTGGGTGGCTAGTATGTGGAACATTACGTTGTACCCTTTATCTGGCATTTGTACACTGTGGATGACTTGATTGTCATCATGTCTAGCCTTTTCTTTGACTGGATGGCAAGCAACGAGTACTAGTTCTACTTGATAACCAAAGTCTGTAGTCTCTTTTTTGCTCTGATTTATTTTCACCCACATGATTAGACCGTAATGTTGTATCCTTATTGTTTTGATGTGGTTATGCTTTATTCTTAATTGTTAACTGTCTGTTTGTGTTGTCATTTGTGAGCAGAGTACCAAGGCACATTCCTTGTATATGCACATACTTGGCCAATAAACTTATTCAATTCAATTCAATTCAATTCAATTCAATTCAATTCAACAAAAATCTTTTTACTGTTCCTCGATGCAGGGGCAATTTCAGCTTTTGCTAACAATTTCATAGGGCCAGTTACCCTGCCAACCACCACACATTTTTAGGATGTGGAAGGAAACCAGAGCATCAGGAGAAACCCTACATGTTCACTGGAAGAATCTGCAAACTCTATACTGACAGCACTGGAGATCAGGATTGAATCTGGGTCACTGAAGCTGTGAGGCAAAAGCCGACATGTGCCTACACCTCTGGTGGTGTCTAATACAAACTTGCACTTCGGGCGATACGAGAACCTGTGCACCAGATGGCACCTGACTGTATTGCTCCAAAGATGGATAGATAATTTAGAGCATGGGGTCTCCTTGGACGCAGAATGGAGGAAAGGAATTTGCAATTTCAGTCATTTGTTCGTGGAAGAACAGCTGATTTGTATTTTGGGAGAGGGGCGCATTTCCAGCCTCTGTGCTCAATCTCACCCATTTGTGAATCCCTCGTATCTTATATTCCTGTCCACTGAATGAGGTCCGACTTTTCTACACTCTGAGGCAATTTAATCCACAATGGCTCCATTTCAATTTCTTGACTATAGACTGGATAGCAAGAAACAATGCTCTGTTGTAGTCCATTGATTACCTTGAATTGGCCGATATCTCGCTCATCACCAGATGCAAAACGCTAAGTTGAGTAACAACCTTTTAGCGGAACGTAAGCTCCTTCCCTGTAGCACAGCAGTGAAAGGGAAGTGGGTTATCAATATGAGAACTAAATATATGCCTTAAATAACAAGCAAAAAAAAGGGCAGCAAGTTTTGAGGGAAGCTGGAAGCTAAAAAAGGTCCCAACTTATTGATCAGTTAATACTAGACTTTTGTGTGTTTTACACAGAAGGATTTTTACCCTCAACCTTCAGTTGTTCCATGTGGACAATTAGCAGCTCCGAATAACGTGATTGTAAGAAGTTAGAGCTGGTGCTTAACGTAGTCAATAAAGAGAGAATTTAATTTGTTTTGTCTTTTTGCTGTATGCTAGAGAGTTAACCATGAGGTTCAAAGAATAATTATTAAAAATGTAATCTTCTTAGATTAAAATAAACTCTGGCCTTGTCTTTCTGTCTCATTTGTCTTGCTCAGATTTAGTCATTTTTACCATCTCACTCCATATCTGGTTTGAGACTGATGCACCTTCTGTCTTGTTGATCAGTTTCTAACTCCATTTTTCTATCTCAGTGGGTAAAGTGATTGCTGTTCAGTGAGGCTGCAGATGCCCCACTGACCCTGCAGGTCTGGCAACTCACAGTGCAAACCATGTTTAGCTTGGGGATACATGTTACAGCCTCTAAATGATGATATACTCAGCAGGATACCCCGACATAGAAAATGTGCCAGATCCTTTGGGTTCTTTGCACAGGTTGACCTGTTTCCCCTGCAAATTGTAGATTATGTTTAGTTTCCTGTCATGTTTTATTTGTGGAGAATGAGGCAGCATTCACTACAGTCACAGAAGTATCTGAGCTTGCCGCAAGTACCAGTCTCCAACAGGAACTCATGTTTTGTGTGGCAACATAAGCACAAAAGATGAAACTTGATGCTAAGCGAAATCTTTCTTTCATTCCCATGGCCTCCCCTGCAAGCTCAGCAGGTTCATTTGAAGGACTGGAAAATTTGCAGCCCCATTTTAGTTGAGTCAGGTTAATATTTCAACCCAAACACTTGAGTGTATAATGCTCCCAATAGTTCTTCCACATGACCCCTGATGCTTTTCAAAACAGGGAAAGTGTTGCCAAAGAGTGAAAGATGCTTTTGTAAATTCTGATTAATCTGGAAAACCTAAAATAAAAATAAAAAATCTCATATTGTGAGTGTGGTCTGAACCAAAGCCGATTTCAGAGCTGGGTAGAGTTGATGATCAAAAGCTTCACCTCTGGCAAAAGAGCAGCAACAGATGGAACACATTTGTTCCACCATTTTCTACCTCTTGATACTTAAACCTTTGGCTCATTTGCATTGCAAAGTAGCAGGGTTATTCATGCAGAAATCGTGCCATGATTTGTGCCGGGTTCTGCACCAAATCCTGTGGCAGAATGTCTGTAGAAACGTCCTACAGAGCTCATTTATTTATCCTGATTTGAGAACCTGGAGGCAAAGAAGAACCATTGCAGAGCTGCCAGTGTTGTCCATTTGTCTCACAACTTCATAAGCTATTATTAAAATGCTGTGTTCCCTCAGAAAATGGAGAGGTACAAAACCGCTAAGTGGTGGGGAATTTCCTTGACTGCTCATTGGAAAGGCCATTTTGTCATTCAGAATGATGGGTAATATTTGAAATGTTTGGATGCACTGATTGCAACAGTCGTCAGTTGTCAGCAAGAAACAAAAAATGAAGAAGCTCCATAAATTTCAATTAAATGCCTCAGCAGAGTTTGGCTTGCATTTTTTGATATAAATCTACCCTAGTTCATTTTATAATTAAGTCAAGTACTCATAAGTAAGTCTTTTAGCCGGTGGTAAAGCTAAACAAAAGTAGTAAAGGGATGTGCATTTGTATAGCACTTTTCATGACCTTATTTTGTGGCAAAGAACTTTGCAGTCATGCAAGTACCTTTTCTACATCCATGTATTGTCGGCAATGAATGGCAGATACCTCTGAATTACCTCTCTTGGTAATTGTAAAAATAACCTGATGCAAATTCCTCATATGATAGGGTTGAACATAAAGCTGACTTACCTTTGAGATGCAGCAAGTTCCTCATAAAAAGAGATGTATTGTCACTTGCGTTAGAGATCCTTTGCAACTTGTCTAATGATCTTTAGGAAATAAGATTGAAAAAAGCAAAGGTATTGCCATGTTTGAATGTTTGATTTATTATATGGGACCCATTGAATATTCAAGGAATAATAGCTGCTCTCTTTCTTGAACTTAAGTTTTCTCTCCAATCTCATATTCCTTGATTTCCTTCATGTTCCATAATCCTGGATTGCAGCTTTGAAAATACTCAATCACTGAGCTATAATAGACCTGTAGAAAATATGAATTGTTCATTGTTCTCGGTGAAGACATCCCCCACACAACAAACACAATTAAATATCTGACCACGTTTTCTCAGATTTTGTCCCTAAATGATCTCTCCATCAAGTAAAGCAATTTCAGATCATCCACACTGTTGAACCTTTTGAGAGCCTTGATTCAATGAGATGCCCGCACGTTGAGAAGATCACATGAAGAACCTAGGAAAACTTTAGCAGGACTAGGCCATGTCCCATCAAGTCTATCCTCCCATTCAGTATTGCCATGGATGATCTGCCCAAGCCTCATCTCTTTTGTGCCAGTTTCACATAAACCTTATTTTCCTTATCTTTCAAATATTTATGTACTTTCTCTTTTAGTACTTCAAATGATCAAGCATCCACGACTCACCACCCTTTGTGATAAGAAGTATCTACCTACCTCAGTTTTAAATGACCACCCTCTAAACTTCTAATTTTGTCCCCATGTTTGTAATTCTCCTATTGGTGGAAATATCTCTATATGTCCTGTCATGCTTCCCAGAATTCTTTATATATTTCAGTAAGATCATCGGTCATTCCTCTAAACTCCAAAGAATAGTGATCTAATTTCTTCCGCTGCTTATGTTATAATAAACCTCTAATCTCAGGAATTAGCCTAGTAAAACTCATTGGACCATCTCCAATGCCTCTATTAAACAAAGGAACCAAAACTGTACATAGCACTCCAGGTGTGACCTCACCTGTACCCTGTACAATTGTAACCATACACCTATTTGTAAGCTCAAACCCTCTTGCGTTTAAGGCCAAAATGCCAACTGCCTTCCAAACCACTTACTGTACCTGTCTGCTATCTATCGGCAATTCACGCACAAGAAAACACGCAGATCCCTCTGTACTTCGCACATCTGCAATTTTTCTGCTTTTTGATTCTTCTTACCATAGTGCATAATCACACACATAATCACACACTTGCCCACATTGAACTCCATTTGCCAAATTTTCACCCACTCACTCAAACTATCTCCATCAATTTGCAGAGTCCTAATATCCACATTGCAGCATGTTCTCTGTCTATTTTGCTATCATCTGAAAACTTGAATACCTTACATTCTTATCCTTCCTCTGGGTGGCGGGACTGTCATGTGTTGAAAGACTGGAGCGACTAGGCTTGTATAGGCTGGAATTTAGAAGGATGAGAGGGGACCTTATTGAAACATATAAGATTATTAAGGGATTGGACATGCTAGAGGCAGGAAACATGTTCCCAATGTTGGGGGAGTCCAGAACCAGGGGCTGCAGTTTAAGAATAAGGGGTAGGCCATTTAGTACGGAGATGAGGAAAAACATTTTCAGTCAGAGAGTTGTAAATCTGTGGAATTCTCTGCCTCAGAAGGCAGTGGAGGCCAATTCTCTGGATGCTTTCAAGAGAGAGCTAGATAGAGCTCTTAAAGATAGTGGAGTCAGGGGGTATGGGGAGAAGGCAGGAATGGGGTACTGATTGTGAATGATCAGCCATGATCACATTGAATGGCGGTGCTGGCACGAAGGGCTGAATGGCCTACTCCTGCACCTATTGTCTATTGTCTATTGTTATTAATATAAAAAGTAAATAGTTGCTGTCCATTATATGATCCTCAAGGCACTCCACTAGTTACATTCTTCCAGTCTGAATAAAACCATTGAATCAAACTCTCTATCTTCTCTGTAATAACCAATTTTCAAACCATGCTGAAACACTTCCCCGAATACTCTTGAGCTCTTGTGCACTAGTCCTTGATATGGCATCTTGTCAAATGACTTCTGAAAATCCATATACATCACATCTACAGAGTTTTATCTTTATCAATTCTGCTTGTTACATTCTCAAAGAACTGTGACAAATTTGTTCAAAATTATTTACCTTTCATGAACCATTTGGCCTGGTTCAATTGCATTTAACTTTCTCTGAATATGGCTATTTTGTCTGATTACAGACCCCAGATAGCTTTTCTTCTAACCTGCATTGAATTTCAACTCTTTCTGCAGTGTATATCTGTAGTTTAACTGCTTTTTAAATGCAATGAAGTTTTCTTTTAGGCAGATCAGATGATTGCATTTAAAAAGTGAAAAAAGACCTGAGTTTTGAGCAGCCAATGTTTCTACATCTAATAACGTTGATTCCCGAATGGATAGTTCATGGTTAAACAGGAGATAAAGAATAAACTTCAGCTCAAAAGTGAAAAGACAATCAAATATAAATAAAACACTGTTAACTCATTTTGCTTATACTTGATAACTCACTTGAAATAATTATGTTTCAGAGGTAAAACGATTTGTTTAAGCTCAATAGAGTTGCTGAATTGACTACATTATGAACATTGTGTCAAGGAGCCAATGTCAGTCTATTTCTGCAGAAATTCTATGCCTAGAGTCAGTACACACCAATGGAAGTTTTTATTCACATATATCAGCCTTTGCCACCCTATTCACCAGTGACATTCAAAATTATGTAAACCTTCTTTGCAGTGACAGTTGCAGAAGCTCTGAATGTTTAGGCTTAGGGTTTTTTTTAAATCAAGTAGTTAGCAATAATTTCATAATGATAAATATCTATTCTGTATAACTTAAAAGCATTGATATTGAAATGGTTCTTAAATGGTTCTTAATTGATGTTCTTCTTATATTTTTCTTACAACAGGGTTGGTGAAGCTTGGAGTCCACTGTGTAACATGTCAAAAGGTTGCAATAAAGATCGTCAACAGGGAGAAGCTCAGTGAGTCTGTGCTAATGAAGGTAATGGTCTATTGGGAGGGATTCAATAGAATTCTCCACTTTCAGGCTCTTAACAAAATTAATTTTATTCATTATATTGAACAAATAGCCAATTATAACCTGTCCTTTATCCATATGTAAATGTAAAAATTATTACAGAGACGCAATGGAAACAAAAGCTACATTCTTCTTGTTGAAAAATAACACATTGTAAACTATCCAATGGTTACATTGCATTATGAAGTGCTTTTGAGTTCTGTTGGCACAACATTTAAAATTTAGTAGGGATTAACGGGTCCCTTTCAGAATGGCAGGCAGTGACTAGTGGGGTACCGCAAAGCTTGGTGCTGGGACCACAGCTATTTACAATATACATTAATGACTTAGATGAAGGGATTAAAAGTAACATTAGCAAATTTGCGGATGACACAAAGCTGGGTGGCAGTGTGAACTGTGAGGAGGATGCTATGAGGATGCAGGGTGACTTGGTCAGGTTGTGTGAGTGGGCAGATGCATGGCAGATGCAGTTTAATGTGGATAAATATGAGGTTATCCACTTTGGTGGTAAGAACAGGAAGGCAGATTATTATCTGAATGGTGTCAAGTTAGGAAAAAGGGAAGTACAAAGAGATCTGGGTGTCCTTGTTCATCAGTCACTTAAAGTAAGCATGCAGATACAGCAGGCAGTGAAGAAAGATAATGGCATGTTGGCCTTTATGACAAGAGGAGTTGAGTATCGGAGCAAAGAGGTCCTTCTGCTGTTGTACAGGGCCCTAGTGAGACCACACCTGGAGTAGTGTGTGCAGTTTTGGTCTCCACATTTGAGGAAGGGCATTCTTGCTATTGAGGGAGTGCAGTGTAGGCTCACTAGGTTAATTCCCGGAATGGCGGGACTGTCATATGTTGAAAGACTGGAGTGGAGCGACTAGGCTTATATACACTGGAATTTAGAAGGATGAGAGGGGATCTTATTGAAACATATAAGATTATTAAGGGATTGGACACGCTAGAGGTAGGAAACATGTTCCCAATGTTGGGGGAGTCCAGAACCAGGGGGCCACAGTTTAAGAATAAGGGGTAGGCCATTTAGAACGGAGATGAGGAAAAACCTTTTCACTCAGAGGGTTGCAAATCTGTGGAATTCTCTGCCTCAGATGGCAGTGGAGGCCAATTCTCTGGATGCTTTCAAGAGAGAATTAGATACAGCTCTTAATGATAGCGGAGTCAGGGGGTATGGGGAGAGGGCAGGAACGGGGTACTGATTGTGAAAGATCAGCCGTGATCACATTGAATGGCGGTGCTGGCTCGAAGGGCCGAATGGCCTACTCCTGCATCTATTGTCTATAGTTCATGTTTACGATTAGTGCACTATTCAAAATTTGACCATCTTTACTATAAGTGCACTGCTTTCTGATCCCTACTTATACTTATATTGGGAGATTTACAAAGCAAAATATTTGCAGAGAGGAGCTGAGGGACAAATTCACATCAATTACTTTTCATGCCTAGGATGTATGTTGATAGATTTAATGCCAAGAGAAAGCAAGTGAGAAGTTTATTTTAATGACAAATGGGCTGACACAAAACTTGTGAAATTAAACCCCAAGTGGAACAAATTCAGTTTATGATAGTTTGTTGTTGGGGAAACTGTAAGGATCTAATTAAATCAGGTGAGTTTAGATTGTACTATAAACAGTTTAAGAAGTTTTGCCAATAGAATTGTTAATATTGTGTATCTGCACGCCTTTATTAAATTGCACAGTCTGGACCTGCACCCCCACTGAGCAAATCTTGTAAGTAGTCACAGGACATTATCAGTGCACTGCGAGAGTTCTTGCTTTACTGTGTGACAAATGAGTGCTCTATCCACCAACCTTCAGTGAATTTCTCTTGTATTTCATAACTAGAACAACGTAAAAGGCGGCAAAGAAATTCTGCAAGAATGAAAAATATTAACCTACCTGTAAATGACCAGATAAAATTTCAAATTAACTTCATTTAAACTTTACCAGCAGCACAGGTTAGATTGCAATAGTGAAACAAGAATGGTCTAATTGGTGATAATACTATTTGATCTGGATGTTAAGGCTTATCATGTGACTATTAGTGTTGTATAATCTTTTTACATTTAGAAAAGCTCTCCCACTGCAGAGCTTTGTTCTAATCTAATTTTCCACCACTTTCCCCAAGAGGCACTCAAAGTTTATATTCCTGTAGCGTATGTTTGTGATCCTATTTTGCTGCTAAATTGCACATACAAGCATTCAGGCCAGTTAATTATCAATTTACTGCTGATTTTATGCAGTTCAAAGTTGATGTCCTTTTTTAGCAGCAACAGTGGTTCAATCTCAAAAAAGCAGATTGCAGCTGAAATAAATGTTTACAATTAATATTAACAGCTTTTATTACATGAATTGAAAATGTCATGAAGGAATAGTTGCCAAGAAATTATTGCCTGCCCTTATGGGTGTTGTGTTGGTCAGGGGCCTGATTTGGGCAGAGGATCAGTCCAGAGGATCGGATGAGATAATTGGTTTGGTCGGAGAATTCATTTGAAGTGGAGATGGAAGTCTCAATTGGGGTGCCTTGGAATTGAGGAGTGTGTGGACATGGCCAAGCAGGAGATGTTTAGCAGTGATGATCGGGAGATTAGCAGCTCGGGCAGATTGAAAAGGGAGATAGATGAATGGGGTTCGAAAGTTGAGCTTGAGTTTGGGGCAAATCACTGATTGAGTTTGGTGTAAAATTGGTGGGTAGGGGGACTTGGGGCCTGGGCACGTCAGAGTGCGGAAGATTGATAGGTGTGGAAAAGTCAGGGCTTAGGCTAGTTGGGACAAGGTAAGTGGAGGACGTAGAAGGACTGACAATAGTGACACAAATGGAAAGGATTGGGAATCCTCGGGTGGAGGGAGATAGGGCGTTGGAGCAATTGCACTGATGCTGAGGGAGATTGGTGGGGATGAGCGATAGTTGTTTGAGACTGGATCATTTAGTGGGTCGGATCAGGGAATTGTGTAGCATATTATGGATTCATGATAAAGCATTAAAGATTGAAATGAAGCTTAATGGTGCCCAAGCCTTTGCACAGATCTATTTTTTTTAATATTAGTTGGTTCCAGGACAATAATTTTCTCTTCAGTGCTTCTCTTGCAACATCACTTGAGGAGTTCTATACTTTGATGCACATCTGATTGAAAATTACATCAGATGCACAAATGTGACTTGTGCGAGGAGGTGAATGATTGAATTCCACCTCCGAGGATGCGGGTGAGACCCCATCCCGCTCACCGGCACGTGGCTTTCCTCCGTCCGCCACCATCACCATCTTTTATCTCAATCCTTGGCCCAGCCTTGCTTGCTCAACCTTATCTTGAGCATTAAATCTCTCAATTAGAGAAAATGTCTTCATTCTTTTTCAAGCCTCCTCATGTTTTTTGTTGGTTCATCTGTTCATTAATTGAACAGTTTATTATTCAATAAATCATTAGTGATTTTTCATTTGAGGTTTTCTGTAGCTTTTGTCATCCTTTTTGATGCAGAGTTCCCTTGCTCTTCATTTGCTGTCAATACTTTAGGAGCTCAACTCTAGTTTTGTTCAACCACTGAGCTACCTTCTTGTGTTAATAAAGCCACAATTATCGCCCAGTGCTGCAAAAAAAACTCACACATATTTTCCAATACTGCTCATTGCCAGGCATGCTACTTCCAATGTTTTGTTTTGCATATCAATCAATTAAAATGAAATAGTCACAAACTTCAGTTTTTATATGTTTTAAATTTTAATGATAGAAAATAATTACAATGAATATACCGGCACGGTGGCGCAGCGGTAGAGTTGCTGCTTTACAGCGAATGCAGCGCCGGAGACACAGGTTCGATCCTGACTACGGGTGCTGCACTGTAAGGAGTTTGTACGTTCTCCCCGTGACCTGCGTGGGTTTTCTCCGAGATCTTCGGTTTCCTCCCACACTCCAAAGACGTACAGGTATGTAGGTTAATTGGCTGGGTAAATGTAAAAATTGTCCCTAGTGGGTGTAGGATAGTGTTAATGTACGGGGATCACTGGGCGGCACGGACTTGGAGGGCCGAAAAGGCCTGTTTCCGGCTGTAGATATATGATATATGATATGATAACATACTGTACAGAAATGTTACTGGTAAATAAGGTGTTTTATCTATTGCTCTGCTCTGCACCATAAAATAAAGTTCCAATGCAGAAATTGTTCCTTAAAAATGTATCCTACATCATTTCAGTGTGTTTTCTGGAATAGGACACTACTTCAGAAAAAAATATTTTGAGGTAAAATTGCACCTTATAGAAATGTAACAAGACAAAAACAATGCCATTTCAATTAATCATAAAATGCATCTCAAAACATTGGCAAAATCCCTTAATCTTTTCATTTAGAAAGAAAAAAGGGAGCAATTATCTAGTAATTGCAACATCTTGAAATTTCCTTCTGTGCTGTGCACATTATGATTTGGAAATGTACTAACATTGTGCTATGCAATAAAAACTGGCATTTCCCATAAATAACTTACAAATAATTCCAATTTGGGGTTCAATGATGAGCATAATTTGCCAAAGTAATCCACTCATATCAAATTATATAATTCATACTGCTCAATAAAATAGCCATATCATACATAACTAACATTTTTGCCTCTTTTTAGCTCTTTGCAATGAGTTAGCTCCCCTGCCCTAGATGGGATTCTCTTTCTAGTCTGTCAGTGATTTCTAAGCTTGATACATTTACTATCCACAAACAAGATATTAATTTATGAAAATTGGTATATGTGAGTCTGTGACTTGATTTGCCTCAAAGTCTGTTTGATCAATGAATATCACCAGTAAATTCCGGTACTTGCTGGGCTGCGCTTGGCTTTAATACAGTCTCCTATGAGAAAGTGCTTAATTTGCTATTGGATATGCTTATAGCTATGAAATCTTTTGATAGAATTAACAATAGGGAACGATGAAGTTAAATATTTCTCATATTTTCTTACAACATAGAAGGAAGTTGTTTGGCCCATTGAGTCACTGCCTCCATCCCGATCCTTTTACCAACTAACACTGGTAGTGTTTTACCGGCCCACCCAGGCAGAACGTACACAATTACTGGGGAAACTTTTAATTTCCACACTGACATCATGATGCAGGGTCAGGATCTAACTTACGTTGCTAGAGTTATGTGGCAGCAGCACCTGTTGCTGCACCACTGTGCTGCCAATGTGTGAAGTGATGCATAATGGTATAAAGAATGAGGAAAAGCAATATAGAATAACATATCCTGTTTTCAGGAGCAGAGGGACCAGGGGATGTATGCACAACCTTTTGAAAGTGGTAGGGCAGAACTAGAAAACGCTTAATAAGACAATTTTGGATTTGATCAAGAGAGGAATAGCATATATAAGCAGGAAGTAATGCTGAATCTTTAGAGTAGGCTGGTCCAACTTCAAATGGAGTATTGTGCTCAGTTTTAATTGTCACCTTATAGGAAGAATGTGAAGGTATTTGAAAAAAATGCCACAGGATAGATTAGTGGTACTGGGACCATTTTCTTTGAAGTCTTGAAGAAGGTTCCTGACGTGAAACATCATCTGTCGATTTTCCTCCATGGATTCCGCCTGAGCAGCAGTTGATTTTCGTTCAAGATTCCAGCATCTGCTGCCTCTTGCGCCTCCACTGTTTGACGAAGTGAAGACTGAGGGAAGATTTGTCATAAGTATATAAAATAATGGTCTGGGCAGTGAATAGAGGGAACTCTATGGTTGGAGAGGTAGAGGACTAGAGATCACAGGAGTAAAATAACGGGGAGGAGAATTGAGAGTGTCATATGGAGACATATAGTTTGAGATGTGGTGGAATCTGGAATTCATTGCTGTAGATGTGGTGAAGGCAGGTTTCATTGTGGCTGTCAGGAGAGTTTTGGATAGGAATGTGGTGGAAGCAAATGTCACAGAGAAAGATACAGTAAATGCAATTGGTGAGTTGTTCTGGAAAAATGCCAGTGTAGTGATGATAGTGCAAATGGCCTCTTTCTGTCGCGTAACCATTCCACGATGCTATAAATGTAACCCCGAGAAAAATATGCTGATTAGAATTTTTCACTTCTGCATGAACTACTGGGAAGTTGCTTTAATATTTCTGATGAAAATGACATCCTGCTTAATGACTGAACCTAAGCATGGGTATATTCAGCTTCAGTTAATAAAGGAAAAGAAACAATAAGCTGAAAGTGCCATTCAATAAGAGAACCACAGGAGCGATTGTAATAAGTATTTTAATGCATGCAACACTGGTTTTGTTGTTCAATAATGTCATTTATAAGACATAATACCACCGTTGATTCACTCTGTTATTTGACATATAACATATAACATATAACAACTACAGCATGGAAACAGGCCTGTCCGGCCCTACCAGTCCACGCCGACCATTCTCCCTGACCTAGTCTCATCTACCTGCACTCAGACCATAACCCTCCAATCCCCTCCTATCCATATACCTATCCAATTTACTCTTAAATAATAAAATCGAGCCAGCCTCCACCACTTCCACCGGAAGCCCATTCCATACAGCCACAACCCTCTGAGTAAAGAAGTTCCCCCTCATGTTACCCCTAAACCTTTGTCCCTGAATTCTGAAGCTATGTCCCCTTGTTGGAATCTTCCCCACTCTCAAAGGGAAAAGCCTACCCACGTCAACTCTGTCCGTCCCTCTCAAAATTTTAAAAACCTCTATCAAGTCCCCCCTCAACCTTCTACGCTCCAAAGAATAAAGACCCAACCTGTTCAACCTCTCTCTGTAGCCTAAGTGCTGAAACCCAGGCAACATTCTAGTAAATCTCCTCTGTACCCTCTCCATTTTGTCGACATCCTTCCTATAATTTGGCGACCAGAACTGCACACCATACTCCAGATTCGGCCTCACCAATGCCCTGTACAATTTCAACATTACATCCCAACTTCTATACTCGATGCTCTGATTTATAAAGGCAAGCATACCAAACGCCTTCTTCACCACCCTATCCACATGAGATTCCACCTTCAGGGAACAATGCACAGTTATTCCCAGATCCCTCTGTTCCACTGCATTCCTCAATTCCCTACCATTTACCCTGTACGTCCTATTTTGATTTGCCCTACCAAAATGCAGCACCTCACACTTATCAGCATTAAACTCCATAATCAGCATTAAACTCCATAATCAGCATTAAACTCCATATCAGCATTAAACTCCATGATTAATCTGAATGATTAAAGTGGAATGTGCAACAGTCATGTAGATTAAGAGGATTAAGTAAATTAATGTGCATATCTTTTCCTGTTCTTCAAAGAATATTATTCTAAACTGACCATTGTGTGCCTGCAATTTAATAATCTCACTTTATTTCCCTTCCCAGTACAATATGTCCTCTTGTTCAGTGCAAATCTCACTTATTTAATGTGATGGCCATTCTCTGAATTTTTCTTGCATGACTAACTAATACAATTGTGATGTTGCCAACATGGAGATAGGTGTGGCTCAAAATGAAGGGAGATTTTGATGCTTAAACAATTTTCAGTTTGAAACAGTAAAAGACAAATTAAAAGAATAATTGTTTCAAACTGAAAATTCTAACTGAGCTTCATAACTAACTACCCTTAAGGTGGATTAACTTTATAGACACTCGACAATCTAATGAACGTATCCCATCCTCTTTGAAAATATCCTCACCATAATTTACAGCAAGTCACTGGATGTTAATCCTTGTGTCCCAGTTTTAAACCTTTATAGGCGACAGCACATGGTTCTTCACTCCATGGTTAGCATTATCTCGAGTACCCTTTGAGGAAAGATATCATTTGTAGAATCCTGTAAAATTCAATAAGGCACAATATGCTTGCGGGCAAGGTATTCAAAGGAGAAAGATGTAAATTTTATGCTGAGCACATACAACTGCCGAATAAGTTACTATTCTGAATCTGTCGTCGTGCTGTTGTCAGCAGGAAAGTGAAAAGTCGACCTTCGGCACCAGCACAGCGAGTTTGCAAAATCAACTTTTATTGGACAATTTCTTATAATCAGCAGAAAATATAAATTTTACTTTGAATTTAGTGTCTGACCAAATACTAGAATGTGTACATTCTCTTCTTCCTTTTGAAGCATACAACAAATATGATTGTAGTTCCAGTATTCGATTGCTCAGAAAGTACCAAGTCTTGAATACACATTGAAGAAGGAACATTTCATACCAAAGAGAGTGAGGAAGAGAAGGAAAACCTAAAGTAAAAGAGGACACAAATCTCAAAAACAGAAAATGTTGGAAACAGATATTGGAAATCTGAAATTAAAATACAAAATGTTGGAAATATTCAGCAGATCAGACAGCATCATTGGAGGGTCCATGATCTGAAATGTTAGCTCCGCTTTCCTTTCCACAGATGCAGCTTGACTTACTATGTTTCCTGCATTTTCAGGTTTTTTTAATTTCAGATTTCCAGCCTGTACCATTTTTTACTTTTCAGATCTGAACTGATTGGCCAAAGAATCAGAAGCAACATGATATTTTTAATGATATGAGCAAATAGGATTTAGAATTCAATGCTTCACGGTGTCATGATATAAAGTCAGCAGTAACAAGAATTAGAAGTATACTGAATGAGCAAATTCAATTTTTGAGCAACACTATGTGGTTCTGGCATTTTAAGTACAGTAATAATTTAATAGGAATGTCCTTTTAAAAATACTGCAACAAATAGTAGGTGGTTTTATTGACAAGAAGAGCAGTTTTGTTATTCCTGTGGATTTTATTAATCACAGTGTGTTATTAGACAGAAGCTTAATTATGGCAGTTTTACCCGAAACCTAATCAAATACTAGAGGTCTTCTTGCTGTGAAACTCGGTGGAAAACGTTTTGTCAGTGTAGTGCCAGATGGTGTCAGCTTGATAGCAATATAAACACATCACTCTTTCAAGATTACCAGGTTGCTTTGGAGGCAGGGCAGTGCTCTACACAACATTGCACACCAGACCATTTCTGTATGTTAAAGGGAGAGATAACACAACATTTATTAATTTTTCAATCACACATTTAAGGCTAATTTAAAATGAACGCTGCCCGGCTACACATCTGCAGGTAGGTGTACATTATCTGTCGTAACAGCTTGGCATCTTGGTTTTCAAATTGATAGCCATTATGTATTAAGAGTTGATTTAATTGCAAACTTCATCTGAAGTCTCTTTCTATACCCGTGACAAAACTAGATTTAACTTTGGGAATCCAGATGAGACAATAAAGCAGCAATTATTCAGAGGCTTGGCTGGTGGCTAATGGCCCACTATTTCACAACTTATCAGTACTGACCCAGCAGGTTTTACTGAATCAAACGTTTATTTATTTCTGTTGTTGCTATATCTGAGGTTTCTGTAGAGTAATATTTTTTGCTTGAGTTTGCTTGCATTCCAGGCCAAAGCATTGCAAATCATCAGGCAGCTTTCAAATGATTAAACTAGTGACAATACGTGCAACAGACACTTGGACACCAATGGAGGACCCTTTGGTGATGAGGGATAGTTGTTTCCAATTATCTAAGACCATCTCTATTATTAATGCTCAAAAGTATCCCCAACAGGGCCATTATTCCAGTCTGACTGCATATTTCTTTATATTTAGTATTGTTAGGGAAAACAATAAGAAGAAATTACACATTTCTTCAAAGATATGCAGAGAACAGATATGCAGAGAACAGACTGTTCTAAAATTTGATTTGAGATTTCTTTTTGAAGAAGTGACAAAGAAGATTGATGAGGGCATGTGGTAGAAGTTGTCCATGTGTACTTTAGCAAGGCCTTTGACAAGGTGTACAAAATTGACGGTGAAAGGAGGCAGATATTGGGAGTGAGGGTTTTTATTCCAATCGGAGGCCATTGAACAGTGGTATGCCACTGGAATTGGTGCTCTGTCCACTGTTGTTTGTCATCTATATTAACGATTTGGATGACGATGTTTAACGTGATAACTAAGTTTATAGATGACACCAAAATTGATGGTGTAGTGGACAGTGCAGAAGATTATCCGGGATTATAACAGGATCTAGATTAACTGAGGACGTGGGACAAGGAATGGCATATGGAATTTAATTTAGACAAGTGCAAGGTGTTATATTTTGATAAGATAAACCAGGGCAAGAGTTGCACAGTAAATGTCAAGGTCTTTGTTGTAGATCAGAGAGAATGAGGAGTACAGGTATATTACTTCTCTGAAAGTGGAGACACAGGTGCACAAGGATGGTAAGGATAGCATTCAACATTCTTACCATCATCGATCTGGACACTGAATACAACAGGGGTTGGTTTGTTATGTTGCAATTGCACAGGTCATTGGTGAAACAACACAGAGTAGTGTGTGCGGTTCAGGTTGTCCAATGGTGGGAAAGGTGTTACTAAACTGGAAAGGGTAGAGAAAAGAATCACAAGAATGTTACTGGGCTGGAAGAGCCTGAGTTATAAGGATAGGTTGGTGCTTTTGTTTCTGGAGCAGGAGGCTGAGGGTGACCTTAGGTATATAACATTATGAAGGGTATAAATAAGGTGGATGATCACAGTCTTTTTTTCCCAGGGTTGGGGAGTCTAACACTGGAGGGCATAGATTCAAGGTGAGATTGGAATGATTTAAAAGGGACTTAAAGGGCAACATTTTTACACCGAGGATGGTGGGTTATGGACAGAGCTACCAGAGAGAGCTGTGGAGTTGGGTACAATGACAATGTTTAAAATGCATGAATTGGAAAGATTGAGAGAGATATTAGTGAAATGTTGGCAAATTGGACTAGTTTAGACATCTTGGCTGACATGGGCAAATTGAAGCTGAAGGGCTATTTCAGTGCTGTATTACTCTACGACTCTCTAGTTTCTCCTGTTGGCCAGACAAATTAGTAACTATTTTGTATTAGGTGTTAGTTTATTCTGAAAGATCATCTAAAGTTTATTTCTAAGGCATGTCTACCCCATTGATGGAGGAATCCTGACCAATACAAATTGCAGCACAAGTTCTATCAAGTCTGGACAGTGGCTTGATCAAGAACATTAGTCAATAGCATCACAGATTACTTGCCCACTTTTCTTGGAAGTTGATGGCCTAGATGGGTAGAGAAAGATCAAAAATAATTAATTGTGCAGAAGGAATATAAGTCTTGCTTAAAATCTATTTATAAAAAAATAGTTGAACTGGAATTTGTTGAAAAATGTTAAAGCATTAAAATGACACACGTACCATTGACAAATCAGTGAATAACTTGTCACAAGGAAGAGACAAGTGAATTGTGAATTTCACAAACTTCCTTATACTTTTCAGCTCTTCTCGCTTAGTTTCTCAAAAATGGTACTTTACACATAACCTCCCCATGAAATTTGGTTTAGAGTACAGCATTGAAACAGGCTCTTCTGCCCACGAGTCCATGCTGACCATCCATCACCCGTTCTCACTAGTTCTTTGCTATCCCACTTTCTCTTCCACTCCCTACATACTAAGAGCAATTTACTGAGGCCAATTAACCTACAATCCCACATGTCTTGGTGATGTGCGAAGAAACTGGAGCCCATTTGGTCACAGGGAGAGTGTGCAAATTTAACACAGACGGTACCCAAAGTTAGGATTGAATCTGGGTCTTTAGAATTTAGACTGTAGAAATACAGTGCAGAAGCAGGCCCCTTGGCCCACTGAGTCCGCGATGATCAGCGATCATCCTGTACACTAACACTATCCTACATATTAGGGACAATTTTACAATTTTACTGAAGCCAATTAACCTAAAAACATGTACGTCTTTGGATTCTGGGGGGAAACTGGAGCACCTGGAGAAAATCCATGCAGTCACAGGGAGAATGTACAAACTGCGTACAGACAGCAACCGTAGTCAGGATCAAACCGGGTTTTTGGCACTGTAAGGCAGCAACTCTGCTGCTGAGCCTCTTTGCCGCCCTCTGGGTCTCTGGTGCTGTGCGGCTGAAGTAGTTCCATTTGTCCATTGAATTCACAACACAAAGATAAGCTTAACACTTTAAAATGCATATTTTTGTAAGAAGAATGGGGAAAGACAACACTGGTCATTTTCCAGAGAGTGCAAGACCTGGAAATATATGAATTTTCTCAGGGCAGGTTCACAAAGGAGTTACTGAAGCATATGAGATTCCAAGCTTTATAAATTGAGACATAGAGCACAAATATTTGGGGATTATGATCCCAACCCAAAACATATCTGTCCATTCCCTCCACGGACGTTACCTGACGTGCTGAGTTCCTCCAGCATTTCCTGTTTTGCTGTATAAGCACTTGCTTGCCTCCAGCTGAAGTACTCTGTGCATTTCTCAGCACCACTACAGAATAAATATAAAAGCTTTCGAGAGCATATAGATGAGATGGACAAGAAATACAAGTTACGTGGATTACCTAGAGAAACTATGGTAGTCCTCCTTAGAACAGTGAGGACCAAGGGGAGATTTTTTCAAGATGATTAAAACCCATAGATTGAGGAAATAAACAGAACTGTGTGCACAGATTTAAGGTGATTAACAGAAGCCGCAGAAGATACAAAACTTTTTTTATGCAAGGATCCATGGCTTGGTAGGGTGGTGGATATGCTCAGTAATAGCTTTCCAATGGTAATTGGATAAATAGTTGAAGGGAAAATTGCATGGGTAAGGTAAAGTATGCATTGGCACTGAATTTACTTTTCTTCAGTGCAAATTAAGTGCTCCTTTAGCAAAGTAATGATTGTTAAATTTTGTTAATCATCTACCAGAAATCTTGTAATCTCAACAGTTAAGTAAATTTGATTTATTTCGGTTTAAAAAACTTTATTTTGGCATATTTTTCTTTTAATCTTTATTCAATCTTTCTTTTCCTCTCTTTACCTGGGTGGTACCTGGGTGTCTACCTCAACAATAAACTGGACTGGACTGAAAACACTGATGCGCTATGCAGAAAGGGCCAGAGCAGACTTTATCTGCTAAGGAGACTCAGGTCCTTTGGAGTGCAGGGGACACGGTGGTTGCATCAGCCATCTTCTATGGAGTGGTCTGCTGGAGCAGCAGCATCGCAGCGGCGGAAGGGAAGAGACTCGACAAGCTGGTCAGGAAGGCCAGCTCTGTCCTGGGTTGCCCCCTCGACTCAGTGCAGGTGGTGGGAGAGAGGAGGATGATGGCAAAGCTAACATCGCTGCTGGACAACGATTCCCACCCCATGCAGGACACTGTCACTGCACTGAGTGGCTCCTTCAGTGACAGACTCCTTCACCCCAAGTGCGTGAAGGAGAGATATAGGAGGTCCTTCCTTCCCGCTGCTGTGAGACTGCACAACCAGCACTGCTCCCAGCAGACGAGTCAACAATAACAGCTAAGAACACACAGAAACAAATGACAATTTATGTATCTTTTATTTATAATGAATGATCTCTTGCTCTCTTGCTATCCACTTTGCTGCTGTAAATTTCCCCGGTGCGGGACGAATAAAGGAATATATTATTATATTATTATTTATATCTCTTTAGAACCTAATCTAATATTTAATTCATTTACTCCTTATTTCTTCTTCTACTACCTTCTTTCTCCTAGATTTCTTTGATTAAGAAGGTACAATATACATTTCAGCATATGTTCTCGACCCTGTCAAACTATACAAAAGTACAGCAGAAGAATTTAGCAGATGCTGTGCTGCCATCTTTCACCAAAGTTGCAAATGCTGCATTTTCTTCATTGTGCCATTTATCATAAGCTTCATGGACCAACTTTTTAAACTTAAAGGTGAATAAATAATTTTAATTAACAGGCCCATTGTATCTTAGAAATAAAATAACCACTGCCTTCATGTAGTTATTTCTAAAAATATTAATGCAATAATTAAAAATATATGAATGCAATATTCCAGGGCGGTATGGTGGCGCAGCGGTAGCGTTGTTGCCTTACAGCGCTTGCAGCTCCGGAGACCCAGGTTCGATCCTGACTACGGGTGCTGTCTGTATGGAGTTTGTACATTCTCCCCGTGACCTGCGTGGGTTTTCTCCAATACAATACAATACAATACAATACAATATATCTTTATTGTCATTGTACCCAGGGGTACAACGAGATTGGGAATGCGCCTCCCATACGATGCAATAATTTAAGTAATTTAGACAACAGCAACCCAACGAAACAATTGTAACAGTTTTAGACAGGGTAAAGTGCAAGTTGATCTATGCGTTGTGAATACCTTGTGTTGAGGAATACCTTCGGTTTCCTCCCACACTCCAAAGACGTACAGGTTTGTAGGTTAATTGGCTTGTTATAAGTGTAAATTGTCCCTATTGTGTGTTGGGTAGTGTTAATGTGTGGGCATCGCTGGTCAGCGCGGACTCGGTGGGCCGAAGGACCTGTTTCCGTGCTGTTTCTCTAAACTAAATAACATTCCACCTTATTGAAAGCTGGGCAGCGTTGAAGACATAGCTGCTTATTTGCCTTAATATCTTCGGTTCAGTCACAGTTGACTGAGGGGTCAGTATAATTTTTTTAAAATAATGAATTGGGTGGTGGTAGCAGAGGATAACTGGAATTTATTACATTTGGGGAAACAAACTGCCTACTAGCATGTGGAACAGAACTCAGTCTGACTTTTTGAAGAAATCCTACGGTAAAGCTCCAAAGTGGACGTTAAAGAAAGATGGGGGTAAAGTGTTTTATTTATTTTGTGAATTATCATAAAATTTTGGAAAACTTATCAAAGCTTGGTGACTGATTTATGTCTTCCTTGTAAATATTTGCATAATTCAAAATAATTTATGTAATTCACTTTAATAATTAGGCTTTTTTTCTGTGATGTGGAACTCCATTGCTGCCTTGAGAAAAGCCATGTGATTAAGTTTATTCTATGGTTTGGAAGTATTAGTTTGCCTGTTTTTACATCTGTCAGTATGCTTTTTTTTGTGTACAATCTTGTTCCATGCATCATATTCTTACACCTGGTAGTCAGAGCATCATTAGGGGGAACAGCTTGCTTTTTAACAAGCTCCAGTGACCTTTCTGTGGTACGGTGCTTCTTGCTGTAGTTACCTTGCCAATATCCACAGACACGTGGAAAAGAACTGATGAAGAGATAACAAGACCTAGCAGTCCTGGTCATTAGTACATTATGGATAGCTGGACATTGAGCTTGTGACAGTATGTCAAATATGGTGCCTGACTTGCACAATATAACTGATCATGCCTGTCTGTAGCAACCAAGATATTAAGAGTAATGATTAGCTCGGTGGGTCAGGTTGCAGAGCAGTGCAGAGATATTCTGGTACCATCGACAGCTACACAATGTTATTGCAGCTGTCTCCTATGAATTATAAAGAACAGAGTTTGAGTTGATGTGCGGATGTCAATTACTGTCAGTCACTGTTGTAGCTTCTGGACTGAGTTTTGACCACACTCAAATCATCCACACTATTACTATGTTTCATTTTGAAGAACAAAGAGAAACAGGAGATTTTGCAGCATTTGAGTTTGAAGACTTTGATTAAAAAATGACTTACTTGGAGAATAAAACATAAGAAACAATACATACTTCAGTATTTCTCCCACCTAAATGTTTGCATAATTCAATTTTACGTAAGTGAATTATGTAATTTACTTCAATAATTTGGCTGCTAAGTGAATTATGTTATTTCTGTGATGTGGAGTTCCGTTGTTGCCTCGAGAAAAGCCCTGCAAGTCATTTCATTTGATGGTTTGGAAGGACTAGTTTGCTTGTTTTTACAACTGTCAGTTTGCTTTTTTTTTTCTGGTATCAATCTTCTTCCATGCAACTTCCATGCAACTTCCATGCAACTTCCATGCAACTTCTTCTTCCATCTGACATCCTGGCCTGCAGAGTTACACAAGCATAAATTTAAGGTAATAGAAAATACTACTGCTCATGCCCTACTTCACTCTAGTTCCTGCTGATCTGTTACTCCTTCACATCCTGATTTGACCCTGAATAAACCCTCAACTTATTTTTAAATTCCTGACTTTGTTTCAAAACTCTCTCTGCCTATCTCTGTAATCTCCTCCAGTTCTCAGGCCCTTTGCATTACTTCAATTCCCATCATTTGAGCATCTTTAATTTTAATTGCTTTACTTTTGCAAGTCATACCACAAAAAGGAAACATTCTTTCGGTATGAAACTTGTCAACTCCTCTCAGAATTGTATCTATTTGAAAAACATCACCTGCCATCTTTTTAAATTCCAATGAATTGAGGTTCAGCTCCACATAATCAAAACCCTTTCTACTGGGAATCAACCTTTACTGAACAGCTTCTGAACTTCATCAGAATTGCCTCCAAAATTGAAATGAATTGAATTGAATTTATTTTTTTGTCATTCAAAACAGGTTTGAACGAAATTTAGTTACCATGCAGTCACAACAAAAACACACAACTACATAATTCAACACAAACATCCATCACAGTGACTCTCTTCCAGGCACCTCCACACTGTGTTGGAAGGTCAAAAGAAAGTTCTTATCTCCTTCTTGCTTCTTCACTCGCGATCGCGCAGTCAAAACTACTGCGTCGAGGCGATCGAGGCTCCCGACTCTGAAGCTCCCGCCGGGCGATAGAAGATCCCGCGGCCGATTTTAATCTGTGCCGGACGATGAAAAGTCCCGCGAACGGGCTGACCCAAGGCCCACGATTGTGGGTGGACGAAGATGCCATTGCTGGAGCCCTTGAAAATCGGTCGCCAGCCAGGGACCTGCAAGCTCCCGATGTCACAGTCCACAGGGCCCGCAGCCAAAGCCTCCGCAGCCTCCAAAGTCAGCCAGCTCCGCGATGGCAAGTAAGTCCAAGGGCTCAACCTCCGGAGCCCTCAAGGTTGATTCCAGCTGGAGGTCGCCAGCTCCCTGTTGCTGGGCCACAGCACGAACGGAGATGCGACCCGGAAAAAGGTCGCATCCCCGTTAAAGAAGGAGTTTAAAATAAAGTCCCCCCCCCCCCCCCCCCCCCACATAATACACAATTAAAAGTAAATTATAACATACATCTAACATTAAAAAAGAGACAAGAAGGAAAAAGACAAACGACCGCAGGCGAGCCGCAGCTGCTAGGGCAGCGCCGCCACATCGCACATTCCTAAATGCAAGGGGTGGCACGGTGGCGCAGCGGTAGAGATGCTGCCTTACAGCGTTTGCAGCGCCGGAGACCCGGGTTCAATCCTGACTGCGGGTGCTGTCTGTACGTTCTCCCCGTGATCTGCGTGGGTTTTCTCCGAGATCTTCAGTTTCCTCCCACACTCCAAAGACGTACAGGTATGAAGGTAACATGGCTTTGTAAATGTGAAAATTGTCCCTAATGTGTGCAGGAGAGTGTGAATATGCAGGGATCACTGGTCGGCGCGGACCCGGTGGGCCAAAGGGCCTGTTTCCATGCTGTTTCTAAACTAAACCAAGTGTGTAGGAAGAAACGGTCTGAAGAAGGGTCTCAACCTGAAACGCCACCCATTTCTCCTGCCTGTCCCAGCTATCTCCAGCACAATACAAGTGATCTTTTCTGTCACCTTGGAGCATCATTCAAGTAGGAGAATGCAGCCAGGGAGCAAAGTACCAACACCACGCACACCCTTTTACTGCAAATAAGTCTGTCATTTTTTTAATCATTTCCTTTTCTTAAACTTGAGACATGTCAATCTTTCAAAAAGTATATTACAAGTCGAAAAATGCAGGGCTTTGATATGAACAAACCTGTAAACTGAAACATTTTGCCAGAAACATTGTGCGAATCATTTTCTTTTTTAATCCTCAAATGATTGCACCTGACAGTAGTTTTATTGACTGAGCGATTTGAGGTGTAAAAAAATAGGCGTCCTCAGGGAGCTGGGAATCCTGAAGAAGATATTACAGCAATGACCACTTTCTGAATTTACTTTAGTAAAACTAAGAATACTTGTGTTTAATTTGTTGTAACATGCTTGGAAAATCCATGAAAATATTGGCATCTATTTTAAAATAAAATCTCTGAACGAAATAGTGACCTGCCTTTGGGTTTTGACCTTGGGTTTCGAGCTGAAATTCATGATAATTGGTAAGCATTAACTTCTTTTCAACAATTGTATTCAAATATTGGTTATTCTTCCTTCGAACCTTTCCCATATCTTCTCAAGATATTTGAATTTAAATCAATACACCAGCATGTTCTTTATCAAAGTGACCATCTTACAATGTACATTATTGTTGTAGTTGGAGGCATTTCATATCTTGTTTTAATAGTTGCTATTGGATAGTGATTATGAACAATCTCAAACATCAAATTTGCATTTCACACCAGGGACCTTAGGTCATTCGTACATCCTACAACTAAATCTGTGACAGGAATGTCAATGTTTATGATGTTGTTATTTATCCTGATCTGTTTATGAATGAAAACAACTAAGGCTCTTGATTTTAATACTGGTAAGGTTTAGGCATGTTGGATAGAGGTTAATTATTACTGGAAATATTAGGCCAGGATTATTTTAATTTCTGGTCTGCATTAAGATGGTTCTGCCAATATCTGATCTGGAATGAAAGGGGAATGGATGTTTGCCTCCAGAGAAGTGAATGCTTATGAGGGTGCTGCTACTATAGTAAGTATGGAGAATGGAATTCTAATAGGATGTCACAGGAAGGGAAGGAGATGGGGAAGATAAAATTGAGGATAGGGATGACAAAAGCCTTTGGCTGAACAACTACTGCTCTTCCCAGGACACACACGCCCCAGAAAATGTTGGAAAACAGTAGCAGGTCAGGCAGCATCTGTGAAGAGAAAAACAGAGGAAATTATTTACAATCCCCTTAGTCTAGCCTGCCCTGCATTTCCAGCATCTTCTGATTTTCATCTTCTGTAGAAGTTTGCTTTGGCACTGCAAGTTTCTGGAAGATCTTGACTGTTTAGATTGCAATTGGGCATAATGACGTGAATAGACATTTACCAGCATATTTAAAGGGTGACTTTGCTGTCTGTGGTCGGATATCAGAGACACAAATCTAAAAATAACTTTTGGTGGGAAAAAGGATGGGTGACAAATCTGAATGGTTTTAACTGCCCCCTTGCCTAATTTCCACAGGGAAGGTAAAATTTTACTTCTTGGATTGAGCTGGTATAGTCAACGTTATTAATAAATTGACCTTCAGTCAAGTTAAATGTGTTGCAAGTAATCAGAACTATTTTATCTAACCAGACCAATTTTATCTTTAGTTGAATTTGGGAAGATTAAATTTCTTTGCTGTAATTGACAGTTGGCATTTTGTTGGATGTGAGCCATGTTTTGCCAGTGATAGTTCCTGTCAATATCCAGTTCTTGTAAATGGTACATAGCCAGAAACATTGGCTCAGTTTTTCGCTCCACTGAGCTCTTCCAGCATTTATTGCTTTTGTTAAATTAGGCAAATAGATCATTGCTATGGAGCCAGTGCTATGGAGATTCCTTAGATCATTTGTGTTGATTAAATGAGCCTTCCAGGAACATTTCCTGTTTGTATTAGTTCAGAAAATGTTATAGACAATAGTGAGGAAATGTTTCCATTTACAGTTTGTGGTGGATTTCCCTTAAACTTATCTTGTGCTCATGATATGAGTTTGTTCAACTCTTAAACCACATTTTCCTTGCCTGTTAAAGCAGAGATACTGCGAACCATCGATGACGATATATATATGTTTAATTGCGGCTCTATGAACAAGACGGCAGGGAAGAGAAAAAGACATTTTGGCCTTCCATCACAGTGAGGAGGGACTGGAGGAGACTCACTGTGATGGATGTTTCTTTTTGTTTGGTGTTAGGTGTGATTGTATGTGTTATTGCATTTTTATTGATTAATCTTATTGGTCTTATTGTTCAACTGCGGGTAATGTTTCATTTTACTACACATTTATGTGTATGTAACAAATAAACGACTATTGACTATTGACTATTGACATGTTGGATAGATGTTAGTTTTAAGCATTCCTTGATTGAGTCCACTTTTGCATCTAATGAAAATTATGACAATACCTTGGACATAGGTATTGGTCACTGGTGTCAACAGAGCAGTTCAAACCTGATAACTTAAATATTCATAAGCCAGCTCTCCTCAGGTGCAAGCTGACCTGGTATGTAGTTCCATTATTTTCTGCTTTTATTCCTGATCATGAAAAACTTTCTGTCTTTGATAAGGAAGAGGTTCCGTGTGCCAAGTTTTACTGCATTGATACCAAATACAATTGATGATTGTCAGCACTTTTAAATACAAAAACGTATTGCCTAATGCATTTTCATTGATTTTATTTTAGTAACGTGTCATGCTAATCCAAAAAATAGGAAGTGGATGTACATTTATTATGATTATATTTTATATTTGTATATTTCCATAAAACATAAAAGCAGTGGTTTATCTTCAAAACAATCTGAGTTTAACCTTGCTCTCCTTAAAACTTTCTTGAAAACAAATTTGTGGCACTACAAATGTGTCAGTCAGGGAAATAGCAGGGGATTCTCATCCATAAGGAAGAATACTCATTTAGACAAATGGGCATCGATAGGCAAGAAAATATTTGAAAATGTAAGGAAATATCAGTCTTAAGTATGTGCAGTGAAAGGAGTAATTTGTAGGGTGGTCTACAGGATTCTGACTTTGAATGCATGCTTGTTGTAATTGGCTTTTAAGTGATCAAAAACAAACAGCTGGATGAAAACATTGAGTAAGGTGGCATCCATGGAGGCAAGGGATACTTGAGTTTTCAGGTTGAGCTACATCAAGATCCCCCCCCCTCCCCCCCCCCCCTCTAAAGGCAGCGATTGAAGAGTATAGCTCCAATGCCAAGGACTGCACAGAGCTGGTCAGGGGAGGCAGAGGAACGACTCCGCAACTGCTTGACATTGGTAATCTGGGCAATATTCAAAGACTCAGCGACAGACATGAATAAATATGCTGCAGTTGTGACTGACTTCATCAAGAATTTTTTGGAGGAGTGTGTTCCCACCAAGACCATTCAAATGTTCCATAACCAAAAGCTTTGGATGAACCTGGAGGCTGACAACCCATTGAGGACCAGATCATGGGAATTCTAATCTGGCAAATGCAGGCTTTCTAGGAAGTCTAGGTATGACCTTGACAAAGCCAAATGAAAAGACATTTTTGGTCTAACCTGGAGGATGAGATGGACATTTGGCAGCTATGGCAGGGCTTGCTTGCCATCACTGCATACAAGGCAAAACCAAATAGCTCAAGTGACAACAAGGCGTCATTCCCGGATGAGCTCAGTACTTTCTCCACTCTCTTCAAAAGGGAAAACATCAGTGTACCTTCTTGGGTCACCACAGCCCCCCAATAACAATGTGATCTCAGTCTCCGAGGTTGATGTCAGAAGATCCTGCATGAGGGTAAACCTCAGAAAGCATCTGGCCCCAATCATGTGACTGGCCACATTCATAAAACTTGTGTGGACCAACTGGCTGGAGTTTACGAGAACTTCTTCAATCACATACCACCAGATTCGAGAACAGTTTCTTTCCTGCTGTTATCAAACTCTTGCATGGAATTCTCATATGCCAATCTTCCAATTTATCTTATTGCACTTTGGGATAGGTGTATGAATGTACAGGGAATGGAGGGATATGGATTATGTGCAGGCAGAATTTGGCATCATGTTTAGCACAGACATTATGGGCTGAAAGGCCAGATCCTGTGCTATACTCTTCTATGTTCTATGAAAGATGAGATTCTGAGCAGAATTGAGAGGGTGAATGCGGAGAGAATGTCGCCCCTTGTGAGATTATCAAGAATTGTGGAGCATATTTTCAAAATACGGAATGGCCCAGTTACAGAAATTTGTCGTCTCTTAGTAGGTCATGAATCTTTGGAATTCTATACCCTATGGAAATGTGCAGGAAAAAGCATTGAATATATTCAAGTAAGAGATTGACATTTAAACAACAAGGTGTGAGGATCGGGGCAATCCTGATGTTCATTTGCAGAGCAGGCTTGCAGAAGCAATTGGCATTTCCAACTTCCTATTTCTTATGTTCTTTTGTTATTTGGACCCAGCAGATATGAAGGAATGATGATATATTTCAGATAGTCAGAATCGTGTGTAACTTGAATTGGAACCTGCAGGTGGCAGTGTTCTCATCTGCCTGAAGAGTTTGACTTTTTTGATGGTTGAGGATGTTAATTTGAAAGGGTGCTGTCAGAATGGCCCAGACAACTAACTGCAGTAGATTTTAGTAGGTGGAGCTCTCTGCAGACTCTAATGGTGAGTGGAATACACATAATGTTTTGCTTGTGATGATGTAGAACATCTTGAAAAGTTTACAAGCTGCACTGAGACAGGCAATCGGAGCCGGTCATTGTCTGACAGTCTAATGGCACCAATATTTTTAATTATCAGCCTTGTTTGAGATCTATCATCCAACCCCAGGACATCAGTGCTCTTGTTCCCCTGGTCACCGCACCAGGCCCAACCATTATCTTGCATTTTTATGGCACAGAAATTTCTTATTGTCAACTTGTGCTTAAATGTTATTCAGGTCTTGCTGCATGCAGGTATGGACTAATTCATCTGCTAAGGAATTGTGAATGGAATTGTTCATTGTGTCACTATCAATGAACATAGTCATTTTGAAGGAACAACAGTCATTGATGAAGCAATTGAAAATGGCTGGGCCTGGCACAGCACCCTGAGTAATGCCTGCAGCGATGTCCTGGACATGGCATTATTGATCTTCAATAAGGTTATGCTGATGCATTGAAGACAATGGTAAATTTCATCCACCATGTCTGGCTTCCCTTGGAGGTTTCACGTTAATGAAGTGGGCCCTCCACCATTTTCATTTAAATTAGTTTTTTGCCTTCCAATGAAAATTCATTTTGGTAATTTTTCTGTTTACTTCATTGTAATTCATGTTTTAATTTGCTAATTAATAGAAGCGCTCCACATTTTAAAATACATTCTATTGATTGAAGATTCTTGGAATCGTTTACAAACATGGATATTTTGAAAGTAAAATGAAAAGATCTGCAGATAAATTCAGTTTTGCCCTCTTTGTTGGATGTCCAAGGGTGACTCTTTTCCAGTCTGATTCTGTAAATTCTGAGGTAACTGATGAGCTCAATGTGAGAATCGCAAACTCTTGCATAGACAGTCCAGGCGGTAGTGGGTAGGTGGGTAACTTGTGAGATAATGCATTTGTTCTGCTGTTCACATGGGCTTCTGTGTGACCGCAATGCATGTTTTTGTGGTTACCATCCTGAATGCTCATTCTCCAATTTGAGTTATCTTGTGTCAAGGATTTCAAGAAATTGGTGGGGATGTGACTTTTTTTTTAAGGAGGCTTTGAGGACATCCATTAGTAATCTCATTGAATATCATGGACACAAATTCATTTTGTGAAATTATTCTACCCAGGCTGTTTTGTTTTCTTCACGATGTTTGTCAATGAGATGTGTGTTATAATCTGATTTTTTTTTCATTATCTGCACTTCCAAAACTGTAACAAATCATCTGAAGGCAGGAGAGTGACAATTAATGCAAATCTCGTCCGTGGAATAATAGACTCTTCAGATCCAGGGCCTCCTATTTGCACCAAATAAATTAGGTTAGAAAAATTACAGGACAAATATAGTTAACATTTGAGAATCTGTTGCCAAGAACCATTTAAACATTGCTATTTGTATGAACTGAAAATATTTAATAGTTGAAACATAACTTATAACTAAAGCTGACCTTATTTTTTTGCATTGCGCTATGGATTATTTTATAAGTGACATTTATTCAGATTTATTCAGATTTTGGCTGATTTCAGTAGTTTTTGTGCAATAGCCAAAAAGTAATAAGTATACCAACCCTATAACATTGTGCGCTTAAATAATTTTGACAGCAAGCTATGGTATGTGGAAAACACTCAACTGAGTGACTGAACCAAAAAACCTGAGTGCCACATGTCCCTTCAAAGGGAGGTGTTTTCTCACTGTCCAATATATGGAAATGGTTTCTATTGGTATTTTTTTTTCCTGTCAGTTGTTCAGAGTTGCTTTCCTTTTTATCTCTGTTTCTGCCACCATCCTGAACCAACCCTGAGCAATGCCAAACGTGAGAGTTTGAGGTTGCCAAGCATTTTATTCTTAGACTATCTTTTGGATGCTGAAGGGCAGTAGTATAGTAACTATTTTTGTTAGGAAGTATGGAGATAGTTATTTAAGGCCTTATCACTATTTTGAAAGGTCTCAAAGCATTTAACATAGTGTTACTTTTTATTCTGCAGTGCAAATACAGCTTGCAAATTTGCAAAGGCATTAAGATAATACTGCATTCCCTCCTTTATGTGAAGATTCCTGGCCTCCATACCCAGCAGCTATTCAAATTATTTGCGCTGTAATTAACTGAAGGAAGAAAAAATGGTTGTTAAGTAGCAAATGACTGAACTTGTCCTTTATTATCTTCAGTTTTGCCTCATCGTTGTATCCAGTGACCTTGTGAGCACTAATAACTTTGTGCGTTTAGAAGGTAGAGACCATCCCCACAATAAACAACATAGTACAACAAATGGACTGTGTAGGTTTAAGTTCTCAACTACCATCTCTTTCTTTCATAGATTATTATTTAACCCCCCCCCGACCTATCTAACGTGGAATCTGTGGAAGAATCTGTGGTGAATCCGTGGATGGGTGGTGAATCTGTGGCATTCTTTGCCACAGAAGGCTGTGGAGGCAAAGTGGATATATTTAAGGCAGAGATAGATAGATTTTTGATCAGTACAGGTGTCAGAGATTATGGGGAGAAAGCAGGAGAATGGGGTTAGGAGGCAGCGATAGATAAGCCATGATTGAATGGTGGAGGAGACTTGATGGGCCGAATGGCCTAATTCTATTCCTATCACTTATGATCTTCTGATCTTTATATAACCAGTGCTTTCTGTTGACAACAAAGTGGCATGATTCATAAATGTATGTGCCATGAGGCTGGACAATGAAATGATGACACAATCACTGAACAGGTGTGTAGACTGCCATTCAAAAAAAGCACATTGGTGACCTTACCCTCAGTAGTGTGTGACATAAGAATATATCTGCTCCCCATAGTTTTGTTTAAGTACTGTGGGATCCTGACTAACACTGTGCCCAAACTATGCCTGTTAATTTCAAAGAGTGACATTCCTATCCTACCGTCAAAGCTTCCTAAATACATCGGGGCCTTGGACAGATGTCATGGGCTTAGGGAACCCTTCAGATCTATTTCACCTACATCTGGCAGACATGAATGCTACATCAATCCACATAACTGCCAAGTCTAGGGCAGCATGATTTTGCTGCTTTGTGGTAAATTTAATTTGAGAATGCGGGAACAGATGCATGAAATGAAACACAGTGACATGATGGACTATTTCAACCCTCCACAAATGCACTCCAGACGGCAATCTATTTGTCTTTTGTATTGGCATAAAATTAAAGAATAAGTTTTCTTTCCAAGGGAAATGTTGTGAACTAAATTGAGAAGAGTGAATGGTGTTATCATTGCATATTTTCTCAGCTTTATGATCTATCCTTGAGGGGGCAAAATGTTGTTGTTATTGTTCTGCTCCATAAATTTTAATTGAGGGAATGTTTTTTTTCCCCTTAAGTAGCATTATTATCATTAGAGAAAACTGGTTAGTAGCAGATGGTGGAACATGGTGTCTATACTTTCATTGTATTTATCTCATCTTGCGCTGCACTTCCGACAATACACAATACAAATCACCAACAAGCTCCTTAGTAAAAAGCAGATAACACTCAAAATAGTTGAAATAGTTTGGGAATGCATAGCCTGAGTGGGCCCACAAAATAGTGCTCTATAAATGATGCTCTATAAAGAATCATTTCAGAATCACGTAAAAGTAGCAATATGAGGATGCCATTTGTACTGGCTCTTCACACTGTCCTGACTCACCTAGAGAGACAGGGCACGTACGTGAGGATGCTATTCATAGACTATAGCTCCGCCTTCAACACGGTCATCCCCACCAAGCTCATCACCAAACTCCACCAGCTAGGCCTTAGCTCGTCATTATGTGACTGGATCCTGGACTTCCTGCTGGAACGACCGCAGGCAGTGAGAATGGGCCCGCACCTGTCCTCCACTATCACCCTGAGTACCGGCACACCACAGGGCTGTGTTCTGAGCCCCATGCTCTACTCCCTCTTCACACACGACTGTGTTCCTGCATTCGACACCAACACCATTGTCAAGTTTGCAGATGACACAACGGTGATCGGGCTGATCACCAACGGGATGAAACAAACTATAGAGCGGAGGTGCAGAACCTGGCGGACTGGTGCTCGGATAACAACCTGTCCCTAAATACCACCAAGACCAAGGAGCTGATCATCAACTTCCGTAGGTCACATAACGGGGAATATGCCCCGATCTCTATCAATGGGGTCAGTGTGGAGAGAGTGTCCAGCTTCAAGTTTCTGGGCACTCACATTTCGGAGGACCTAACATGGTCCAATAACACTGCTGCGCTGGTCAAGAAGGCACAACAAAGACTGTTCTACTTAAGAACACTGAAAAAGTCTGGTCTACCCCAACAGCTGCTGAAGACCTTCTACCGCTGCACCATAGAGAGCATCCTAACGCATGGAATCCCTGTGTGGTACCTCAGCTGCACGGAGGCAGAAAGGAAAGCTCTACAGCGGGTAGTCCATAGAGCTCAGAGGGCCATCGGAACACAGCTACCAGACTTGGAGGGCATCTACAACACACGATGCCTCAGAAAAGCCACCAGCATCCACAAAGACTCTTCACACCCCTGCAACAGTCTGTTCGAACTCCTTCCATCGGGCAGACGATACAAGGCCTTCTATGCCCGCACCTCCAGACTCAGGAACAGCTTCATCCCCAGGGCCATAGCTGCTATGAACCGGTCCTGCTGAGCCGGATGGCCACAACGCATAGATCAACTTGCACTTTACCCTGTCCAAAACTGTTACAACTGTTCGTTTCGTTGGGTTGCTGCTGTCTAAATTACCTAAATTAGTGCATCGTATGGGAGGCGCATTCCCAATCTCGTTGTACCCCTGGGTACAATGACAATAAAGATATATTGTATTGTATTGTATTGTATTGTATTGTACCTTTAAGATCATGTTGGTCCGTTGCAAGGTCAATATAACTAGTTGCACTTGTCTAAGATCATGTAAAGGTAGCAATATGAGGAGGTCATTTGGACCATTAAGATTATGTTGATCTATTGCAAGGCCAATATAGCTTGTTGCACTTGCCTGCTCTCACCCCACAATTACATGGTGTTTTCTTATCCAGATTCCTTTCAAATAATATTTGGATCTGCCTCCACAGCCACCCTGACAATGCAATCCAGATCCGAGCCACTTGCTGTTTAAGAGGTTTTTTCTTCTGCACCTTTGGTTCATTTGTTAATTATTTTCATTGTTTTCTGGTTGTTCAGTCTCCAACCATTGGGAACATTTTCTCTCAAACTTATTCTGTCTAATTTAAAATATATTTTTCAGTACCTCTCTGAATTTCCCTGCCGGTCCAGCTGTGTAACAAAAATCCCTCATCTCTGGTAACATTATAAATCTCTTTTTTACCCTCCTAAAGTCTTCATATCTTTCCTGAAGAGTAGTGTGTATAAACAAATAACAGTACTCCACTTTGGGCAAACTTGTGTTTTATTGAGGTTTATCATGACTTCCTTGCTCTTCTTGTTTATATTTCTGTTTGCAAAGTTCATAATCCTGTTGCTGTGTTAACTGGTAGCATTGCATTTTACATGATGTAAATTAAGCACAGTGTTTTTTTCTAAATTATTTTTTCTAATTTATGTAGTGCATGGAAAATAGCTAGGAATCTGAAACTAGAATTTTTCTGAAGTTTCTAGTTTGGATGAATAAAAACTGTGAGCCAAAAAACACACACTATTAAGAATTGAGCAGCGTAACATTTGTATTAACATGTGTAGAAAAGGACTGCAGATGCTGGTTTAAATCGAAGGTAGACACAAAATGCTGGAGTAACTCAGCGGGACAGGTAGCATCTCTGGAGAGAAGGAATGTGTATTGGTATTAACATGGTGTGTCAAGGGTGAATGAGCACGAATCTCCTTTGGGTACCTTTGCCCTGTGGTGCCACTTAAGTGTTGAGCAGAGGCCAACAGGCCACTCAAAAGCAATTCACTGTATGAAGCCTGCAAAGTTATTTCATTAAGATAAGCTACAGTACAAATGTAGCTTTTGTTTATTCCTATCAATGTACTGTTTTTCTCATGTATTGTATTATAAATCTTTGAAAGTGATCAATAAAGGCACTACCAGATTTATTGACATTCCCACATTTCTTGGAGAAGGTGATGACGACACGTATTCTTGCAGAGGATTATTGAATTGTTGGGACACTTTCAGCCCATCAAGTCTAATGCCAATTCCTAGCAGTATGATTTCGTCAGTCCTGCACCCCTCCTTGCAGTTTTCAGTACCTCCCCTTTATCCTCTCTTCGGTTTCATGCTGTTCAGCCTGGTTCTCTCGTACCATTCCTTTAGATGGGAAAATTGCTCATGCCACTCTGCGACTTGAAAGGTGAGAGACGGAATGCGGGGAATTACAGATCGGTTTGACTAACATCTGTTGTGGGGACACAGTTCAATATAATTGGCTTCAGTTCCCTTTTCATCAATTGACTACTATCTCTCAGTGGAAATCCATTGAATACTTTCTGGAAGATCACATAAATAAAATGTGTAATTATTTCAAGGCATTTCACTGTCAACCGATTTTAGCACATCTTCAAAAATTTTAATCAAGTTTGCGTGTCATATCCTATCTTTCGGAAACCAACGCTGATCAAGTTAGCAAGGTGTTCCATCACTGCATTTTTAATTATAGACTCTAGGAAGTTCCCCACAACAGATGTTAGTCAAACCGATCTGTAATTCACTGCATTCTGTCTCTCACCTTTCGAGTCACAGAGTGGCATGAGCAATCTTCCCATCGAAAGGAATGGTACGAGAGAACCATGCAAGATTATAGATAAGGCATCAACTTCTCTTGAAAACACTGGGAGTATAATTCATGAAGCATTTGAAGATGGTCGAGTAAATAACTCTTCTATCACTCTGTTGTTTGGGAGGAAGTTGTTAGTGATAATTACTGTAGTGTTTTTGCACCTTAGTGTGCATGCTCCTGATCACGATGGAATCAGGTGTCTGAATCTTTTTACTAATCTGCAATAATTTTAAAAGTCAATTTTGTCACTGAACATTACTTAAACCTTAACTGATGGTAAATGGTTTTAACCTTTAATTAATGACCACCGTGTTATTAGTGCCTTAAAGCATATCAAATTTGTTCATGTTTTAATGAGCTGTCAATGAAATAATAAACAAAGGTGTAAATTCCTGTTGACTGAACAGAAACAAAAGCTTGAAATTCAGGGAGTGTTAATGGTAGCCTGTGCCAGCTATCTCGTTTTAATAGTGAATACATTAGTTTACAATTTAATTTCAATTGGTAATTTGAATGCTTGAAAGAGGACTTTACAGCGCAATGCTGTTAATTTTCTTTTGTCTATTGAACTGAACTGGTGATAGGAATAATGGGGCTCATCCGTTTGCGTCTGAGCACTGTATTAAATTGCAACCATTATATTCATTCAGCATTGGTTTTACAGCCACTCGAAGCACCTTTTGTTTCACTCACTTCAAGTTCCGCTATAGTTATTTTCTTTGGAAGTAATAGACATTTTATACAAGTACAGAATAATATATGTAATCTTCTATTATTTGAGGGATACTGACATTTCTAGCCTTGCTACTTTCTAGAATAATGTCTGTAAATTAAATGTCTTATATTGGCTCTCATGACAGCAGCAATCGAGAAGTGAAACTGAAGCTTCATATAGGCAGAGGAGGACTTTACCTCTTAAAAATCAACTCCGAAATTTTACAAATGGGTAATATTTTCACGTTAAAATGTCACAATGCAAGTATTAGGTATTTAGCATGTTTTGAGTTTGTATTTTATATCTGATAGATTTATTTTAAGGGCAAATAGTATTTTCAACAATTTCTTGTTGCCATACTGAGATTTTTTTTTGCAATGGGCAAGTTTAAAATCTATGTATATTGCAGTGAAAAGCGTAACATTTTGCTGAATATTCAAGGAAGTGTTCCGTAACCCAATTCCTTTCCTCTAGAGCATGAAAACCAATTAAAAGATTATCTACAAAAATACTCGACTGTGAGATATCTTCCAATTGAATCTGAACAAATCTACGTTTTGCTGACTTGTCCAAACTCAGCCTCTCCTGGGCAATTGTACAGCTGTCTGTTCTTGTTTCTTTGTTGGATTCCATTCCCTCCCTGATGACCCGCAGTCCTGTTCCTGGAGAGAGGCAGCTTTGTGGAACCTCTTTAATCAGCAGCATTTTCAAACTGCTACAGCTAATTAGGTTCCAGAATGAGGCATTTCTCAGCAAATAAAGGTAAAGCTCTACAAAGAGCCTATGCAGAAACATTATCCTGTGAGGTTCAAGGTGGAGGTAGATTAAGAGAAAAGGGACAAAAGAGAGAAATGGGAATCTGAATCAGACTAGACCTCCAGGGCTAGGATTCATTATTTTTGTAACACAGGCTGTTAAAATACACTGGCATCTTTCTGATGTTTAATTTGGAAAACCCTAAATGTCTCTTTTTTTTTCCTTTGTCCATCATTTCCGCTTACGTTGTTATTATTTTTCTTATCTATTCATTCCTGTCATACCACGAGTTCCACCACAGACTTTCTTTGTTTAATCTATTGCACTGTTTTGTTTTACCATCTTGTTGATTGTTTTAATTTCCATGTGTTTTATATGGCAGATTTCAAAGAAGGCATATCTGCTGAAAACAGAAACATATTGAGCAGCAGTTTCAACGAGAGTTTGCAAATTATTTATTTGATTTGGGGGGATTATGGGTATCCCGTGCAATGTTAATTAACAAAAAATATATTGTGTAAAGGGAAATGATGATTATCACGGGGCCTTAATCTGGGTTCATGTTTCATACTACTTTTGTCCTTTCCATGTCTGATAATTTTTGCTTCTTTAGAACCAGATAACCAATGTCTTCACCAGAGAGTATTTGTATTTTCTCATTTGTCTCAATAATGTTGTGCGTTTGACTCATAATACCTATTGACTCATAATACTTATTGATGGTCTCTTGGTCTTAATGTTTTGCATACAGCAAGGCCATTGATTGTAGATAGCATATGTTGTGCAGTACAACATTTGAAAGATGGGTTGTGACTTGAACCCATCGTAACCCTATGCCGTGTCATGCAGGGAACGTAATTAGCCTGATGTGGTCTCCTGTAAGCTCTTCTACTGCATGTGGTGTTCCTGATGTGAGCTCCTGTACATCAGTGAGACCAAGTCAAACACTTACGCTTAGTCTGTCAAGGCCGATTGTATCTCCCGATTGATAATCATTTCAACTCCCTTTCCTATTCCCATACTGACCTTTCAGTCCGGGGCTGCATCCATTGCCAGAGTGAGGCCACACGCAAACTGGAGGAACTTTGTTTTTGGACTCGACATTACCAGGAACCTCAGAATAACAAACTTCCCATATTCCTTTCTGCATTAGCCCCTAAAGCTTTCCTAGGAGCTTTAGGGGCTAATGGAATCAAGGGATATGAGGTTATTGATTGTGGATAATCGGCCATGATCATAATGAATGGCGGTGCTTGCTCGAAGGGCCGATTGGCCTCCTCCTAAACCTATTTTCTATGTTTCTATGTTTCTAATCTTATAGTATCAGCAGCAATTTCAAATTCTGAGATAGAAATCCCCAAACCAAAAGTTTTACTTAACACATGGGATTCATTATAGAAGCACATTTCTAGTAATGTTGCCCATCTTAGTCCTGGACAATGATTTTGGGAGTTTGGTATGTCGATCTGCAGGTGATACCGAAATGTATTCAAGATTTAAGATAGTGGAGAAGCGCATTTGAGTCATCGAATCATAGAGAGAGATACAACACAGAAAGAGTGCCCTTCAGGCCACTGAGTCCACACTGACCACCAAGCACTCCATGTAGCTATGCTGTCTACCTGACTTTTAGAATTTGCATGGATTTTTATCATTGATGACTTTATAACTGTATAGAAACTAGTGGAGTAAATCATCACTAATTCTGTCTACTAGCCATTTATTCTACCTCTCCTACCACTGTCTGAAACAAACTCAGCATCACTGGCACAGAAACACAGCCTTTGATAAGTTGATTCACATGATGGAACCTTGTAATATCAGCAGCAAGTTTAGGGTAGGATCCAAAGGTTGGATTTCAGGCTGTGGTTCTGTGACAGGATTTGATGTCAGTTTCAGACAGTACCCAAGAGGGGAAAGAATCAATGGTCAGTGAATAGAATTTGTGATGATTGACTCCACTGTTTTTTTATACATTTATGAAGTAATCAGTGTCAAAAATCCACACAAATGAAATTATCTGGCTGTTATATATATCTCCTCAACAGTAAATAGCAAGAAAATCACTGTTGATTATATTACAAAACTCTTCAGAGAAAAGGTTTGGAGAGGTTTTCCTTCAAGCTAAGCTATCCAATTCTTCTCAGCCGAACATCATATGTTTATACAATGTTGACTGATTGCTTCTTAGTCTGCTTTTCCCATGGGCCCACCAATTTAAGATCATTAAGGATCCATGAAGGAATCTTTAACTCACACATTATAACTTTCATTCCTGCTCTTGACTGGATAATTTTCTATTTTTTAATGAAAGTTGTCGATCAGGATAGATGTCAACACAAATGTTTACAAAGCAAAAGGAGTAACTCAGCAAGTCAAGCAGCATCTCTGCAGAACATGGAGAGGTGTTGTTTTAGGTCAGGACCTTTCTTCAGACTGATTGTGGAGGTGGGGGGGGGGGGGGGGGGGGCTAGAAAGGAGAGGCAGGACAAAGCATGGCAAACAGTAGGTGGACACAGGCAAGGGGCGATTTGGATAGCCACATAGTTGGAACAAAGGCAGGAGATTAGAGCAGAATAGTGTGAGACAGACAGTTTGAAGAATTGCAGATGGTGAAGCCAGGAGAAGGAATGTAGGGGAGTGGGAGGAGAGAAATAGGTGCAAGTCCAGGGGAAGGGGAGGGGGGGAGAGTTGTGTGAGGTTACCAAAAATTGGACAAATCAATGTTCATGCGGTTGGGTTGTAAGCTACCCGAGTGGAATATGAGGTGCTGTTTCTCCAGTTTCCGTGGAGAATTTGCTCACTCTGGCAATGGAGGAGGCCCAGGACAGAAAGATCAGTATGGGAAAGGGAGTTAAAATGGTTAGCAACTGGGAGATCCAGTAGGCCTTGGCACGCAAAACAGTTGCCGAGTCGACAATTGGTCTGGCTAATGTACAGGAGGCCACAAGAGGAACACCAGATGCAATATAGGAGGTAAGAGGAGGTGCATAACAGGCTTACAAAGAAAGATGCAAAAGATCTAGGGTGAAATGATTTTAATTACACCTGCATAATCCTGTTTTAGTACAATAATTTTCACTACTTATTCTGAATCAAATTATCTCTGCCTCAAAAATATTCAGTTTCTTCAACCGGCCTTTGAGGAAGTGAGTTCCAAATTATCATAAATCTCAGACCAAAGGATTTTCACAATATCTCTGTGTTAAATTGATGATCCTTTAATTTTAAATGGTGATCTCTGGTTCCAGTTTCTCCCACAACACAAATATTCTCTCAACATGAAGATCTCTCAGGATCTTGTATAGTATGTTTCAACCGAGTCTAACATCATGATTAAAATACAAGCCTACCTGGTGTCACCTACCCTTATTAAACAAACTACCCATACCAAGTATAAACCTTCTTTGAATTGATTGTAATGGATTGATAACTCCCTTAAATGAGGAGACCAAAACTTGCATTGTACCCTAGATGTCTTCTCATCAGTGCCCTATATAACTGAAGCACAGTCTCCCTAATTTGATACCAGGACATCCGAGATGTCCTCATTCTTTAGGGAACGGGGGTTCTTCAATCATAGATGAGGCCCTCACTCGTGTCTCCTCGGTACCCCTTGATCTCCCCCTAGTCGCAACAGGGGCAGAGTCCCCATTTTCCTTACCTTTCACCCCATCAGCCGTCGCATGCAACACATAATCCTCTGACATTTTCGCCACCTCCAACAGGATCCCACCACGTCACATCTTCCCATCTCCACCCCTTTCCGCATTCCACAGAGACCATTCCCTCCGCAACTCCCTGGTTAACTCATCCCTTCCCACCCAAACCACCCCCTCCACAGGTACCTTCCCCTGCAACACCTGGCCCTATACCTCCTCCCTCGACTCTGTCCAGGGACCCCGACAGTCCTTTCAGGCTAGGCAGAGGTTCACTTGCACCTCCTCCAACCTCATCTACAGTATCCGTTGTTCAAGATGTGGACTCTTATACATCGGCGAGACCAAACGTAGACTGGGCGATCGTTTCGCTGAACACCTTCACTCAGTCCGCCTGGACCTACCTGATTTTCCGGTTACCAAACACTTTAATTCCCCTTCCCATTCCCATACTGACCTTTCTGTCCGAGGCCTCCTTCATTGTCAGAGTGAGCTAATCGCAAATTGGAGGAACAGCATTTCATATTTCGCTTGGGCAGCTTACAGCCCAGGAGTATGAATATTGATTTTTCTAACTTCAAGTAACCCCTGCACTCACTCACTCTCCAAGCCTCCTCCACCCAAGTCACACCAGGTTCCCGTTCTCACCTAGCAAACAGCTAACAATGGCCTGTTTCCTTTATCATTGTTACTTTTTTGCATATCTTTCATTCATTTGTTCTATATCTCTCTACATCACTGTCTATATCTCTCATTTCCCTTTCCCCCGACTAGTCTGCAGAAAGGTCTCGACCCGAAACGTCACCCATTCCTTCTCTCCAGAGATGATGCCTGTCCCGCTTTGTTACTCCAGCATTTTGTGTCTATCTCTCCAGCCTTTTGTGAATCATGCTCTGGAACACTCAAATCCCTCTGCATCGCAGAACTCCAGCACTTTGTGCACTGTGTAAGTTTCAAGCAGTTCCTTGTGCTTGAAGCAGAGGTCGTTTGTCGAAAGGAAACTTCTGATGGCATTTTTAAGAAATAAGACTTGCCACAGAAAGAAATTAGAAATTAGATCTCACTGTGATAAAATGTTCTTAGTTAAATCGAGGATGTTACCTGGACTTAAGGACCTGAGTTATAGCGGGAGGTGGGGCAGGCTGGACTTTATTCCTTGGAGCGTAGGAAGTTGATCTGATAGAGGTGTTTGAGATCACGAGAGGAATAGATAGGGTAGATGCACAGAGTCTTTTACGGAGTCAAGAACCAGATGACACAGGTTTAAGGTGGGAGGGGAAAGATTTAATAGGAATCGAAGAGGTAACTTTTTTCCCACAATGGGTGGTGGGTATATGGAATGAGCTACCAGAAGGAGAAGTTGAGGCAGGTTAACAACATACAAAATACATTTGGATAGGTATATGGATAGGGAAAAATTATAGGGATATGGGACAAAATGAGCAGGTGGGATTAGTGTACATAGGGCATTTTGGTTGGCAAAGGCCCTGTTTACATGCTGTTTGACTCTCTGACTCTAAAGGTAATGCATCAGTTTGCATAAATTTAAATTTGTGTTATGCACATTGTTTTGTTTTGAAGATTACTATACTGTAGGTTGAAATAGGCCTATTTAACATTAAGAAATGAAATATGTCATTCAGCTATTGGTTTGGTTCAGAACATGTTCCTGGCATGTTGTTGCTCCCTCCTTGAACTTAAGTATGTGAATGGCATTTCTTTGAAGAGCTCTTAAAGTCATGGAGCTAGCTGCATGGGAAGCAGAAATATACTGGAAATACTGCAGATCTTTGCAGTGCCATTATCAATCAATGTAGGTATAATTGGAAACTGAAGTGTATTGACTATTAGTGGATAGCTGGTATCTGGGGGAGTCACCAGAAATTGTGTTAAATAACCAATGCATTAGAGCTTGCCACACAATTCTAATTTGATTCACACCTATAGAGAGAAGGCCAGCAGGAAGACCATTTCACCACGCTTCTGATTAAATCTAAGTAGGTACTTGCTTCATGAAGAAATATTGAACTCTGCAAGTAGTATTTCTTCCATGATGTAAAAATGCAGTTAGTCATTTGTTGTCAACAGGCCTTGAATATAAATTTGTTGCTGGCATTTGAGAGTTTTTTTTAATGAAAATATCTGAGTTGCAGAGAAGCTTCCTAAATGCAGTTTTTGTTCGACGATTCGGCAAGCAGTTCATATCAAAATTTGAAACATAATTTGCATCTTTGACAAAATATGTGCAGGTAAATTCTGCAAAACAATTCACCTATGTACTGTGATAAAGTCAATATATGAATAATACAGTTCAACAGGATAGCTGGAATATCACAATCAAGAAGACCAAGATAACTGTATAGAAAGCATGTATTTTGAGCATGTTATCATGCAGCAGTGAAGCTTGGACCACTTACCTACATTAAGAATGGAAACGGAATAATTTCATTTCTGCTGTCTTCATCGCATTCTGGAGTTTCTTGACAGGACAAATTCACCAATAAATCTGTCCTCTCCCTGACCAACATAACTAGCATCCCTGTGTTGCTAAAGCAGAAGCATCTCTGCTGGTTTGGACATGTACACAGGATGGAAAATGGACGCATCCACAAAAATGTGCTTGATGGGGAGGTTGCCAATGCATGGAGGCCAAGAGCAAGATAAAAGCTTTGCTACAAGGATACAATTAAAAGAGATGTGTCAAAGTTTTAAAATTGACACTGACAACTGACTGCTGAAGACTGGGAGAAGTGAAGAAAGGCGGGCACAAAGCAACAGGACAGCACAACACCACAAAATGGCCAAGAGCAACAGTAACACACTCCCCAATCTAACGGCCAGAGACAACCTCTCCTGTGGGAGGGTCTGCCTGTCAAGGATAGGCCGAGTCAGCCACAGCAGGAAATGCAATCACCGATTAAACTTTCCCCTCTGCAAGCAGGACAACGTTGAGGCAGCGCCATCATCTCTCGCAGATGGACGGATGCCAATTGACCATCCACTCCTTACACACCAAAGGCAAGTTACAGAGGTCAGTTAACGTACAAAACCCACACGTCTTTGGGATGTGGGAGGAAACCAAAGGAAGCCCACATGGTCATAGGGAGAATGCACAAACTCCACACAGACAGCATCTGAGGTCAGGATCAAATCTGGGTCTCCGGTGCTGTGAGGCAGCAGCTCTAACAGCTGCACCACTGTGCCACCCCAGAGTTGTGCAAGTTGAACTTTCTATTGTTATTTATTGTGTATTGGAAAGAATTAATGGCGAACTTTTAATTAAGCAAATTCAATGACCTTCAAAACAATTGTGTTCTGAATTTTTAAGCCATCAAGGGCAATTTTTCACAAAAACACTGTGTTCTCCATGCAAATGTCTTCCTAATGTATTCCAGGGCTATTTAAAATGCTTCAAATTCCCAGGTTGTGATTTGTGTCCTTCATGTTGGGAGTTGATCTTTACACAACAGTCTCACAGTATAATATTAGCATATCTTCAGTGTTTTAGACCTTGCATAATTAAAATTAATTACTTGGATATAGCTTAACTACAAACTATTTCGGAGAAACATATTGTGCAGCAGAAAATGTATCCATATATCTTCCTACATTCACACAATCAAATCTTCAACCTGAAGTTATTTAATTAGGTGGGAATCCAATTGTGATTCCTTACAAATGTGTCCCTGATGCTATCTATACCTGCTTCACCTCTTTTCACATGCAAAACTGCAAATATGCCAGTTAATGAATTGGATTAACATTTTAGGGTTGCTATTTGAAGCCAATTGTTATAAATTAAAGGTTAAAAGTAATTTCTAATGCTGCATTCACAATACAGCTCCATGTTGTTAATGAGAGACAGGTGCCTCTTGGAGCAGGATTTAAATTTGAGAGATAGCTGCATCACTACTGCAACCAGAGGAAATCTGTTGAACGTTGCCTCCTCTGCTGGTGATGCTATAGCCTGCCTCTTTTTAATTAGGTTTGACAGAAAAGCTTAATGTTCAACCTGGCCAGGTTGTTTCAGACAGGCTGACTGCTATTGCCAACCACTCTCAAATTTAAGGAAGATATTAAAGCAACAAACTTGGTCGTAAATCTCTCTTGGATCTTGTAAAACATTTGCAAATAAATGATGTGTCTCCGTGATGGTAATTTTGCCGCTAAGCTAACTGTTGTACTTTAGCTCCTAAGCAAACCTTGTAAACTGGTGCCCCCAATGAAATTATGTTTAGGTTCTGGAAGAGCTACCTTTAGTGAAGATGAATGAATGAATGAATAAATGAATGAATGAATGGATAAGTTTATTGGCCAAGTATGTACACATACAAGGAATGTGCCTTGGTGCTCCGCTCGCAAGTAACAACACAAACATACAGTAAACAATTAAGAATAAAGCATAAAACATTAAAACATTGAGAATACACATTACGGTTTAAACATGTGAGTGAAATAAACCTTGTAGCCTAGTCAACGTTTATCTCGCAATCAATAACAGACAGCAGAGATTACTCCACCGTGCATTCTATCAGAACAGTCGAATGTGAGTGAGATAAATCTTGGTCATTTTAATCAAGAAGCTTCTATGTTCTGAAACATATTTACAACAGCAGTGTGCTTTATTCACTGTGAAACATTTGTCGGATGTCATGAATATATAAAAATCCTAATATATAAAAAAGCTCTGGCCAAAACAATGGTTCATTTGTGTAAGAATCTCGTTATGCCACATAGAAAAATCATTTTGATTGCTAACTGTACACTGTACTAGTTATTCAGTCCATTGTGACTTTGCTGCATGTAAAGTTGCATATTGTCAGCTGGGAGATAATGAATTTCATAAATAATAGATTGGTTGTAAAATATCGAGTGGTATCCCAGAACTGAAAAAAGTATTGTCATAAATGGAATATCCATATTTCTTTGAAGATCAAATCCAGTCCATATTATTAACTGGGCTAATTCAAAGCAGCACCATAATTAACACATTGGAGGATTGTTACCACCTGTTTTAAGAAGACAGCTTAATTGTGTCCTCTTGCCTATTGTTCTCCACAGTGACAGATTATAGCTTTGAGGCTGCCAGGAAAGCTCCTCTTTTGAAAGAGTTTGAAATTAAAGGCCAATTCAACCAGCAGTAACTAAATAGGTAACGAAATGGTACAATTTCCTGGCAAGAGAAAAAGAGACAGAGCTTGGAACAATATGTACTGAAAATTCTGAGGTGTCTGGTCAAGTTTCTGGCTTTATTACACTTGTATACACTGGAATTTAGAAGGATGAGGGGGGATCTTATTGAAACATATAAGATAATTAGGGGATTGGACACATTAGAGGCAGGAAACATGTTCCCAATGTTGGGGGAGTCCAGAACAAGGGGCCACAGTTTAAGAATAAGGGGTAGGCCATTTAGAACGGAGATGAGGAAGAACTTTTTCAGTCAGAGAGTGGTGAAGGTGTGGAATTCTCTGCCTCAGAAGGCAGTGGAGGCCAGTTCGTTGGATGCTTTCAAGAGAGAGCTGGATAGAGCTCTTAAGGATAGCAGAGTGAGAGGGTATGGGGACAAGGCAGGAACGGGGTACTGATTGAGAGTGATCAGCCATGATCGCATTGAATGGCGGTGCTGGCTCGAAGGGCTGAATGGCCTACTCCTGCACCTATTGTCTATTGTCTATTAGCATAAGTACAGGGACAGGAACTTCTGTTCAATGGGCCTTTTTGGTTGTGATCACCTCCTGGATCTCTCATTTTAATGCTCCTTCCCATTTTGATACTGACCTTTCTGTCCTTGGCCTCCTCCATTGCCAGAATGAGGCCACATGCAAACTGGAGGAACAGCATCTCATATTCTGCTTGCAACCCTGTGGTATGAACATTGAATTCTCCAATTTCAGTTTAATTAACCCACAAACAGCCCCCTCTCTTCTCCCCTAAACCATCTCCCTTCCCCCTTGAACCCTAGCTGACCTTGGGCCGGTTTCTCCCCTCCCCTGGCATCTCTCCCACTGGCTGCACAATTCACAACTTTTAGTTCAGAGATACTTTTCTCCCCTTGAGATTCAAAACTCGCAGCTCTTTATTGTTTTTGAGCTCACAGCTGTCTTTCCATTTCTAGCCTTTGTCCAACAACCTACTTATCAGAAAACCCCCTCGCTTGTGTTCACCTATTACTGGCTATGCTCTGCCTTGCCCCTCCTCTATTCCAGCTTTCTTTTCTGCCCCCCCTGCAATCTGGCTGAAGAAGAGTCCTGACCCAAAATGTAACCAATCCATATTCTCTAGAGATTCTGCCTGACCCACTGAGTTAGTCCAGAATTTTGTGTCTTTCTCTAACAAACTAATTATGCCTTGTATATATTCATCTACAAATAGCAATAGGCCCGGCATTGATCCTTGTTATGGGCCTCCAGTCCAAAAACAACCTTCCACTCTCACTCTCTGCTTCCTTCCATGAAACACAGTCTCTGTCCAATTGGTTAGCTCTCCCTGAATCCCATGCGATCGAACCTTCCAGAGCAGCCTACCAAGCAGAACCTTGTCAAATGCCTTTCAGCTCCATATCAACAATTTCTACTGCCTTGCCCTCGTCAACCTTCTTGGTTACTTTTTCAAAAAACGCAATCAAATTTGTGAGACATGATCTCCCACATACAAAACCACGTTGACTATCCGTAATCGACTGTACTTCAGTCTGAAAAAGGGTCTCGACCTGAAACGTCACCCATTCCTTCTCTCCTGAGATGCTGCCTGACCTGCTGAGTTACCCCAGCATTTTGTGAATAAATACGTAATCGACCTCTGTCTATTCAAATGCATACATATTATCGATCAGAATCATCTCTCGTAACTTGCCTACCACATATGTTAGGCTGTATATTTCCCTGCAGCCATGCTTAAACAGAGGCACAACATTCGCCACACTCCAGTTATCCATCACCTCACCTGTATCCAATGATGTTACTAGAGATTAGAGATGAGTTGTGTGAAAAAAAACATGTGAAATTTGTGTTTTTCTCCATTGAGTGAAGAAAATTGGGAAGTTAATCACAGAAGATGTCAAGATTCAGATGACATTGATTTAAGTTGATTTCTAAAGGACACCATTTTTTACAAATTAAGTTATAATCTGGGATGCATTGTGAAAGAGTATGGTGGAAGCACATTCAATATTGATATATGAAAGTATACTTAAAGGGAGTTAAAATATAAGATTATAGGATAAGGAATTAAAAATACAGGTTTATGGGGAACAGCAAAGGAGAAGAATTAATTGGATAACTTCAACAAAGAAGCAATAGAGATGTATTAGGCTGAATAGGCCGTCTATTTAGCATCATCCCATTTCTCTCTTTTACATGTGAATCATAACTATACTGATGTGGCGCTGTTATAAAACCAAAAGCAAGTTGCTGTACAGATTTTGGAGTTTCAGGCTATAACCTTTTTAATGGAAAACTTGAATGTTAGCAGTTTTCAGTTTTGAAGGAAGAACCTCAAACCTCAAGGCGACTGAAGATTGTAAATTTGGAAAACAATTATGGCCGTATTCCCAGCACTGTGCGGCTGCAAGGTATCAGATTTTTATGTACAGTTTTGAAGACAGCAAGATGTCAACTGTAGGTGTAACCACCTTGTGGAATGACATAAATATAACTGTTTTGAGTGAACTAGATCATGTATAATCTAACAGTACCTTTGATTAGGTAGATTGAAGCCTCATAATAAATCTAGAGAACGGCTTCATTGAGATGGTGATTACAACTCTTATTCTAATTCTTCATTTCCTTTCCTGAATGTATGACATGAACACAAGATAATAGGAGAATGAGTAGACCTGTCGGCCCTTCAAGCCTGCCCCACCATTCAATATGATCATATCTTACCTCTGCTGGCTGCAACTCCCTTTCTGTACCAGTTCCTCCGAACCCGCAATTCCTCAATCTTTTCAATATTATCTATCCCCACCTTTATATGAATATGAACAGTTATTTGGAACAGTAGAAATGTCATCGGCATTGTGAGAAGACATGATAAAATCCCTACTGAGGCTGATATGGCTTTAACACGTTAAAAGCAATTATCCATTATAAATGAAGTTTAGGTCTTTATGGATTGTCCAATTTTGTTTGAAAATGTTGTAACACCACATGTAGAATATTGCCAGCCACAAAATGTTTTGTGAAAATGTGTCTGAGGGCTTTGAGAATAAAGGAATAAAAAATCCTTTTGCATTTGAAAAGGAATGGGCTAATTAGGGACATTCAGCATGGGTTTGTTCATGGCTGGTCATGTCCAATGAAAGACTGATTTTTTTGAGGAGGTGACCCTTCAGTGTGAAGAAGGGTCTCGACCCGAAATGTCACCCATTCCTTCTCTCCAGAGATGCTGTCTGTCTGAGTTACTCCTGCATTTTGTGTCTTCCTTCGATTTAAACAGAATGGCAACTGGATTTAAGGGTGTTAGCTATGAGGAGAGGTTGGATAAACTTGGATTCTTTTCTCTGGAATGTTGGAGGTTCAGAGGAGACCTGATAGAAATATTTAAAATTCTGAGAGGCATAGATAAGGTAAACAGTCAGAATCTTTTTCCCAGATTGGAAATGTCAAAGACCAGAGGGCATAGCTTTATGGTGAGAGGGGTAAAGCTTAAAGAAGAAGTGTGGGGTAAGTTTTTTAATACAGAGAGTAGTGGTTACTTGGAAGGCTCTGCCATGGGTGGTAATATGGTAATAGCCACCTGGATATGCAGGGAATGGAGGGATATAGATCTTCTTGCTTCTTGCTTCTTGGTTCTTGGTTCTTGGTCCTCCAAAATATTCCGAATGGAATTTAAACTGGAGGTGGCGGAGTATGGACTTAAGCAAGAAGGGCTTCTTGGAGAAGAAGAGCTGCCTTAAATTTAGTTGCGTCTGGTTGAGTAATTATAATAGGGTGGACTATTCCATGCTTTAATTGTGCGAGGGAAGAATAAATTGCTATACACATCTGTCTTGACAGCTGGTATCTCAAATTGAATCGAATGCCCTCATCTACTCCTGATAGGTTTGGGTTTGGTGTAGATGTGGTAATCTATGTTGAGCTGACCATTTAACATTTTGTAAAAACAGGTCAAACAGTGGGCTTTACGTCTGTCTTGGAGAGTGTTCCGCCCCTGTGTATCTTCTGTACACAGAGGAGATTAGTTTAACTTGCCATTATGTTCAGAGCAAACATTGTAGGCTGAAGGGTTTATTCCTGTCCTGTACAGTTCTATGTTCTAAGTTCTAAAAGTTCAAAGCAACAACTAGCAGGTAGGTAGTGTAGATAGATAGAATTATTTAATTGGGGGTAATTACCATATAAGATTAAGAACCATGCTTAAGTGCCAATCTGAATTGTGATATTGTGAATACTGCAATATCAGGCCACCACATCAATCCTCTTTTATATTCTCTGGCCTTTATCTCAGCCTCTTCTAGGTTTCTGATCTCTCTCTGAGTTGCTCCTGGGGTTTGCTGCCTAGAAACCCAATCACAGCCCCCAAACTCATCTGTTACTGCAGCAAAGCTCACAAGCCAAACCAGTGCCTTCCCGAGTTTGTAATAATAAACATGGAATAATAAAGTGTACCAAGGAATGCATATTTGAAAAAAAAAGAGCCTGTTAATAAGGTAAAACCACCATCATAATGGCATGATTAAAGTGTTTTTTTAAATCGTGTTTATGTAAATATACTGTATTCCCCACAGAAAAGAATGCTTACTGTCTTTTGCAAATGACCGCAATGAATAAAAATAAGTATTACTCTTCTGCAATATTTCCAGTTTGTCTGCAGCCCAGCTGTGATATTAAAAACAAATTATCATGCTGTTAATTTAGGGCCTTCCCTCAGCTTTATTTTCTTCAAATTTAACTGACTGTAAGTAGCTGTTAAAAATTAGGATTTGTTAAGAAATAATTAATGTTTCTTAACAAAAATATGTATTCCTAGGTAATTTCAAAACATTCTGGTCATTGGGGAAAGTGGGGTCAGGGATAGAGTCATGGAGTCACACAGCATGCCAACAGACCCTTCAGCCCAACTTGCCAACACCGACCAAGAGGCTCCATCAACACCAGTCCTACCTGGCCGCATTTGGCCCATATCCATCTATCCCATATCCATATCCCTTATCTGCATTAAACTCCATTGACTATTAAACTCCATTAACCATTCCTCAGCCCATTTGCCTAACTGATCAGGATCCTGCCATAATTTTTGATATTCCTCTTCGCTATTTACGATATTACTCACTTTGGTGTCATCTGCAAACTTTCTAATCATGCCTTCTACATTCTCATCCAAATCATTGATATAAACCACATACATCATTGGGCCCAGCACCCATATTTTCATTTGGTCAGATTTAATTTCTCATTCTATTGTCAAATGGCATTGTCTTTTTTCGACCTCTGATTGTTCAAAAGTCTACAATATACAGTATGTTCCGCTAGAATTTTTGTGCGCTTAGCTTATGCTTGCCTCCTCTCTTGCTGCCTTCTGTTTTGGACTGTACCTTCTTTGGCCTACTATCAGTCCATGAATTTTTCCTTTCGTTTTTCTCTTTTTCTTACTTAATTATATTATTTTAAAATCTTCTTGAATGTGTTATATCTGAGCTCCCAGGAGTCACCTTTCCTAATATTACTTTCTTTGACTCAAAGCCCATTTTACCTGTGAACAGCATTATGTAAATGCAAGATTTTACAATACAGCTGTGCTTTTAGCATGTACAGGCACTGGTCCAACTGGATTGTCTTCCAGGCTTTTTTTTAACTGGCTTGGTTTCTGATGCCTATTTTTGAAAGAGGTATTTATTGACATATTCATTCTTAGTCGCCAGTACCCGATGATAATGTTGCACCTGTGTTACTTGTGTTTGGCAAAACACAGGATCAATCTTGAAAAATAAATATCAGCCGTTGATGTTGGTATATTTTACATAGAAATTGTTAACTCTAGAATATCTTTTTTGCTCAAGATTTAAACCCCTTTGTTCGATATTATCACTGCAAACAGGCTGCCTAAACATATTTTCAGATGCCATAGTATGCATCCTATTTGCAATTCCTGCTCCAGTTTCCCCTCAAGCTCAGTACCATAAATCCCATTGCAACACGTGTAACACACATGTCTCTCATTTGTTACAATCTGTCAGGTTTTGAATGGCGCTGGAAGCAAGTACCATACTGATGCTTTATTATCTACCTTAACATTTATCAGTTAACCTATGAGGTCAATTCTTTATGACTGGTACAAATGACAGCGTGTGTACACATTATGATGTCTTGACCTTGGGTGCTAGAGGACTGTGTAGTTCCCAATGTCATGCTGGAGGCAACTCATGACTGCTCCCAGATGACCACTTGGATTAAAGTGACATGGCTGAGAGCACTTTTAGTATAGAGGAGCTCTAAGCTAAAAACATTTCACTATTTTGGAGCCCCTAGCAATATTAGTGCAGCTAAAATTTCCATCAGCATCTGATGTTGGTTAAGAACAACCATTGCCACTTTCACCCTCTGCTTCATATAATTTCCATGTTTGATACTTTTTATGCTTTTTCAGGTAACTTCTATATTGTGAAGCCCTACACAATTGTTCCCATGTAAGAAATTATGATGTTGCAAAAATGGCACCATGGCTCAAGCAGACACTCCCACAGGGACCTTTAGGACAGTAGGTTGCACAGATTATATGAAACATTGCTGATTCAGGACACATTTGCTTTCAGAAATGTGCAATAGTCATAGAAAAAAGATTGGACCATACTCCTATTAGATTGGGAATTAAATGCTTGATGTTCAGAACATCCTTTCCTCGTGTCTATGCTGTTTTCATGTCTAAAATTCAAAACCAAGAAGAGCCATCTATCAATAAGCATCGTCAAAATATTTCCCAACCACAAATCAAATTGAATTTATGAACTCTGCCATTTGGCTCTGCACCCTGCTGATAAATACAGAATGTCTCAGCTTGTGGCAGTTCATTACCAATCGCAATATTTTTAATGCAAGTATTTTGTTCAATGAGGTGACGGATGCTATTTCGATGCAATGGACTTTTTTCCCTTTTTTATCACATGCCAGCATATTGAGAACATCAAGGTCAAGTATTGAGAACGCTGAGCATATGTTAGATGTTAAGCTCCTTCTGGGCTGCTGTGCTGCTGTGACAGTATGGCACCCAGACCTGTTAGACTGCATAGGAAAAAAACTGCAAATGCTGGTTAAAATCGAAGGTAGACACAAAATGCTGGAGTAGGGTGATGTTTCATGTCGTGACCTTCAGAAGAAGGGTCTCGACCCGAAACGTCACCCATTCCTTCTCTCTAGAGATGCTGCCTGACTCGCTGAGTTACTCCAGTATTTTGTGTCTACCTTCTGTTAGACTGCACCCCATTGTAACAAGACCCTTTTCCACACATCAGTTCTCAAAGTCACTTCTACTGCTCTGCATCTAAAACAAGTGGAATCCAGTAGCCTGTGAATAATTATCAACCATATTTTTGCCCATTTTTGTTGCTTTGCCATCTTTTGCTGTCTTGTTTTTCATACGTGTTTGCTATTCCACAAACAAAGCATGCATTTTGTTGGGGAAATATGCACATGTTCATGTGTTGAAAGCATATGCAGTTCTCATGACCATGTGCAGATGAACAGAGAACACACTGTTCAGTTTCATGTCATTTGTTTTCTTGCAGCAGAATAAATCACTATTGAGGAAAGTAAACCAAAGATGCAAAGCTGAAATCATTGGATGTTTTGTTAAGTATCTGTTATCCTTTGCACTAACCTGCAGCATTTTAGATCTACAATGACTGTTTTCTTATAAAACATTTTAAATCACTTTTTGGCATTGAATTTTTGTATCACTGGGCAAAATTGAATTAATGTAAACTGAAGATCAGTTTTTGTCCTGGACCTGCATTTATTAGTGAATTAAGTTGAATAACACTGATCACATTAAATAATAAACCATGAAAAAGAGGAAGATCCTGCTGAATTAGTGTCATCAAATATATTAGAAGGGTCTTGACCCAAAACATCACCCTTTCCTTCTCCCCAGAGATGCTGCCTGACCTGCTGAGTTACTCCAGCATTTTGTGATACCTTCGATTTGTGCCAGCATCTGCAGTTATTTTCCTACACCATATCAAATATATTGCTCATTGATTATACATCATGTATTTTTCAAGACATTAAAGCCATGTTAATGTTAAAGACATGTTAAAGTCGCAAATTATCATTTCAAATACACCAAATTAATTTATATGGAACTCAAATAATTTATTTTGTTCAGTTACAAATGATCAAATATTGTGTTCTAGCTAGAAATGGACCTTAGCCTGTTTAGATCCAATGCCCCTTTTGTTGACTGCAGATAGATTGTGTATTTTCATCATTCTTTTTATTATTACAAGAACTAACATTGGACAGAGAGGGAGAGAGGGATATACTAGTCCTCAGTTTATTTCTGGTGGTGACTAAATGCGTACTAAAGATTGACTAGTTTATGTATCTGAAAATAATGCCACTGAATTATAGCTGCCAGATCGTAGCCTGACATCCCATAACAGTTTTTGTGCAGTTTCTGTTTTTACCCTTCCACTTCCTTGTTCCCATCAACCAGGATGCAATCATATACTTTGCTTTCAAGCCATGTTCACCTCATATTGAGTGAAATAAAAGCATGTTCATGAATGATTTGCTATTTAGTATTGCATCTCACCTACTGCATCTCCCCTGCAGTTTAATAGGCATTACTGACACCTCTGAATCACAAGGTTATGGGTTCAAGCCACGATATAGTACAAAAAATTAGGCCAAGACCTCATTAAAGTACTGAACAGGTCAAGGGTCTTTTCATGTAACACTAAACAAAGATTCCATCTTGGGTGGACATTAAAGATCTGGTGCCATTTTGAAGAAGACGAGGGAAGTTGTCTCGAGTAACCTAACCAATATTTATCATTCAATATACATAACGAAATATATATTATCGTGACATTATCATTTTGCAAATTGTGTCTGTTTGCTGTATACAAATTAGCTGCCACACTCTCCCCCATTTGAATGGGGCTTGAACCCATAACCTTGTGATTCATTGTGTAAGTAATACTACTAAACCACAGATAACATTGGAGATGAGCTGCATTATTGAAATGTAAATCTTTAAGTGAACCTGTTGTTAAATCGCTCAATAAATTAAATACCATAAGCAGTCATGTTACATATTCCTGAACTTGATGTTCAGCTTTATATCCTTAAATTACTTTGCTCTCCTAAAGCTATGTGTGGAAAGCCTGGTTTGATGCCTTCTGCTTTGTGAAGGATAATCTTTGGCTTACCACTGCAAGATGTGGCGATGAGGCATACAGGCCTCGGGTGACTCCAGCACTGATTAATGCTCTCAATTTGCTCTCAATAAAATCCTAGTGAAGTATTTCATTTCCCTGGGCAAGGGATAGGAAAAATTAGCGATTCATTTTGCTTCTGTTTTGTACCTATTAATCCATTGAAGAATGCATATTTTTAGATTTTGGTTAATGGAATTCAGCTTGGCAGTATGCCTCCACCTTGTTAACAGCCTCTTGAAATTCCATGTCCTGCCATCACCCAAAAGACTGACCATGATGGATTCTGTGGGGATAAAACTACCTCAGCTTTTGATAAGTCGCACACTACTTGAGATTTAATGGCATAATTTGCCCTCTGAAGCCCTTGATGTCTCACCGCCTTGTAGTTTGCTTCCAGGCAAAGCCACAAAAAATTTGCTAAACAAAGCCGACTGAATTTCTAATAAATTGATTTCACATTTGTCGTACACAACTATTGTTTTCAAGTCCCTGCAGCATATTTTTCCTTCTGTTGGGTTAACTGATGTGTCAATGTATTAAGCATTGCCCAAGTTTCTGTCAGGTAAAATATGTATTGTTTTATAGCCCTTCAGAGGCTTTGGAAACATAAGCTATAGAAGCTGTCATGTGCCACACTGTGTGGGGCAGAGGAAATGTGTGGGAATTGGTGCAAAATCAATATGGTCACAGAAATAGAGGTAAAACAATATCACTGTGTACATATTTGCCTCAGAGTATTATAATTTTTAAAGAAATTACCGAGGTTGAACTAAATGTAAAGGATATGAAGAACAAAAAAAATCTTGAAGCTTCTTTATATAACTGAATTAAACTAATATTAACCTTTTGTTGAAAAGGCATATTTCAAGGAATTTTAATTTGCAAATTATTTTATCTGTAAGTGGAAAAAGGTGGTGATTCTCCTTATAATATCTATTTTCTGAGATCCTAGAAACACAAATATTTTCTCAGTGACATTTGTGCTCTTTTGTTTGAAATCACTGTTATTTTTTGATGTGACCATTTCAACAGTCCTGTTTTGTTTATTTTTTTAAATTGTGGATGATATGTTTTATTGCTATCTCATTTATTCCATTTCCCATATAGAGAGTTTTACATTGCAGCTTTAATAAGACTTTGAGTACAAACCTTTCATTCACAATTACTGTTTTGTTCAATCAAGATGCCTAACCAGTGGACGGGCTGGTTTGCATTTCTCACCATTGCTTGTTCCTGTTGATTGGATGGGACGGCAATTTCAATTTCAGTACATTGTTCCACCAACACTGAGACTTGAAGCCCCACCCCTTTACTACCAGTGCAGGTCTCTTGCCCCCATCCCTGCAGCGCGCACACCTTATACTTCAACCGCCATTCCATATCTCCTCTCTTTGAACATGATGCCAGTTTCACTGATCTTCTTAGCCGTGATGTTTTTGACTTTTCTAATCCAAATACATTGGTGTTCTGTCCTCTCCACTACCCTTGCCTCCACCTCAACAATCAATGGTCCCATTGCACTCAAGCCATTTCCGTGCAATCTTTAAATTGTACCAGAACTGTACCAGTGTCAATTGTATTCTGAATAATTTGGAGCATCTGATTTATACTGAGCAGTGAAAATGGCATATCGAGTGCTCGTGCGGCATTCTTCATTATTCTTCCTAAGGACATTCACGCTCTATTATTCATATTGCAAACAGCGTGGTATCAGAGAAAAACCCTGCAGTTTGTGAAAAAGCAATGTCAGCTGTAATATGTAAGTATAGTGAGGGATGCTGTTTCTCTCAGGCAATCCATCTTGATCAAATCTGATTTGCTTCCATCCCTATGGGTTCTGTGATTGCTGAGGAGACCAATGCGTGATCTGCAAACTCTGCCACAGCAGGGGTTGGAAGTGCTTGATTGGGCCAGCAGGTGAGTACTTTGGGTGATGGTGCACACCCTTTGCCATTTACATGGGTAATAAATGGACTGAAGGTTCTCAATGCCATTCTGATTGCTCCTCCTTCATCTTGAGCAGACATGGGCCAGGAATTGCCCAGAGTTGATGGAGATGTAATACTCTATGGTGGAGGTTTGAGTACAACCTTGAATTGTTTTCTCTGCCTGCCTGGCAATTTCTTATTGTGATGGAGCCCAGAAGACAGTGCCTACTTTTGGGGTCTGGTGTAGAACCTGTGAACAACATGACCTAATGACCAGAGCTGGCAATGTGTAATTGCAGGCTCAATGCCGCAGATAATAATAATAATAATAATATATTTATTTTATATAGCGCCTTAACACATGCACAAAGCGCTTTACAAATACAATTAACATAGAAACAAACAGACAAACAGACAAACTATCCTGACGGAAAAGCGGCGAATAATCAACGCCAGCGTCCTCTCACGTCAGGGTCCAGCAGTAGACATTAAAGAACACAAGACACACAGATACAATTTTTTACACAAAACAGCCATCACAGTGATTGCTCTAGGCATACCCTCACTGTGATGGAAGGCAAAGTCTTATCTCCTCCTCGTTCTTCTCCCGTGGCGCCACGAGGCGATCGAGGCTCCCAACCCCTTGAAGCCCCCACCGGGCGATGGAAAGTCCCAGGGTCGAGCCGAGCAGGCCGAAGAAAGTCCTGAGCCCCCACCGGGCGATGGAAAATGCCGCGGCCGAGCCACGCAGGGCGATGAGAGTCCTGAGCCCCCACCGGGCGATGTAAAGTGCCGCGGCCAGGCCACGCAGGGTGATGAAGGGCCTGCGGGCGGGTTGATCGTGCCTCGTGCTTCGGGGCGGTCGAAGCTGCTACGGCTGGAGCTCCCAAAAGCCGGTCGCCAGCCAGGGACCTGCGAACTCCCGATGTTGCGGTCTGCAGGGCCCACGGCCGAAGCCTCCGAGATGGTAAGTCCAGGCCCTGCGACCGGAGTCTTCAAGGTCGATCCCAGCTGGAGGCCGCCGACTCCACGATGTTAGGCCGTTGCGCGAACGGAGATACGACACGGTAAAGGTCGCATCTCCGTTGAGGAGGAGATTTAAAAAAAGGTTTCCCCCAACCCCCCCACCACCCCCCTACATACACAGAATTAAAAATAAAACAAAACGTACATTTAACATCAACAATGACAAAAAAACACAAAAAAAAACGGAGAGACTGCCGGTGAGCCGCAGCTGCAGATGGTAGCTTGGAGAGAATGCTGATGTTACCGTGCTTAAACTGCCAGTAAATCTGGAGGATTTTGCAGACACTTTGTTGGGGATATTTATTCAATGCTTTGAACTACCCGGTGTAAGAAGCCAATGGGTCAGAGGCAGAAAAGAGGGCAGAGATGACTGAGCTTTTAGTTGGATTTGAGGTCTTTATCTTAAAAGCTCTTTTTTGCTAACAGCTAAAGTTGTATACTGAACGTGAAGGTGAATTTCATCACCGGCAGTTGCCTTTGTTGAAAGATATGAGCAGTGTTCTATGTTTTCCAGGGCTTGGTTGTGGAACTTTATTGGCATTGGAGATAGTGCAATACATGGTGGCAGAGTTTTTTTCTTCTTCTTTTTTTTCTTCTTTCATATTTCACATACAGCGCGGAAACAGGCCTTTTCGGCCCACCAAGTCCGCACCGCCCAGTGATCCCCGCACACTAACACTATTCTACACACACTAGGGACAATTTTTACATTTACCCAGTCAATTAACCTACATACCTGTACGTCTTTGGATACGTTAGTTGATGACATTTGTTTTGTGCATGTTAAGTATAATGCCCATTCTCTAATGATCATAAATTCAAAAGAATAAAATAGTTCTTGCATGTACACATCAAAAGAAAAATGGAAGACCTGATTTATGACATAAAGTTGAGCACTCAAACGCTCATTTGCATAACCAAGTTATTCTATTTATGTTCCTGCACCTCTGGGGCGCAGCGGTAGAGTAGCTGCCTGACAGCACTTGCAGCACCGGGGATCCGGGTTCGATCCCAACTACGGGTGCTGCCTGTACGGGGTTTGGATGTACTCCCCCGTGACTGGGTGGGTTTTCTCCGAGACCTTCGCTTTCCTCCCACACTCCAAAGACATACAAGTTTGTAGGTTAATTGGCTTGGTACAAGTGTAAATTGTCCCTAGTGTGCACAGGATAGCGTTAATGTGCAGGGATCATTGGCCTGCCGACTCAGTGGGCCGAAGGGCCTGTATCCAAGCTGTATCTCTAAACTAAACTGTGTCTGGTTACCCTGCAATATTGTTTTCCTGAATCTGATTAAAGTGTTCTAATTCCATTCACACTATCACTGTTATGTTGAGCACATTCATGTAGTTCACGGTTTCTTTCTAAGTGACATATGTTAGTGCAGCATTTAATAATCAGATATATCTTTTCCACGCTATTGCAGGTATTCTGTGCCCAGTTCTAATTTTGTCGTAATAAATTGAATCATGTGCTGTAGTACATTGGTGCAAATGAAGGTGTTACATCACGCATCCTTGCGATAATTAGAGCTGGGCTTACCTACTCCAATGAATGGGAGGTTTTAATAATTTGTAATGTTAACCATATGCTCAAACTTGAGGAAGCCAGAATTATTTGCTTTAATCCTTCAGTGGATGTTGCAAATACTGTGCGAGTAATTTAACATATAAATATATATGGGAGATATTATAGTTTTGAGGCAGCAACATGTTCAAATATTAACCATGGGTGAAGGATCTGGAATTTGCAGAGAAATGCTAGCAATTCCATGGGAGAGACTTCTGGTGTTACCCTGTGAAAGTGCCAGAACGTTCAGTGTTGCTGAGTGTGCATGTGCAATATCCTGAATTTGCTGGCAGTTCCTCACCAGCATTTTCCTGAATGCACTCTGATGTTAGATTCCTTGTGCAGTTCAGCGGTGAAGTAGAGAAAGAGGTTGTGGCACATTCTCTCCACCTATGGAAGATTTTTCCCATGACCTCTGTCAGTTTAGACAAGATTAATTGAGATTAAACAGGAAGAGCATTTCAATTCATTTCAGTAGAGGAATAGCTGCAAGGAATTAAGTATTTAAGTAATTTACTTTTCTTTGCCCAAACTAACTTTATTTGTTTCTAATTGTTGCATGGTCCAGTAATATTTTTAAATGTTTTAACACAATATTTTTAATATTCCCATTTAATATTTAATGTCAGAAATATTTACCGTTTTAAAAAAAATCAGGCATGATAGCTGACCAAATAGTGTGGCATTGCTTAGTCAACATATTTTGCAGTTCTTTTGGACACTGGGTTTGCATTGCCTGTACCACCCCCACCCACTCACGTCTGTACATCTGTCCCTGGCCATTGAAGATTGGGCTGGGATTTTTACAGGATTCCAACACCAGCAGATCGATTCAGATTTGCCAAATCAGTCAATGTGATGACTCTCCCCTGGCAGGAAATGGCTTATTACACGAAAACATATGACCCTGCTTGAATAACGTGTGTGTTCCATGTCATTTAGGGAGAATTTCATGATGTGTTGATTCACGGTGCACCCTTTTTACTGGTTCCTAACTTTGACAATTTTCGTGATGTATTTCACTGCAAGTAGCCATTAGTTTGGCGCTCGCCCTTTTTATACCTTTTTACATGTTCGGAAGTTGATCTTTTTGATCCTGACGTGTGTAACTTACTATTGAGCACCACAAAAATCTCAGAGGTGAGAGTTTGGAGAAAGTCTGCATGTCAAATATAAATGCTTAATCCAAATTCAATGTTTTTTTAAAAGCTTGCAAAAATACAAATGTTTACAGACTGAAAAAAAATATTTTGTTCAGGGGTGCAGAGCTATAAGCTTGTTCTAGCAAGATGTAGTTAGTTTAATGCTTACGGTTGCAATTTAACTGCTCCAATTTTCATGGTGGCCAAAATTCTGTTATTGTATACAACATGAGGCTTGGCCTATGTAACCATTGTAAAGTTCAAATTCTATTTTAATCTATTTTAATCCATTTACTCTTCCTGTTGCAGTTTGAAGTTTGCTTTATGGCAAATTTCCACATGACTCAAGATATACATTATTTTGATGTATTTCATTTGACAATAGTTTTCCAGCTTATTTTTAAAAGCAGATCTCTGTTCACTTCCAAAAAATAATATGATTACCTGTCAACTTTTGTCCTATTCATTTCATTATTTTCTTGGTAAGGAGGAAGAATTATACTACTTAATTTTTACTCTGTTGCCACCATCTGTCAGGCACATGTGCTTGTTGGTCCTTTTCAATGAACAGTGCAGTCCGGATCTCCTTAGAGCTCCATTACACCTTCTGTAGTGTGATCAATGTGCTTCACAGTAAGTTTATTGTATTGTGATTAATATGCAATGTTTTTTTCTGAGGAAAACAGCATTAAATTACATGCAATCTGTTGATATCATACACCAGTTTTCATTGTTTTTCTGGATGAAAAACTTAAATATGCCAAAAAAAAGCTTAACCTTGATAATAATCAACTGATATTAATGAAATATACAGAGAATATCCTTTCACTGTGGCTTATCAGAGGAAAAATGTTACTTTTTAAAGTTAGGACATATGGATTCTCATTCTATTATGAGAATAGTGCCTATATTTCAAGAATATTTCATTGTGCAGCAATTGTGACCGAGTTACTGATAATGTTATATGAATCTGAGTTCTTCAATTGTATATTTTTGCAGTTAGATATCTTGGGAAGCAGATGGTTAATGCTGTAGAGATAAGCTGAAACAATTCCAGAGGCCAGGTCATTTGGAAATAATATAATCTCTCGTCTACTTTTCAGTTAAGACCAGCAATGTGTTTTAGTTTCAATGTATAATTTCAAAGGAATGTTGTCAGCTCAGGAGAACAATTGATGCAGCTGGTTCTGAGCTTATCCATTTGCAATTATAACATAACTGATGCATCAATTGTTGCAATTCCAACATTTAGAAGCTCAAACAGCCGGTCTCCACCCGATTGATCATGGGCATCTACACGAGGCATGGCCTCCAGAAGGTGGCATCTATCATCAAGGATCTCCATCAACCAAATCATCTCTGCGCTGCGGCCCTTGGGCAGGAGGTACAGAAGTCTGAACTCCCATTGAACCGGGTTCAGCAGCAGCTATTTTCCTACTACCATCGAGTTCTTAAACTGACCTGCAAAACCTGAATGTCACCACTGCAATGGAACACGGCCATGTGTTACACAACCCTGGACTTGTTCTCTAATTGTGTTTTGCATTCGTGTCTTGTTTTTCTGCACAGTCTTGTTCTTTTCATTGCTCATGGAATTTAGAAATGATTTATTTATAATTTATGTTACTGAGTCTATGTGCCTGCTGCAAGAAGTTTTTCATTGTACGCATTCTTCGCCATACTTATGCATATAGTAATACACTTGATTTGAGTTGACTTGACTTGATTGCAAGGAATTCCACCTGCATATTCTGCCAGTTACATTATCGATATGCATGTAAATGGAAATAGAAATAATACGTTAGTATTAAGTGTATTAAGTAATTTATTATCCTTGAACAGCTAACGCTGCTTTACCGCCAATTAAGTGCATTTGAGAAATAATCTCTGTTGTAATATAGAAAATCTGGCAGCATATCCCACAGACTATGAAACGATAATGAGTAGATCATTTGTTTTACTTTTTTTGATAATGATTGAGGGATCAAACCTTCTCCTTGCCTTTTTCCCCCAAAATTATGTTATCACATTTTTCCATCTACCTGACAGAATAATAAAATATATACTTTTTTATTTCCTATCTGAAAGATTACACATACAGCAGACGCACTGAACATTGCAGCTGATTGTCAGCCAAGACTTTGATATCCAAATCTCTAGAGTGGAACTTGCACACACAACCTCATGACTCAAAGGTGAAAATATTACCAACTAAATCATAGATAGCATCTAATGCCAACCTTGTACTTTTTTAACATGAAGAACTTGTCTGAGTTATGTGACAGGACAACATTCCGTATTTCATGCTTTCTCAAATAAGCTGGAATGACTATTGTCTCCTGCTTCACCTTGCAGTCATGTTTGGCAGTTAGAAATTGGGAAACGCGTCCTTTTCAGGACAGACGATGACAGAAGATGAGGTGTTTTTCTTTTCTTCTCAAAGAACTCTCCACTTCAAACGCTTCAAGGCAGAGGTAAATCAGTTCTCAATAAGCAATGCAATGAAAGGTTTCCACAACTAGGCAGGAATGTACTTCTAATCAGTCATAATTTTATTGAATTGCGATGAGGCCTGAAGACCAAACAGCCTAGATGGCACCTCCCTGTGCAGCAGCCGTTGCAGCAGCTCCTGCTCACTGGTGAGCGTTTTTTCTCTTTCCTAGTAGTTAGTTACGTTATTTCTCTCACTATTCTTGTGTATTAGTTTTGCGTATTAGTTTTGTGTAACTTTAGCGCGGTATGGAGACCAAAGCCGATGTTTTTTGTATTATTGTTTTCGCCTACCGTGTCCGGAGATCCCACGCGCAGCCAGGGCCCTATTTGTTCACACGAGGGAGCACCTGTTAGCGTTCCGTAAACCAGCGGTGCTGCCTCAGGAGAGACCCGACGTCCCCCGTGAAGAGAAGAGGGTGCCGTGCTGGAATCCAGCGTCGAGTCGGGAGGAGACGCTACAGACCAGTGCTCCCGTCCATCGTTATGGGAAATGTAAGCTCTCTCCCCAACAAGATGGACGAGTTGGCGGCGTTGACCCAGCACCAGAGGGAATATCGGGAGTGCAGCATCATGCTGCTTACAGAGACCTGGCTGAACACGTTAACTCCAGACACGAACGCCTCACTGGACGGTTTGCACCTGAGGTGGGCGGACACAGAAACATAGAAAATAGGTGCAGGAGTAGGCCATTCGGCCCCTCGAGCCTGCACCACCATTCAATATGATCATGGCTGATCATCCAACTCAGTATCCCGTACCTGCCTTCTCTCCATACCCCCTGATCCCTTTAGCCACAAGGGCCACATCTAACTCCCTCTTAGATATAGCCAATAAACTGGCCTCACGTTCATTGAACTGGACAGAACAGTGGAGAGTGGTAAGAGAAAAGGAGGAGGACTGGCTGTGTTTGTAAATGATAGATGGTGTAACCCTGGGCACATCACTGTTAAAGAGCAGCTCTGCTGCAGGGACATCGAGCTGTTAGCTGTTAGCCCCCCCAGGGGAGATCCACCACAACATGATCCATCTCCAGCCTGTGTACAAACCTCTCGTGCACAGGCAACCAGCGGTGACCCGCACAGTTAGAGGATGGTCCGAGGAGACGGAGGAGGCCCTGAGATACTGTTTGGAAACAACTGTGTGGGGGGAACTCTGTGATCCCCATGGGGAGGACATTGACGGTCTAACCCAGTGCTTCACTGACTATATTAACTTTTGTGTGGAGAACACTGTACCCACCAGGACTGTACGGTGTTTCTCCAACAACAAACTCTGGGTCAACCCTGACATAAAGGATCTCCTTAAGGAGAAAAAGAGGGCCTTTATGTCGGGAAATAAGGAGGATCTGAAGGCTGTGCAAAAGGAGCCGATGAGGAAGATCAGAGAGGGGAAGAACAGCTACAGGTAGAAGCTGGAGGACCAGCTGCAGAGGAACAACATCAGTGGAGTCTGGAGAGGCCTCAAAACCATCTCTGGGTACAAGGAACCGGACTCCCGGGCCGCGGGGGACCAGAGGTGGGTGAACGATCTGAACCTTTTCTTCAACAGGTTCGATCAGGCACCTACCCCTCCCCCGTCCAGTCACCCCTGCTGCAGCCCCCCTTGTCTGCACGTCCAGTACACTGCCCCACCTCCCCTCCCACAGCACTTGGGTCACAGTCACCACCCACTGCTTCTGCTTCTCCTGCCCCAACCGCACCACCCCCACCTCCTCCCCCCACCCCATCCCCCCCCACACCCCCTCCTCCTCTCACACCCTTGAGCACCCAGCCCCTGTGCTCCAATCTGTCTTTCTCCACAGACCAGGTGAGAAATGAGCTCAGGAAGATCAATGCGAGGAAGGCGGCTGGTCCGGACAGCATCAGCTCGAGGCTCCTCAAGTCCTGCTGTGCAGACCAGCTGTGCGGAATAGTGGAGCATGTCTTCAATCTGAGCCTGAAACTGGGGAGAGTTCCACAGTTGTGGAAAACATCCTGCATGGTACCGGTACCAAAGACGCTGCACCCGAAGGAACTCAACAGCTACAGGCCGGTGGCACTGACATCACATCTGATGAAGACACTGGAGCGTCTGGTCCTCGCCCATCTCCGCCCCCTGGTGAGACCATCAATGGATCCGCTGCAGTTCACCTACCAGACTTGCATCGGGGTGGAGGACACCATCATCTACCTACGGAACAGAGCTCTTTCACACCTGGAGAAGCCGGATAGCACTGTGAGAATCATGTTTTTTGATTTCTCCAGTGCATTCAACACCATCCAGCCGAGGCTCCTGGGGGGCAAGCTGGAGGGCACAGGAGTGGATCACCACCTCACATCCTGGATTCTGGACTGCCTCACCAACTGGCCACAGTATGTGAGGACAAAGCACCTGGTCCCGGACATGGTGGTCTGCAGCACTGGGGTTCTGCAGGGAACAGTGCTAATGCCATTCTTGTTCACCCTGTACACTGCGGACTTCAGGCACAGCTCTGCAAACTCCTATCTACAGAAGCTCTCTGACGACTCTGCTATTGTTGGCCTCATCACGGGCAACGAGGACAGGGTGTACAGAGAACTGATCAAGGAGTTTGTGGACTGGTGCCAGCGGAACTGCCTCCGGATCAACGCGGGGAAAACCAGGGAGATGGTGGTAGATTTCTGCAGGCGCAGCCAGGTCCCCCCGACACCGACCATCCAGGGAATGGACATCGAGAGGGTGGATTCTTATAAGTACCTGGGTGTCTACCTCAACAATAAACTGGACTGGACTGAAAATACCGATGCGCTATGCAGAAAGGGTAAGAGCAGACTTTATCTGCTAAGGAGACTTGGGTCCTTTGGAGTGCAGGGGACACTGCTAAAGACCTTCTACAACACGGTGGTTGCATCGGCCAGCTTCTATGGAGTGGTCTGCTGGAGCAGCAGCATCTCAGCGGCGGAAGGGAAGAGACTCGACAAGCTGGTCAGGAAGGCCAGCTCTGTCCTGGGTTGCCCCCTCGACTCAGTGCAGGTGGTGGGAGAGAGGAGGATGATGGCAAAGCTAACATCGCTGCTGGACAACGACTCCCACCCCATGCAGGACACTGTCACTGCACTGAGTAGCTCCTTCACTGAGTAGCTCCTTCAGTGACAGACTCCTTCACCCCAAGTGCGTGAAGGAGAGATATAGGAGGTCCTTCCTTCCCGCTGCTGTGAGACTGCACAACCAGCACTGTTCCCAGCAGACGAGTCAAAAATAACAGCTAAGAACACACAGAAAACTGATGACAATTTATGTATCTTTTATTTATAATGAATGATCCCTTGCTCTCTTGCTATTCACTTTGCTGCTGTAACACTGTAAATATTCCCGGTGTGGGACGAATAAAAGGAATGTATATATATACACATTTTGGTCTCCTTTCCTGGGAAATAATATACTTGCTATAATAGGGAGTGCAATGAAGATTCAATAGACTTGTTCCTGGAACTGCAGGTAAGGACTAACAATGGAGAATTAGTAGATTTAGTAGATTAATTCTCTATTCACTGCAATTTGAGATAAAATTATTCGAGGGCTCAATGCAGTGGATCCAGGTTATTGGGTCGAGAGCTGGGATTACTGTCTCAAAACGAGGGGTTGGCCATATCGGAGATTGAAAAAATACAAATGCATGAATTAGAATCAAATATATATATATATATATATATATATATATATATATATATATATATATATATATATATTTGATTCTAATTCATGCAAATATATATATATATATATCTACTAATTAATCTACTAATTCTCCATTGTTAGTCCTTACCTGCAGTTCCAGGAACAAGTCTATTGAATCTTCATTGCACTCCCTATTATAGCAAGTATATTATTTCCCAGGAAAGGAGACCAAAATGTGTAGAATACTCCAGCAGCTCACCAAGGTCTTTTTTTTTAATACAAAGAGGCATCCTTATTCTTGTAGCATCCAGCATTGAAGGCCTCCAAATTTATTTGCCTTCCAAATTGCTTTTCTGCATCTGCATTGGTAACTTTCAGTGACTTGTATACAAGGGTACCTAGGTCTCTTTGAACATGAAAGACGTACAGGTATGTAGGTTAATTGGCTGGGTAAAATGTAAAAATTGTCCCTAGTGGGTGTAGGATAGTGTTAATGTACGGGGATCACTGGGCGGCGCGGACTTGGAGGGCCGAAAAGGCCTGTTTCCGGCTGTAGATATATGATATGATATGATGATATGAACATTTCTCAGTCACTCAGTACCTAAAAAGTAAGCAGACAGCGTGCCATGCTGTTGCTTATTCATTTGCCTGTAGCCCTTTCTGCATTTTAATTACTACGCACGTTCTCGCTTTATTTTGTGTCATCCACAAAGTTCAAACAATTACATTTGGTTCCCTCAGCTACATCATTAATGCGGATTGTAAATAGTAGGTCCTAAATGCATCTCTGGTGGGTGGGACAGGCTGTATAAGTGCGCTCTTATGGATGGTTGGTGGTGAAGACTAGAAGTGATCAGAGTCATTTCCATAAATACCGTTTTATGAATATAAAAAACATAGACAGCTTAACAATCTTGTTGTTTAGCAGAGGAGTTGTCGATTTATTGTGCAGCACACGGTGGACAAGATGTGTCAGATCATCCCACTGAGATTGCTTGAAATATATCAGAAATGCATTTCTGTAACAAATTGCTTCTGGTTCTGGAGAAATTAATCTATTCCACATGGTATAAGCTTTGCATGGCTGAGTTGCACGGTCTCAGCAGAATGAGTTCTGTGCAGTGACTGCTCAGTCTTTGCACACTCAGCTATGGACCATGTGTGAAAGTGTTTGTGGTATGTTGAATGGCACAGCTCCTCTGGCATTTCACACCGCTCACATCATTACCAAGCTGATTTCAGAACAGATTCCCCTCCGGAATATCGTTAGAATTCGCTGACGGGCCTTGACATCAGAGATTAAAGAGAGGAAAGCAGTCATGGTGATGCGACAGATCTCCAAGGCATCAGTAGTAATAATTGTAGCCTAAAGCTAAATGCACCAAATGCACATACTAACCAACCTCCATCTCTCAAAATACGTTTGCTGTCTCACTGACTATTAGTTTTATGGACATTGAACCAAGCAGTTTTCTAGAAAAGGAACCTAGTAATCATGATTTATCAATTCAGTCGTGAACCCCAAATTCATTTTCTTCGACAATATAAGGCAACTTGCTGATGAAATTGTACTATCATTTTAAGCAGAGTATTGTCACTAAAGTGTACAGCAAGGCTCAATAAATAGCCTTGTCATTGAGCATACATCTATATATATAAAAATATATATATATATAAATATATATATAAATATAAAACTAAAAGTCTCATCTTGTATATTTGTCTGTTTGTTTGATTGCTTGTACCCGAAATACAGCCAAAACGGTACATGATGGAGCAACAATTTTAGGCCCACCCTACTCACCATTCGCCTGTGGTCTCGATTGATCAAGTTTTGTTATATTTTAAAAGCAATTAACTTAGACTTTAAATGCGCTCCACCCCTCCCCCCCCCCCGCCTGGAGGACTGGCGCTCATCCTGGTGTGCCCTGCGTCTGACCTTCCTCCCGTGGTGCAGCACGGTGGCAGAGGGTCAAAGAAGATGGCTGCTGGCAGGACAAACCTTGCGGCTGCTCTCTTGCTGCTGGTCGCTGCGATGGCTGCCCGAGGCCGGGGTGAGTGGCTCCCTCTCCCCTTTCCACGCCGCCCTCGCCCGCCCCCGGCCCTAGGGGACACTCCCCGGCTGGCAATGGGTCCACGGGACGTCAGTTGGGAGAAGGTTGCCAGGCCCGCAGGAGAGGTTTGGACCCTAGGGGGGTTGCTGGGCCCGCAGGAGTCGTTTGGACGGAGGGTTGCCGGGCCCGCAGGAGAGGTTTGGACGGAAGGTTGCCGGGCCCGCAGGAGAGGTTTGGACGGAAAGTTGCCGGGCCCGCAGGAGAGGTTTGGACCCTAGGGGGGTTGCTGGGCCCGCAGGAGTCGTTTGGACGGAGGGTTGCCGGGCCCGCAGGAGAGGTTTGAACCCAAGGGGGGTTGCTGGGCCCGCAGGAGACGTTTGGACCCAACAGGTCCACGCCCGTCTAGTTCCATATAAAAATACAGTATACGTGTGTCCTCTTTATTATCCTATTTTTAGCATTCAAAATAGATTAAAAAAACTAATTCCTTTTCTGATTGGACCTGTTAGTTCTGTAACATGAGCAACTATGCCAGCCATGGTGAGGTATGATCTCAATTGTCTGATATTTCATAGGTTCACAAGTCATAGGAGCAGAATCAGGCCATTTGACCCATCGAGTCTACGCTGCCATTCAGTCATGGCTGATCTATCTTTCCTTCTCAACCCCATTCTCCTGCCTTCTCCCCATAACCCTTTACACCCTTCCTAATCAAGAATCTGTCAATCTCCACTTTAAAAATACCCAATGACTTGGCCTGCACAGCCAACTGTGGCAATGGCTTCTGCAGATACACAACCCTCTGATGAAAGAAATTCCACCTCATCTCCTTTCTAAAGATAATGTCCTTTTACTCTGAGAAACATAGAATGCCCATTCAGTCAGATACAAAGGGTTTTAATTGGTTTATTTCTAACGTAAAGACACATTTTGGGATAATTTTATTTTCTGTGCTTGTCTGTGATATTTTCAATTTCTGGACCAATCAGTGGTGAAAAAAAAATGCAAATTGGTTTTGCAGAAGTTGAACATTACAAGTGATTTCAATTTTGTTATCTGCAATGGGACATGATGAGAGTGCATGTAACCGCATTAAATTGAGTTCAAGTAGGGTTTGGGTCTATTTGCTGCTGGCTATAATTAGAACTATGTAGCTTTCCATTGTTTAGCTTGATGGCTCTGCTGCAGCAATGGTGCATTATGCAGTGCTAAATGTAAAAGTCCCTTCAGCTGAATACTAATGTATTTTTGAACAGTTGGAAAAGTATTCAGTTGACACAGAACATGAAGTGGATCAGACTGTAAAAAATTACGATGCATGTTCGTGTGTTTGATCTGGGAATGACTGCCTAATAACTTTGCAGGCAAAAAAGTCCTATCATCACTCAAAAGTTGACTTTCCTTCACTAAAGTAAATTGCATCTACTTTGTACAAAGTTGACTTTCCTTCACTGAAGTAAATTGTATCCACTTTGTACGATAAATAGCTAGTTGATGATTGGACAAACATTAATATTATGTTAGGAAAAAAAACTGCAGATGCTGGTTTAAATCAAAGGTAGACACATGCTGGAGTAACTCAGCGGGTCAGGCAGCATCTCGTGAGAGAAGGGATGGGTGACTTTTCGAGTCGAGACATCTGAAGAAGGGTCTCGACCCGAATCAGCTTTTCTGATTAAAAGTCGATTTGAGGCCACAGTGGGGCAGCTCAGTTTGTCACTATCTTGGTACATGTGACAATAATAAACTAATACCATCTTATTTAATATTCCTGGAGTTTGGAACAAGAATTGGCTTGAACCATATTTCAATTGAAACACGGGGTACTGTAGATTCTGGAATCCTGAGCAAAAAAAGTGCTGGAGGAACTCAGCAGGTGAGGCAGCATCTGTGGAGGGAATGGGAAAGTGACATTTCAAGTAGGGACGCTACTTCAGACTTGTATATCAGACATGAATCATCAGTTCCGATAAATAAACTCAACTTTTATTCACATTGGATATCCACTTAAGGGGTATCACCTTGAAAAATAATTGCAGTCTCAACATTTTGCTCCTGTGGAATAAAAGAAAAAGAGGCTTCTTTGGTAAGTAAGCCTTGAAATTGCTGCTCATCTTTATTTCAAATGGAGAAGTTGTATCTCCAAGTTAGCATAATTGAATGCAATTCAGTGAATGCCAGCCCCTGTAATTGCTTTTGGAAAAAATATGAAATAACCTCAGTTGAAAAATGTGGAGTCATTGCAGGTATGGATATTGGGAAGAAGGTGGGTAGATAGAAGGGAAGGAAAGATGACAGTTATTTCAATGACATATTATTTTGGTTTCAGAAAATGCTAGAAGATATCATAAAGATACAGGCATTTCTACTTTGACTGACACTTCAACTTGTTTCTGTGTGAATTTTTCAGAAGTAAGTACAGCCTGATGTGTCAGTAAGTTGCATAACTAAGACAAATAATATTTTGCTGATAATGTTCAATTTACATGAAAATCCATTATTAAAAAAGTAGATTATTCTCTCTGTCATATGCGCATGCCGCCTTCCTTTCATTATATGCATAAGATTAAATCCATATTGTAAAGTGTGCAGGGCTGCTCGTCGATGTTGGTAGCTTTAGTACACAAGACCAAATCATGCCTATCTGTGGCCAACAGTTTCATTGACAGTTGTTGGCAATATTTTGTACACATATCAGCTTGATGCTGACTGTCAGCACATCTGAACACCAGATCTACTGCTCGACAAAACACAGTTGAGTCCCTGACCTGGACTGGAAATGTGAACGATTTGTTTGTTTTCCTTTTGTTATTTTAAATTTTGTTCAATTTCTAGTGTTTCAAGTTATTTTAATTTTTTTTAAACTTTTTTTGATTTCTTTAATTTCTTCAAACCACTTAGATCTCCTCAAACTACTTTTGAGTATCTTATTATCTACTCCTTTGACAGCTGCAAAAGCTTATCAAGGCATTTCAGAGACAGAGACTGCCGTCTGAGGCCAAGTCACTGTTTGTGGCCACTCCATAGCAAGGCAGTAGCAGTCCCTTCAGCCCGCCGAGTCTGCACTGACCAGCGATTCCCGGACATTAACACTACCCTACACATACTAGGGACAATTTACACATACACGAAGCCAATTAACCTACATCCATTTACGTCTTTGGAGTGTGGAGGAAACTGAAAATCTTGGAGAAAACCCAAGCGGTCACGGGGAGAACGAACAAACTCCGTACAGACAGCACCCGTAGTCGGGATCAAACCCAGGTCTCTGGCACTGCAAGCGCTGTAAGGCAGCAACTCTACTGCTATGCCATCGTGGCCGCACTTCTGAGAGCCCTTGAGCTCCAGTGGATCTGCAGAGCTGCAAAAGCTCAAGGTGGCCACAAGAACACCATTCAGGTCGAGTGTGGACAGCAAGCCCAGGATTGTTAAAGACATGACTTGAACTGACATTACTTTCAAATTAGTTTAAAAACAATAGGAATGCAACATCCAATCTAGAATGTGGATTTACTGTAAGATTTACTACATTACACAACACAGATTTAGGATTTACTACATTTACAAATGGTAGATTGGCTCATCTAAATTAAAGGTTGAAAAATAAATTTCAGCTAAATAACAACTTGATCATTGAACTGTATGTAAATCTATTGTGACATTGAAAAGGGATTACACTTCTTTTCAGTGGAGCATCGCACTGTACTGCTATCCGATTGCATGAAAGCAGAGATACTTATCATTCTTCCTGGCTTTATTAATTATTTGTTTTGACATTGTAACATCGAAACAATTGGGTCCACATCCATTACCACCATTTCTGATACACATTATAAGACAATTACTTTGGACCGCTGCATTAATGGCCCTCGGCTTTGAACAGCTGCAATTTTAAAAGACAATGTATCATGGCATTTTTAATGCCTGTGTGGACTTTTCATACTTAATGAAAAAATATATATTGAGAAATATTGCAGAGTAAGCAACATATAGACGATATGTTCATTGGATGCTAACTAAAATACAAAGAAACACAGTGAAAGATGTGTTGTTTAACTTACATTTCTTATTTCATAAAACACACCATTATTATTTCATGATTTGCTCCCTTAATATTAAAAAAAACCTATTACTTGTTGGATTTCCAGTTGGAAATTCCATTTATATGTTTGTTTCAAAGAATGAGGGTGCTGACGCATTGCATCGTGATATCATATGGAATATTTCTAACAACCACCCATTGCTCACTATAATTCACCGAACATCTGATGGCATTCTCTAACTGTTGAGACACTAAGCAGCATTATATTTTTATGGGATAGTTATTTTTGAAAAGGCAGCGTCTGCATTTGGTAGATTGAAAGTTCTTTTGATTTTAATAAGAAACTGGAACTAAAATGAAGAATATCCAGCAGAGCAAAAAAACTGGATAGGTGACGTTTTGGTTCGGAACCCTTCTTCAGATGGATTGTAGTGGAGGTTTGGTGGGGGTGGGGGGGACTGGAAGCGAGAAGCAAGGAGGTTGCCTGATGGGCCAATTGTTAGCTAGAGACAATTTGAGGCCAAGAGAGATACACAATTGCAAATTTTAGAACTGGTTAACAGGCATTTAGTGGAGGAGGGGGAAGGGGGAAGTGGGAGGGGAGGGAGGTATTTGTAAAAGTTACTTAAAATCTGAGAAATCATACAACCGGGTTGTAAGCGACCCAAGCAAGATGTGAGGTGCAGTTTATCCAATTTGCGTGTGCCCTCACTCTGGCAATGGAGGCGGCTCTGGACAGAAAGATCAGTATGTGAATGGAAAGGAGAGTTAAAGTTAACCGGGAGATCCAGTAACTGGTAGATCCAATAGGTCTTTGTAGACCGATCGTAGGTGTTCAGTGAAACGGTTGCTGAGTCCACACTTTGCCTCACTAATGTACAGGAGCCCACATCGGGAACACTGGATGCAGCAGATGAGGTTAGAGGGAGTGCATGTGATCCTCTGTCTCACCTAGAAGGACTGTCGGGATCCTGGGATGGAGTTGAGGGAAGAGGTATAAGAACAGAGGTATATAGTGCAGCAAAGTGTGGAGTCCAGCATTTTGGTAGTAGGAATGAAGATGTAGATTATTTTCTAAGTGGGAGTGAATCCAGAAATCAGAGGTGCAAAGGGACTTGGGAGTGCTGGATTCCCAATAAGTTAATCTGTAAGTCGAATCGGTAGTAAAGAAAGCGAATGCAATGCTAGCATTTATTTCGAGAGGGCTTGTGTATAAAAACAGAGATGTAATGCTGAGGCTCTATTAGGTGATGGTCAGGCCGCATTTGGAATATTGTGAGCAATTTTGGGCACCATATCTGAGGAAGGGTGTGCTGGCTCTGGAGAGGGTCCAGAGGAGGTTTACAGGAATATTCCCAGAAATGTGTAGGTTAACATATGATGAGCGTTTGACGACACTGGGCCTGAACTTGCTGAAGTTTAGAAGAATGAGGGGAGGCCTCATTGAAACGTACAGAATAATGAAAGGCTTGGATTGAGTGGATGTGGAGAGGATGTTTCCACCAGTGGGATAGTCTAGGACTAGAGGTCATAGCCACAGAATTAAAGGACGTTCTTTTAGGAAGGAGATGAGGAATAATTTCTTTAGTCAGAGGGATGTGAATCTGTGGAATTCTTTGCCATAGAAGGTTGTGGAGGCCAGGTCAGTGGATATATTTAAGGTAGAGATAGATAGATTCTTGATTAGTGCGGGTGTCAGAGGTTATGGGGAGAAGGCAGGAGAATGGTGTTACGAGGGATAGATCAGCCATGATTGAATGGCGGAGTAGACTTGATGTGCTGAATGACCAAATTCTGCTCCTGTCACGTTTGATCTTGTGATAGGTGTGACATCTCCTGTAGTTGAAGAGGAAAGTAACTGGGATTCTAATGGTTTGGGCAGGAAGGGACGAGTGAACCAAAGAGTCGCAGAGGGAGCAGTCTCTGCAGAAGGCAACCCCTGATTTGTCCTGGTTTTTCTCTTGCTTACTATTCCCCCGCCACCCCTCCACTACAATGTCCGAAGAAAGGTCCCGACCTGAAATATAAGCTATTTATTTTCTCCAGAGATGCTGCATGACCCCCTGAATTATTTAAGCATTTTATGCCAATCTTTGGCATAAACTAGCATCCACAGATCCTTTTTATTACATTCTATACTCAGTACCCTGATTGATGAAGACCAATTTTCTGAAAGTCTTCTTGACCACTCTGTCTACCTGTGACATCACTTTCAAGGCACTATGTACCTGCACTCCAAGGTCCCACTGATCTACAACAATCCCCAGGGCCCTGCCATTCACTGCGAAGGTTCCACCTTGGTTTGACCTCCCAAAATGCCACGACTCGCACATCTACATTAAACTGCATTAACCATTCCTCAGCCCACTTGCCTAACTGATCAAGATCCTGTTGTAATTTTTGATAACCATCTTCATTGTCTAGGAGACCAAGCGTAGACACTGCAAACACTTTGTTGAATTAGGCCCAGGAGATTTGTCTATTTTTTTATGCTTTAGGACGTTCAACACTTCCTCGACTGCGATACTGACTGTCCTCAAGACATTCCCATTAACTGTCCCACATTCCCTAGTCTTCATGTAGAAGCAAGGAACTGCAGATGCTAGTTTACAAAAAAAATAACCGGGAGCTGTTGAGGTGTTGCATTTTGGCATGTCTAACAAGGGCAGGACCTACACATTGAATGGTAGGCCTCTGGGGAGTGTTGTTGAGCAGAGGGATCTTGGAGTGCAGGTGCATGGTTCCTTGAAGGTCGAGTTGCAGGTAGATAAGGTAGTCAAAAAGGCTTTTGGCACATTGGCCTTCATCAGTCCGAGAATGGAATATTGAAGTTGGGAGGTCATGTTGCAGATGTGTAAGACGTTGGTGTGACTGCATTTAGAGTATTATGTTCAGTTCTGGGGACCATGTTATAGGAAAGATATTGTCAAGCTTGAAAGGGTTTAGAGAAGATTTACGAGGATGTTGCCAGGATTATAGGGTCTTAGGGAGAGGTTGAATAGGCTGGGTCTCTATTCCTTGGAGCGCAGGAGGATAAGGGGTGATCTTGTAGAGGTTTACAAGATCATGAGAGGAATTGATCGGGTAGATGCACAGAGTTTCTTGCCCAGAGTAGGGGAATCGAGGACCAGAGGACATAGGTTCAAGGTGAAGGGGAAACGATTTAATAGTAATCTGAAGGGTAACTTTTTCACACCAAGGGTGGTGGGTATATGGAACAAGCCGCCAGAGGAGGTAGTTGAGGCTGGGACTATCCCAATGTTTAAGGAACAGTCAGACAGGTACGTGGATAGGACAGGTTTGGGGGGGATATGGACTAAGTGCAGGCAAGTGGGACTAGTGTAGCCGGGACATGTTGGCGGCTGTGGGCAAGTTGGGCCGAAGAGCCTGTTTCAACACTGTATCACTCTATGACGCTATAACTCACTATGAGATCCAATGGGCTTTCATGGACCGAGTATTCCTTTGTTTCTTGCTTTCCTGTGAAAGAAGCCGCAAAGCAAAACACAGTTTCATAGTTAAGACGCCTACATAATTCTGGTGTCATCAGTATTTCTTGTTTTTCTGAGAAGTAATTGTTCATTTTAAGTTTCTGCAGAGATATCTGGCCAAAGGTTAACAAATCAGTTTGTTTTATCTTTTAATGAACTGGTTACAAGCTGTTCTGTTAATTGTACTGACCATAAAAGCTCCTTGCACATTCCTATTTCTGTGATTAGCTCCCTGTGTGAAAACTGTGAGCGTTTGGCATGGCTCACGATCATCTATTATTGGTAGACAGAACCCTCTATGTAATCTAGAAACTACAAATGGGTTTACTGTTCATGCAGAACTCTCTCAGATGACTTTACACACAAGGTGTGCTTTGGTCCAGTGGAAACACAGGTTTTCCTTTGGAGCTGGCAACTGTGTTGAATGTGAAGAGAAGGCATCAAGAGGGACTGCAATTCTAACAGTTTGTTTTTGGCGTGCAAAGATGCATCAGTTCATTACTGCACTTCAGATTTGTCAAATGTTGCATGCTCTGTTGAGGAAAATTTCCTCTGTTAAGGAAATAGGCTTGCTGGACAAAATATTCTTCACATTCTGTTTATTCTGTATATGAAACTAAGGAGCATAATAGCCAAAGCTACATTTTTTAATCAGATTTGGAACCATTGATAACATTTTTTTATTAATTGCTATTGCAATTGCTCTTTAACACATGAAGTATGCTATAAACATAAGCACAGTGTATTACTCTGCTGGGAGGATGTTTCTTTGCTCTGTAATAATTGAGAAGGATGTAAAATATTTCATGATTGCATTATACAGCTCAAACTGCTCCGTGACCAAACAACAATATTGTATTTGAGATCAGATGAAAAAATATACTACGAAATAAACATAATTTAGACATAGAGACATGGAGTCATAGAATATTACAGCATATGTTATTTAACCTCAAGATGTTTGAAGCAAGATTTATAAGTTTAAGTGCAAGTTGTAAATTTAAATGGTCACGATTATTGATTGTGAGTTATATCATTAAACTATCTTCCCGATATTAGTGTGCCTTTAAAAGTATTCGCTCCATTCAGACTGAAGACTGGAAGCAAATAAGGATCTGTGGTCACGTGTCTTTAAACCTGGCTATTGGCCACTTAAGATATTGTCTTGTCGGTTTTGTCTTCATCACTGGTGAAAGCAAAACATCCAGTAGTAACATGTCTTCACTTATTGTATGCTTTCACACCTTATTCCTCCATACCTCTAGTATATATACATACACACTGAACTTTTATTTTCTCTCTCATTTATTATATTGTTTACTGTGTACTATGTTTACATATTCTGTTGTTCTGTTGTGCTGCTGCAAGTAAGAATTTCATTGTTCAATCTGGGACATATGACAATAAAACACTCTTGACTCCCCCTTTCCCCTGACTCAGACTAAAGAAGGGTCTCAACCTGAAACATCACCCATTCCTTCTCTCCAGAGGTGCTGCCTGTCCCGCTGAGTTACTCCGGCATTTTGTGTCTATTCGGTTTAAACTAGCATCTGCAGTTCCTTCCTACTACACTATTGTATCTGTTTTCCCTCACGTTGTTTGCAAATGATACTGATCTCCATTTGTGTGTGGGCCTTTAATGCAGTTTTGTGCAAGAATTCCACCATTTTACACCATTCAAACGCTGTGCATGGGAATGATCCAAAAAGAGATCCGATAAAGTTATAGTATATACCATGAGTGAGACTGCCTTGCTGGCAAAGAGAATGGTGTGCCAACAGCAGACATTGTCATTAAAGCACAAATCAACCAACAAATTCAAGCGGTCAAGAGATTTGCCATTAGTTACAAATTCAAGGACTTGCTGGTCGTTGTCCCTGCTCTGCTTATTTGGCAGCTCACTCTCGACCTGTTGGATTTGCACATTAATTGCCCATTAAACTCCCCGCAGTTCGATAATTAAGAACATAATTGCTTTTTAATGGTGTGATGCTTTTTAATGTGATGCCATTCAAACTCTTTGGGCCAGAAGTTGGAACAGTTTTACACTGTGTGGTCTGATTTCTTCAGGTGATATACTGCTCTTAGAGATCTGTAAAACTTCAAAAGAATTGATGTTAGACTTTATTGAAGAAAAAAAATCAAATCTTGGCCAACTGGCTGACTCGTCTTCTTAAGTTGCCCAAAGCTGCCCTGAAGACTGCTTTTCATTGCTTCACATTGACTTCCATGGTGGCTAATGATGAAATGTCACCCAAGGGCTGCACGTACTTCAGACCTTCAGAGACTAATCATGCAAATTGTACTGAAGAGAAAAATAAATGTTCCGAATGTATGAAAGAAAAATCTGCAAGAGAAGGATGTCCAGTATCATCTTCAAAGTGATGTAAAATGTGTAAACCTAAAATGATACAAATGTACTAAATATCAGCATATGATTATTTAGGCATCCGGAAATGTTTACCAATCTAAAAGAGCAGCGTCTATCTTGGAGACTACTTTGTGACTGGTAAATAAGATTCTGTTTAGTACATAAATCCTTTTTTTTCCCAAGTGCAACTGTGGTTTCTATGGGAAATCCTGGTGAGTTCATGAGTTGCAGAAGAGTCTTTGATTCTTAATATGCTACCAATATTCTTAGTACTATTACATATTACTATTCTAATTTCAAACCATTTATGCCTTTCCACTCACAGATCTCCAACGTAACTGACGTTTGTTGTGTATAAATGTCACTCAGATAATGTGCCTGGATCAAACATAGTTCTCACATCAACTGATTATGTTGACTGCTCTTCTGATTCCAATTCAACTGCCTCCACCTGCAACTAACTGATATTCAAACCTCTTGCCCATTATCCTAATTGTCTGTTACTGTCATCAGCCAAATGATCAGTTCATGAATGGTCACCTGAACTGGGCCATCCTAGTGTTTTGATTGTATGGTATGCCATCTATGCCATACTTCTTCCCAGTATCTTGTTGGGACTGTTAGTTCCAACATGCAAAATTTTGTTTGCAATAAACTAATTGTGACAGGTTTATTACTTCACTGCATCTGCTGATTGTAAAATATTTTGCATTAGATTCTGCAGTCCTTTTGTCTGCACTTTTATATTGAAAGTTAATATTTCTCCATTTAATACTTTGTGTTGCAGAAGATAATTCCAGGGTTTCTCCTCAAATGTTCTTGTGCTTACAGCATAAAATATTTCAAACATGTTATCTGAGTAAATCCTCAAAGACAACACTTGATTGTCAAAGAGTGGATCTGCTACTTGATTTTAAGCAGACTATGATGTAAACCTGTCCATATGTGGGTTAGCAGTAAAATCTAATTATTAACATTGGCTATATTGCTGAAGTTCAAAAGGTCCAACACATTTAGATTATTTGTAATTTTCAAGTCTGGCTCCCGGATCATTCCAAGTTTTTTTTTCCAAACTGCTGTCATGACTACACTTCAGAATTAGTCCTACAATTAGATGATATCTTTAAACCTTCTTGTACTTGTAACATAGCTGCTCCATCCATTTCTGTTACCTCTAACAATGAATAGTTATATAACATCCACCTTCCATTATCCAGGGGTCTCATCAAGATATGTTAGTGGGAAATATGATCAATCCTTGCTGTACAATCATCACTGATTACTGTTACAGTTCTCAATTTGTTTATTGTCATGTTCTGACTTGATACAACATGTCATAGTAGGTATTATTTTACAGTTTAAGCTGATTAATAATTCTGCACAGGAAAGCACGTAAGCATTGTTCATCATTAAGGCATCTGTCCTCTTTCTACAAGCCCCAGGTGGCACTGTCGATGTCCTGGTTTCTGAGCATTGCCTGTTAGCTACTCAAGGTGCAGAGTTTTCTCCACGCTATCGATTGATATGTTGGCCTTTTTCCAAAAGGACAAAAAGGCAAGTTGTTTACATTATCTTTTTCAGATCAGCAGCATATCTGCAGAGTCATTTCAGATCAGATTCTGATACAGCTTAGTTTATTGCTATATATGCCAGGGTGCAAAGAAATTCCTTGTTTGCATGAAGCTTATAGAGTAAATAGGAAACATATAACATTGATAAAAACAGCATCATTTATTTATTTATTTATGTATTGATTCCAGCATGTGGGTTCCGAAACAAATGTGTGTTTGGATTTGAAAGCTTCCCTTTCCTTCCCCTTTCCAGTTATTGGGCATCAAGGGGTCACTGGTTCTCCAATTGGCTTTTCACAGGTATTGTGTGGCCAGTTTTAACAACCATAATGTAAAAGGGAGGAGAGTAGAAGAGGCAGTGGGGCCCATTGCCTGATTTCTCTCTGGTATTTGGAGAGGATACTGCATCTCACATATATCCTGTACCTGTCGATCTTTTATGTTAATGTTCCCCACACACTATCCTGTCACCATTTAGAAACTGGTTTACCCAATTTAGGAGTGCATCTTACGATAATTTATCTTGAATGACAAAGTCCTGCCATGGTTGTCATGATCTACAGGGAAAAAAACTATGAACAATTTTGTCTTATCTTATAAATTTGCAATTTACCATAAGCAGACAAGGGATCCTTTAACAAAATAGCTTTTTTCATATGTGTTACTTTCCACTTATCAATGCACAACACTGCTACAAATCACAATTCTACTTTCAAACCACATAATCTATCAAACTTATAAAACCTCATCCTACCTGTTAGCTGCTCTTTATGAATATCATTCTCACAGCAAGCCTAGGCCAAACATACTTTCTGAAGTCGCCTGACTAAATCAATTCACTGTCCACTCAACTGCAGTGACAATGTTCAGATCTCACCCTCTTTATCCTACTTTTCTGTCCTATGTCTGCATGATCAGCAACATCACCAGGTTTTATTTGATCACCTGATGTATTCATTACTGGATGTACCCTATGTCCCATGTACCTTCATTATAATATTATTAAGTAGTCTTAGACTGTAAGCTCCAAAATAAGACGTTAACCAATATACACAAGGGGCCAAATTTATGGCCCAAACGTCTCTTGTACTGTACATTGTTACTGTACTGTCTGAGCTGTACATTTACTTTGTGAGTTTTTATTTCTCTGTGTAATTGTTGGTATTCCAAAGAATAATTCAACATTCTAGCCAGCACTGACTGTCCTCTATCTAGCATTAGCAGCTTACAATTTAGCTATTGATTATTGATGTTACTTCTCCCGTTGATTATTTGATACCAATTTTGTCCCCCTTTAGTACTTAACAGCAAACCCCCCCTACTGCTATTCGTCCAATATACATTTATATTGTATACATTATATATACAAATACACATTTATCCACAATAAAAATTGTTGTAGATTCACATAAGAACACACATAATGAAATACTCTCATGTTGTCTACCGTACAATCTAACAGTTGCAATATAATTATATTGCATTTGTCGATCAAGACCTACAGTTGTTAGCTTTGTCTGCCTGAATCATTAGCATCACTTAAAGGCATCACTGCCTCAGGCTGACCCTTCGTCAGATAAGGCCAGCCTGTACAATCCTGCATTCTCTTCTGTCAATTAAATGTTTAAACAAGATTTTCAGCAATTAATAGTATTTCATCCATAGTTTTTTTAAAGTTTTTTTAAGCTCAATAAACTCTTTAACCATGCCAAGCTGCACCTAATCAACTTCAACCACAGTAAAATTCGGATAATCCGGCATTTGATTGTTAAAAATCTAGAAGATCTGGCAAGTGGCTCACTTGTTAATTGAGAATGTGTGGTGGCGATCCTGGGTATGAGTGGTCAGAGTGCAGCCAGAGGTGAGAGTGCAACTGGTGCTGTGGACATGGTGTGCTGCAGAACTAAGGCCAGGACACCAGGGGTCAGAGATGTGGGCAGGTTTGCAGCAGGATCTGACGGCCGGAGCGTTGTATATTTCCAGCTTCCATATTAAAATGAATGAAATAAGAACGTGCTTGGGTATTAAAATGTCTGGCCTTACCAAGTTCCTAAGGACGCTGGTCTGTTGGTATTTTATTGGAATCTTCAAATATTCCTTGTGCTATTCCATCCGCTACTCAGTTAGGAATGCAGAATGGATGTAATGGCCCAAAATCCGTACATTTTGGGTTTGATTGGTAAAGCTTGATTGTATTTTGTTTCAAAGCTAGTTGGCTGGCTTTTGTCAATGTTTAACGTTTAATCTAGGGTAATGCTGCTCTCTCGTTATTTTACCTGTATCTGATTCTAATTAGCCCAGTGGGACAACTGATTCTGGCGGGATGGCAGCTTTTATTTCATTCTTTGTTAACTGGATAGGTTGAACTTCGTGAGTGAAAGTTCCAAATCTAAAATCTGCAAAATCCAAGTTATCATGTTTTGGGTGATAGTTACACAGTATATGAGGTTTACTCACTTGTACAGTCAACTCAACATTACGTACATGAAGGTAGACACAAAATGCTGGAGTAACTCAGCGGGTCAGGCAGCATCTCGAGACCTTTCTTCAGACTGATGTCAGGGGAGGGGGCGGGACAAAGATAGGATGTAGTCAGAGACAGGAAGACTAGTGGGAGAACTGGGAAGGGGGAGGGGATAGAGAGGGGATGCAGGGACTACCTGAAGTTAGAGAAGTCAATGTTCATACCGCTGGGGTGTAAACTGCCAAAGCGAAATATGATGTGCTGTTCCTCCAATTTGTGCTGGGCCTCACTCTGACAATGGAGGAGGCCCAAGACAGAAAAGTCAGATTGGGAATGGGAGGGGGAATTGATGTGCTGAGCCAACCGTTAATCAGGTTGGTTGAGTCGGACTGAGCGAAGGTTTTCAGCGAAACGATCGCCGAGCCTGCGCTTGGTCTCGGCGATGTAGAGAAGTTGACATCTAGAACAACAGATACAATAGATGAGGTTGGAGGAGGTGCAGGTGAACCTCTACCCTACCTGGAAAAACTGTTTGGGCCCTTGGATGGAGTCAAGGGAGGAGGGAAAGGAACAGGTTTTGCATCTCCTGCGGTTGCAGGGGAAAGTACCTGGGGAGGGTGTTGTTTGGGTGGGAAGGGACGAGTGGTCTAGGGAGTTTTGGAGGGAACGGTCTCTGCAGAAAGCAGAAAGGGGTGGAGATGGGAAGATATGGCCAGTAGTGGGATCCCATTAGTGGCGGAAATGTTGGAGGATAATTTGTTATATGCGTCGACTGATGGGGTGGAGGGTGAGGACAAGAGGGACTCTATCCTTGTTACGAATGGGGGGAGGGGGAGCAAGAACGGAGCTGCGGGATATTGAGGAGATCCTAGTGAGAGCCTCATCTACAATGGAAGAGGGGAACCCCTGTTTCCTAAAGAATGAGGATATCTCCGATGCCCTAGTATGGAACACCTCATCCTGGGCGCAGATGCGGCGTAGACGGAGGAATTGAGAGTAGGAGATAGAGTTTTTACAGGAAACAGGGTGGGAGTCAATGGGTTTGTAGTAGATGTCGGTCACTAGTCTGTCTCCTGTGATGGAGGTGGTGAGATCCAGACTCGGTGATCGTTTCGCTCAACACCTCCGCTCAGTCCCACTCAACCAACCTGATCTCCCGGTGGCTCAGCACTTCAACTCCTCCTCCCAATCCTAATCAGACCTTTCTGTCCTTGGCCTCCTCCATTGTCAGAGTGAGGCCTAGCACAAATTGGAGGAACAGCACCTCATATTTCGCTTGGGCAGTTTACACCCCAGCGGTAACAACATGGTCTTCTCTAACTTCAGGTCGTATCTGCTTCCCCTCTCTATCCCCTCCCCTTCCCAGTTCTCCCACTAGTCTTCCTGTCTCTGACTACATTCTATCTTTGTCCCGCCCCCTCCCCTGACATCAGTCTGAAGAAGGGTCTCGACCTGATACATCACCCATTCCTTCTCTCTCGAGATGCTGGCTGACCCGCTGAGTTACTCCAACATTTTGTGTCTACCTTCGATTTAGACCAGCACCTGCAGTTTTTTTCCTACATTACATACATGAAAATGTACCTTGTTTGAAACGTGATAAGTGGACAAAAGATACATTTCAGGTTTGTAGACTATCCTTAATTTTTGGGGGGTTTCTTCAACCTCATATACATGCAAACCCTTGACTAATTCAAAATCATGATTAAATTAAACCAGGTATTATTTTATGTTGACTTTGATCAGTTTTTCCATCAACACATGGTATAAGAGAAATAAATTAGTGCTCATTCTACTGCCCCTAAATTCAGATCATTCCACATGTCAAATCTTGACCTTCAAGCTGAATTGAAATGGATGAATTTATGAATGACCGTAACAGAATGAAATATGCTAAATGATCAACGTTTGACCCTTTTGAATAACTATTCAATTACAACCTATGAAACTAAAGGTCATTCAAGATTTCAGACAAATGCATCAACTTGTATTACTTTTGACATTTTCTTCTGCTGTGGGAAACATTAATGCTAACTTCAAATGTTGAACATTTGGTCCAATTAAGAATTCAATAGTGTGTGACAGTTCATCTCATCATATCTGTCACCTTCGTTACAACATGTCTGTGCTGTTTCATTGTGAGGAATTGATGCAATCCATGTTAATGTTTAATTGTGAGTCTGCTTCTGCCGTTTCCAGTTTGTCAGGGACTCTGACAAACTGAAAATGGCTTGTTCCATATTCACATTACAGTATTGTCTTTAGTTTCAGCATATATATCCTGCATGACTTTCCCCGCAAATTACTTTTTTTCCCATGTGATACAATTTGGTGAAAGAGGAAATCTCTCTCTGATTATCAAAGGAATCCTGTGTTTATGATGTGCATCATGAGGTATCCAAGTAAGGCCTGCATTGCAAAAAAATTCTGAAACCAAGATACCAAGTGATTAAAAACATCATGTAAAGGCGTGTTATATACAAGGACATTGGCAATCATGGTGGGACTTAATTATTGTGAAACCTGAGAAGCTTCACAATTGGATTACCAGATTTTCAGTCCAACTAATGGCCTCCTGCAGTGACAGATGGCAGTGAGGTCCCTCCCACATTTCATTTTAGTGGATGTGTTGATTTGATGGGACCCAAGGCAATAATCACAGTTTGGATCAATTACAACCTTCAATTAGTGGAGCAGGTGGCCACATTATCCATGACTTATGCAGGTTATGGTTGAGGCCATCTACTCTTTCAACACCAGCGACCTGAGCTGTGAGGTTAGTGACGAACTATTTTTTCCCTGAACTGGAAACGTTCCACATTTTTCCCTTCCACATAATGAGTTTGTGGCAGCCATAAGAATGCAGGCTGTTGATATTTCCCTCTTAATATTTCAAAATTTAACCATTTTCTTACATCCAGCTTCACTTTCACCATTATGACAGAGTTGCCAATCATTTGTTGCACTATAGCAATCCTCAGTTGTTATCCTATCAGACCACATTATGTTTCTGAGATTGCAGGAGGTTTTGAGTAAATTTTGGAGATACAGTTTGGAGATGCAATGATCACCCCTATGCTCGTTCTATCCTACACACAAGGGACAATCTACAGAGGCCAATTAACCTACAAAACTGCATGTCTTTGTGGGAAGAAAGTGGAGCAACCGGAGAAAACCCATGCAGTCACAGGGAGAATGTATAATAAGAGAATGTATATACAGCACCTGTAGTCAGAATCAAAGCCTGGTTTCTGGTAGTATATAAAATTATGGGAGGCATAGATAAGGTAGACAGGGAGGACGTTTTTCCCTTGGTGGAAATAACCAATATTAGATGGCATAGTTATAATGTGGGAGGGGGAAAGTTCAATGGAGATATGCAGGGTACATTATTTGCACAGTGGGTGGTGAGGCTCTGGAACACATTGCCAGGGGTGGTGGTGGAAGCCAATAGGGACAAAACATTTTTGTTCACGAACACATTAAAAACCTCTGTAGCATTTGCACTCAAGTGTACCCCTATTTTGCTTGGGTGTCCATTTTAAATGGGTGCAAAGCCTTCAATTCAGCACCTTTTTCACATATAGTTAAAATTTGTCAACACAATATATTTTGGTGGCTTAGAAATTGTTTTAGCACATTTTAAGCCTGCTGATATGTGTCACCTTAAAGATATTTTTCAAAGGTCCTATAAATGCAAGCTTCCCAGAATGGCATTGTTGCATTGCCATCTGAGGTAGCTAGACTTTTGAAAGACTAGGGAATTTAGGGCTATAGGGACGAGGTGCAGAAGAGAACTGAGGCCTTGGACTGATCAGTCATGATCATTTTGAATGTCAGGGCAGGGTGGAAGGGCTGGGCGGGCCGACACCTGCTACTTTCATGTTTCTTGAGTTTGGCTTTGGCAAGTTGCTTCTTGCATACATTAAATAAAATAGTACGCTTCATGTTTAGGTTTATAGGTTCATGGGGCTTAAGGTGCAGCGGAAAAGATTTAATGGGAATCTGAGGGGTTACTTTTTCACACAAAGGGTGGTGGGTGTAACAATCTGCCAGAGGTGGTAGTTGAGGCAGGGACTATCCCAACATTTAAGAAACAGTTAGACAGGTACATGAATAGGACAGGTTTGGAGGGATATGGACCAAAAACGGGCAGGTGGGACTAGTGTAGCTTGAACTTGTTGGCCAGTTTGGGCAAGTTGGACTGAAGGGCCTGTTTCCACACTGTATCACTCTGACTCTATGTACACATTGTCAGTTCATTGCACAGTTGCGAGGAGCTATAAAGGTCATGCTTGATAGCTGTATTATCCATTCGTGTGTTTCAGTCTCTAAATGGCAGAAAAATCAATTTGTCTGCCTTGTCGTGGGAATAGTGGTTTATATTGGTTGTAAGAAATAAAAGTGGTGTAACATCCTTAAAAATATTGGAAAATGCATTTCCCTGCAGAATAAACCTTTTTTTATGTGCAAGCAAGAGTAAATAAAACAAGAACAGTTGGAGGTAAAAACAGAAAATACTGGAAATATCCAGCAGGAAACATCTGTAAAAAATGAAAAACTGATTTAAAATTTCAGCTCAATGACTTTTCAACCAAACAGGAAGATACTGGTGTATGTAATGTTTGGCAGCCATGCTTTCAGCCATCTGTACTCTAAGCTTTAGAGTTCCCTCCCTAAATCTTTCTGTCTCTTCTGATTTATAACTCCTTAAATTGTACCTCAATGTTTAAACTGATGGTCAGCTTTACAATGTTGCCTTTTCTGGAGCATGTGAAATATTTCAGTTTATATTTCATATAGTGCTTGGAATGTCTTATTGTGCTTAAGGTACTAATCTATGCAGGTTACTTTTCAAACCTATTTCCCCAAATTATCCCACCAGCATGTGCCATTTTAATAGATAGTCACACCATCGGAATTACTTAAAAAATTTAACAAACAAAAAATTAATTAGAATTAAATCTGTCATTATTCCTAAATTTTTTTATCCTTCATTATTTTTGAAGTAACTTGTTTGGGCAATATATTTGATGTTGCCAGAGTATGATTTGGGAGTATTTTACAATCCCATTCATTACATATTGGGGGAGATTATCCATTGATTGCTATTATAAAGGGGATAATCCAATTGGATATCTACCCATGACTCAATAATGGTTTGTAGCTGAAGATAGACACAAAATGCTGGAGTAACTCTGCGGGCCAGATAGCATCTCTGGAGAGAAGGGGTGGGTGACGTTTCAGGTCAAGAGCCTTCTTCTGCCAGCTGCTTTTTTAGCAGCAGGCCTGCCAACATCCTTCACTAAAATCAACAGGCTTGTCCCTTTAAGTAACTTTGTGACAGCCAGAACCTTTATCCCAGGATGGAAACATCAAATACCAGAGGGAATAGGTTTAAAGCGAGAGGGGTAGAGTTTAAAGGAGATGTGCGTCTTGACATCAAGTTCAGCACAGACATTGTGGGCCGTAGGGCCTATTCTTGAGGAGTACTATTTTATTTTATATGTTCATCGATCATGGATGAATGCAAGCGGATGGCATTCTCCCTGTTGCATGGATGGGAAATACTTGCAAATGTTTTCAACCGTGTCATTTTTTCGAAGTGGCCTCAAACCCATCGCATCCCACATACGAGCACAACTGAGAATTGTCTGCAGTGTTTTCCGTACCTGTCATCTGGAATGATGGATGTATTTAAAAAGTGAAAATAATTAACTTTGCAGCCTCGCTTTACCCTCTTTTAAAATGCATCAATATTGTCCTAATATGAGACCAAACTTAGAATTATCTGTTTTTTCCTATTCCTTAGAATTATCTTCCTTCTTTTCATATCCCTACCTTATCAGCTACCTATCCTAAACCCAACCCACTCCAATCCCAAGTCAGCCACTCAACCATGCATAAAGTCCTAAAGTGATCTAGAGAAACTGTTCCTTCCTCTCAGCAATCTCTCACCACTCCGTGAACCAGTTTCACAAACAAAATTCTCCATGGAACTTGCACTGGCCACGAGATTTCAACTCGTAGTGGAAAGTCAGTGAATTGGCGATTACTGGTGGATGTTGAAAATCTAACCCTTTCCAATCAGAAGTATGGTATTTCTGAAGCTGTTGGTGCAGGTTGGACAAACTGGTTTTATATTTTAGTATCATTTTTGACCTTATACAACTGTTTCATGTGAAGTGAAAAATGAAACCTTTCATTTAGATTTTGTTTTTGACAATAAAGATTAAAACTTCGCACTGCACCTACCATCTTCCTGAAACATTGCAAGCAATTACCTTCCATATATTAAAAGCGATAAATGCTGGGAATCTAAACTGAAAACAGAAAAGGAAAGCAGAAAAAACTCAGCAGGTGTGGAAAGAGAAATAGTTAACATTTCAAGTCTAGGTTTCTTTTAGGTTCTTGGTCTGGGTGCTACTTGATCTACTGAGTGTTTCTTCCAATTTCTGTTTATATTTCAGTTGAAGTCTTTTTTTGGTTTGAGGGAACTATCTTGACAAACAGCTGAAGCAGACATAATTAATTAATTAATGGCATAGATGGATGTTTCAATGTATTACTCTGACATCAGACCAATCACTGCAAGTTTATTATTGGGAAGTTGTGGGCAAAATATTTATCTATACTAAACTTTATGTATATGTTTCCTTAATTCCCATTTTGAGTCTCAGATTTTCAGTTCTCATAACCTTCCAACTCATCTTTATATGCGCTTATGCTTCTGGTACCAATTAAAATCACCATTTTAAATAAAAATGTGAAAGAAACATTGATGAAGCAATTATTTATTTACTGAGTGACTTTAAGATAAATATTTAATACACTTAGAGACCATAATTGCTGAAAAACGAATAGTCACAATATTTTCTGGCTCCCCAGGATAATCATCTCAGTAATCGACAGCTAACTATTAATATGCCAAGTTATATAAATACATAAATTTATGTTTTAAAGCTAGTTCTTTACCTTTGCCTATTTAAAAGAAAAAATAACAGGAAGCCCTAATCAAAGATTGCATCAGGAATGGAAGATACCAATCTGAGTTATTTTTTGCATGAATGACATCTTGTTCAGGTGCATTGTTCACTGAGTAAGATTTGCATTAATTCTCAATTTAGTTAACATTTAAATTGATTGCTGAGATCATTTTTTATCAGAGTTAGTAGAAAATATTATTGTTATTATAATTGACTACCCTTCATTCAAATGACCAACTAAGCCATCTGTACTTAAAACATACATTCCTCAGTGTCATTTAAATATTCATCAAAGTACTGCTTCCAAATCAATTTCCTTGAGTGAGTCTGAAAAAATCATTGTTTGAGAGATTTGGTTTGGCTTTTAGGAAATAAAACATTTTCTTTCTTCCTAACAATATTTGAAACATTGTGATAATAAAACAGGCTTTCCTGCATTTTTAAGACTTAAAAGATTGCAAAAAAACGTAGGCAATGGAAGTCATGTTATTGACAAAAGACTAAAGCAATATTAAGTGAATCATGGTTGATTTGTGGTAAATACGCTGCACAAGCCAGTCAATAAATAATACCTTTAAAATAATTTGTGATTATTGTTCAGCTCTCTTCAACGAACTATAAGAACTCATCAAGCATATGAGAATACATCTGTTTAATTTCCAAGATAGAGGCATCACTGGCAGCCAGGTTTTTTATTATGCAGTTATCATAGAAAATGCATTTATGAAGAGTGAAACAGAGTTAATGTTTCAGTGATGTTTTGTCAGGGCTTTCATTCAGAATTGGTTCAAGACTATAAAAATAAAGAGATGGGGTGATGCAGTTCTTCTGAATTGCTTACCTTTTCCTAGATCATTTGTTTTCTTTATGTCTGAAGAAGGGTCTCGACCTAAAATGTCACCCATTCCTTCTCTCCTGAGATGCTGCCTGACCTGCTGAGTTAATCCAGCTTTTTGTAATACCTTCGACCTGTTTTCTTTATGGTTGCTTTGGATCAGTTGAAAGTAGTTACAGTGCCCTCCATAATGTTTGGGACAAAGACCCATCATTTATTTATTTGCTTGTTACTCCACAATTTGAGATTTGTAATAGAAAAAAAAATCAAATGTGGTTACAGTGCACATTGTCAGATTTTAATAAAGGCCATTTTTATACATTTTGGTTTCATCATGTAGAAATCGCAACTGTGTTTATACATAGTCCCCCCATTTCAGGGCACGATAATGTTTGGGACACAGCAATGTCATGTAAATGAAACTAGTCATGTTTAGTTTTTTGTTGCATATCCTTTGCATGCAATGATTGCTTGAAGTCTGCGA